>NC_071596.1:4973830-5305875 GCF_024509145.1 Vidua macroura | reverse complement strand
GTGGGAAGGGAGTGGGGGAAGGAACAATGGTGGGAGTTATGGGAGGGGGGCGAAAAAAAAAAAGTAAAAAAATAAGGGAAAAAAAAAAAAAAAAAAAAAAAAAAAGAGGAAAGCAGTGGAAAAATACCAGTTCTGGGCCCCTGGCAGCGCTGCCCGGACCCTCCCCGCCCCAGGATTATTGTACAAAGAAATGTTATTTTTGTTTCAATAATTTGCTGAGGCACTGGCATTCCAGCGCGGGGCTCGTTTTGTCCTCCAGCCCGGCACCAAGGGATCATTGTTCCTCCATGGCCAAGGGGCCGGACGCGGCCCCCCGGCACCGCCGTGCCCTCCACCGCCGCCTCTCCCCGCGGCCGCCCGGCCGCAGGTGCCCTCCGGGCTCGGTCCCGGTGGGTCCCGTCCCGCTGCGTGCCGGAGGGTGGGTGGCGATGGCAGCGAGCCCCGAGGAGCGGGGTGGGTGGCGGAGGAGGGCAGAGCTGTCCTCGCCGTGTCTGCGGGGAGCGAGGGTGGGGAGGGGGCCGGGGCGTTGCTGCGGCTCCGGGGGCCCCTTTGAAGCGGGGCGGGCCATTGAAAGGCAGCGGGACCCCGGGGGCCGCCAGCGGGGGGGGCGGCCACGACCCCTTTCTCTGCGCCGGCCCCGGGCGCTCCCCGCGCTCCCCGGGCCCACACGGGGGGTGCAGCCTCACACAGGGGTCGGTGCCCCCCGGCAGCGCCCGCGGGGAGCCGGGGTGGGCGCTGGGGGCACCGTGGCGAGTCCGCCCGGCGGGCTCCGGGGTGCCAGAGCTCCCGGGCTCCAGGGGCTCCAGCGAGCCGTGACTTTTGGGGTGCCCGCGCCAGGGCTCTGGGGTGTCCATGCCAGGGGCTCTGGGGTGCCGTGACTTTTGGGGTGCCCACACCGGGGGCTGTGGGGTGCCGGGGTGCCCCTGCCGGGGGCAGCGCGGTGCCGGTGCCGGTGCCGGGCTGCCAGCCCCGTGGGAGCGGCGCCGTGGGAAGGCGCCCGCGGGTCCCGGGCGCAGGAAGCCGCCGGCCCAGGGCTGTCAATGGCCGGAAGGCGGCGGCGGGACCCCCGGTCCCGGCCCGGGACCGGCCCCGGCGACACTTCCCCTTCCCGGGTCAGCGGCCGCTTCCCCCTCCCGCCCGTCACCTCCCGCCGCCCCCCCGGTACGAGCGGCCGGCGTGGTCCGGGGAGCCCCGCACGTGCCCCGGGACCGGGGGTCGGGGGTCCCGGGGGGTCCGGGGCTGCCGGTGCCGGTGGGCACGTGCGGGGGGCGGGGCCGGGGCGGGGCGGGGCCGGGGCGGGGCCGCGGAGCCGATTAAGCGGCGGGAGCCGGGGCGGCCGCAGCGCGATCGCATCGTCCCCGCGGGGCAGCACCGGACACGGGACACCGGGCACCGGCACCGGACACCGAACACCGGGCACTGAACACCGGCTGTCGGCACTGGGCACCGAACACCGGGCACAGGGTACCGCCACCGGACAACGGGTAACCGGGCACAACCGCTGGCACCGGGCACCGGCACCGATACAGACTCAGACACCGGCTCCGGCTCCTGCGCGCCCGGCGCGGCCCGGTCCGGTGAGTGCCCGCGGCGGGGCGGGACTGACCCCCGGAGAGGTTCGGGTTTGCGGATCCGTGTCCCCCCGTGCCCTCGGCGCGGTGTCCCCCGCCACCCCGAGGCGCTGGGACACCCGCTGTCCCCAAATGCCCTTTCCCCTTGTTCCCACGTCCCCCGTGCCACCCCGGGGTCCTGGGACAGCCTCTGTCCCCGTGTCCCCTCTGCCACCCCCGGGAGCTGGACACTCTTGGTCGCGATGTCCGCTGGGACAACTCTGGCAGTGGGAACAGCCCTGGTCCCCACGTCCCCTGCCCCATCTGTCACCCCAGGGCGTAGGGACCGCCCTTGTCACCAAATTCTCTGCATGCCTGGGAGCTGGGACAGCCTCTGTCCTCATGTCCCCTGCGCGCTCTGACACCCTCAGGAGCAGGGACACCCCTGTGTCCCCTGTGCGCCACCTCAGGGTGCAGGGTTGTCCCCAGGTCACCTGGAAGCGACCTCTGTCACCCCCAGGGATCGAGGGAAGACACAGTTCCCACGTCCCCTGCACCCCCAGGCCCCCCGGCGTGCAGGGACACCCCATGTCCCCTGGGAGCATCCCCAGTCCCCCACGCCTTGCTGTGCCACCCCCAGCGAGGGGACAGCAGGGACAGTCCCTGCCTGCCCTGAGCAGGACGGGGACCGTGCACCCCTCGGCTCTCTGGGCCCTCTGTGAGGTCCTGGGGTGAGGCTGCCCCCCCCCCATAAACCCCCCCTGTCCCGCCACAGGGTGGGAAGGGGCCGCAGTGACCGTCCCAGTGCCACCACCACCCTGGGAGGGCAGGGAGCCAAGGTCCCCACGGGCGGCACAGCCACGTCCCAGCAGGGCGGAGGGCCCGGGGAGGGCCGGGGGGGGTGGCCCGGCGTGCCAGGCCAGGCGCTGACACCCATTTCCTCCCACGGCAGCTCCAGGAACAATGGCAGAGCCATTCCTCGTGGAGAGCCCCAACGTCACCTACAGCAAGGACTTCATCGAGGCCAAGTACACCTACAGCACCGTGCACGTCTGCAAGGAGAACGGCGTCACCAAGGTGGGCAAGGGCTCCGGGGGGCTTGGGGGGGGGGGGGGCTCTGCTCGTCCCCGCTGTCCCCAGCTGTGCCCTCTCTCTGTCCCCAGGTGCGGCCGTGCTCCACCCGCTTCACCTTCCGCACGGGCCGGCAGGTGCCGCGCCTGGGGGTGATGCTGGTGGGCTGGGGGGGGCAACAACGGCACCACGGTGACAGCGGCCGTGCTGGCCAACAAGCTGGGGCTGTCCTGGATGACCAAAACGGGGCGCAAGGTGGGTGTCCCCCAGCGAGGTGGGTGTCCCCCAGTGTGACCTGAGTGAGGGGGGTTCCCCCAGTGTCACCCTTGCAAGGTGGGTGTCCCCAGTGTGACCCCTACAAGGTGCGTGTCCCCAGAGAGATCCCAGTGAGGTGGGTGTCCCCAGTGTGACCCCGGTGAGAGGGGTGTCCCCAGTGTCACTCCAGCAGGGTGGGTGTCCCCAGTGTGACCCCGGTGAGAGGGGTGTCCCCAGTGTCACTCCAGCAGGGTGGGTGTCCCCAGTGTGACCTCGGTGAGAGGGGTGTCCCCAGTGTCACTCCAGCAGGGTGGGTGTCCCCAGTGTGACCTCGGTGAGAGGGGTGTCCCCAGTGTCACTCCAGCAGGGTGGGTGTCCCCAGTGTGACCCCGGTGAGAGGGGTGTCCCCAGTGTCACTCCAGCAGGGTGGGTGTCCCCAGAGATACCCCAGCAAGGGGGATGTCCCCAGTCTGATCCCAGCAAGGTGGGTGTCCCCAGCAGGGTCCCCACAAGAGGTGTGTCCCCAGCGTGACCCCAATTAAGAGGGTGTCCCCAGAGTGACCTCAGTGGCATGGGTGTCCTCAATGTGACCCCAGCGAGGTGGGTGTCCTCAGTGTGACCCCTGCAAGGGCCATGTCCCTGGGGTGTCCCCAGAAGGACCCCAGTGAGGTCCTGGGACCTGGGGACACCAAGCTCATCTGCACGGGTGTCCTGCACCCCAATCTCCTCCCTGCCCCTGCAGAGGGGCTCTGCACCCCCAGCCCCCCCCCCATTCTGGGGGTGCTGGGACCCCTCCTCCCCCTGCCAGCGCCTCATCCTTGCCTGTCCCATCCCAGACAGCCAACTACTACGGCTCCCTGCTCCAAGCCTCCACCGTGTGCCTGGGCACCGGCCCCTCCGGCGATGTCTACGTGCCCTTCCGGGACCTGCTGCCCATGGTGCACCCCAACGACATCGTCTTCGATGGTAGGTGGGACACGGGGGGGGACCCCACAGCGGCGCGGGGGCACCCCGAGCGCTTGGGTCACCCCGTGTCCCCCAGGCTGGGACATCTCCTCGCTGAACCTGGCGGAGGCCATGAAGCGGGCGGAGGTGCTGGAGTGGCCGCTGCAGGAGCAGCTCTGGCCGCACATGGAGAAGATGAAGCCCCGGCCTTCCATCTACATCCCCGAATTCATCGCCGCCAACCAGGAGGAGCGGGCGGACAACGTCCTGCGAGGCTCCATGGCCGAGCAGGTCCTGGCGGGGCGGGGCAGGGGAGGGGACGCGGGTCCCGGGGCGGTGACACCGAGCTGACGCGTCCCCCCCCCCCCCCCCCCCGCCGCCGACGGCCGTGTCTCAGGTGGAGCAGATCCGCAGGGACATCCGAGACTTCAAGGAGAGCAGCGGGGTGGACAAAGTCATCGTCCTGTGGACGGCCAACACGGAGAGATTCTGTGACATCGTGCCGGGGCTCAACGACACCGCCGACAACCTGCTGAGGGCCATCGAGGTCAGGGGGCGGGCGAGGGGAGCGGGGAGGGTGACACCAGCGCCCGCGGTGGCGCTGAGCTGGCCCGTGTCCCCGCAGCGAGGCCTGGAGGTGTCCCCGTCCACGCTCTTCGCCGTGGCCAGCATCCTGGAGGGCTGTGCCTACATCAACGGCTCCCCCCAGAACACCTTCGTGCCGGGGGCGGTGGAATTGGCCGCCCAGCGCCGCGTCTTCATCGGCGGCGACGACTTCAAGTCGGGGCAGACCAAGCTCAAGTCGGTGCTGGTGGATTTCCTGGTGGGCGCCGGCCTCAAGGTACGTGGGGGCTCAAGAGGGGGGGGTGTCCCCACCTGCAGGGGACAGGGGGGTGACCTGCCCACGCCCCCTGCCCAGACCAAGTCCATCGTGAGCTACAACCACCTGGGGAACAACGACGGGAAGAACCTGTCGGCGCCGCAGCAGTTCCGCTCCAAGGAGATCTCCAAGAGCAACGTGGTGGACGACACGGTCCAGGCCAACCCCATCCTCTACGGCCCCCAGGACAAGCCTGACCACTGCGTGAGTTGGGGGGCCTGGGGGGGGTCACACACACACGGAGGTGACAATGGGGGTGACAGAGACGTGGCTTTGGCAGGTGGTGATCAAGTACGTGCCCTACGTGGGGGACAGCAAGCGGGCGCTGGATGAGTACACGTCCGAGATCATGATGGGTGGCACCAACACCATCGTCATCCACAACACCTGCGAGGTGCGTGCAGGGCCACCAGGCTGTCCTCGGCGCGTCCCCTCGGTGCCACGGTGGCCGCTGACCCCCTCGCTGCCCGCAGGACTCGCTGCTGGCCAGCCCCATCATCCTGGACCTGGCCATCCTGACGGAGCTGTGCCAGCGCATCACCTTCTGCACCGAGGCCGACCCCGAATTCCAGGGCTTCCACAGCGTCCTGTCCATCCTCGCCTTCCTCTGCAAGGCCCCGCTGGTGCCCGAGGGCACCCCCGTGGTCAACGCGCTCTTCCGCCAGCGCAGCTGCATCGAGAACATCCTGAGGTACCCGCGGGGCCCCGGCCTCGTGGCCACCAAGTGCCACCACCCCGGTGCCCACGGTGGCACCCGAAGGCTTGCAGGGGGTCCCAGTGTGGGATACCCAGGGTGCCAGGGGGGGTCCCAGTGCCCACCGTGTGGTGTCCAAATCCAGGGGGTCCTGGAGGCCAAAGCCTGGGGTGGCCAGTGCTGGTGGGTGGGTCCCAGTGCCACCAGTGGGTTCCAGTATGTGCTGGTGATGGTCCCAGTGCCCAGAGGTCCTGGAGATGCCCAGGACCAAGGTCCCAGCACGGATGGGTCCCCATTTCCCAGTCACGGGGTGCCCAAGGGGACAAAGGTCCCAGTGCCCGGGGTGCCCCAACACAGACCCTGGTACCCAGTGGGTCCCAGTACCTGATACCCGAGGGGGTGCCCAAAACAAATGGATCCCAGTGCCCAGCACCAGTGGCTCCCAGTAACCAATGCCTGGGGTTCCCAAAGCTTGGGCTTCTCAGTGCCAGTGGTGCCCAAAGCTTGGGGTTCCCAGTGCCTGGGGTGCCCAACTCCAGCGGGGCAAAGCTGAGCACCAGTGGGTGCCTGCTCCCAGTGCCTGGCGTGCCCCATTCCAGCTGCTCCCAGCGCCCAACACCTGGAGGTGCCACACTCTGATGTCCCCCTGTTCCCAGTGCTCATCACCAGCACGTCCCAGTGCCCAGAACCCCATCCCAGTGCCCAGAACCCCATCCCAGTGCCCGGAACCCCATCCCAGTGCCCAGAACCCCATCCCAGTGCCTGGAACCCCATCCCAGTGCCCATCCCACTGCCCAGAACCCCATCCCAGTGCCTGGAGCCCCATCCCAGTGCCCATCCCAGTGCCCGGAGCCCCATCCCAGTGCCCATCCCACTGCCCAGAACCCCATCCCAGTGCCTGGAGCCCCATCCCAGTGCCCATCCCAGTGCCCGGAGCCCCATCCCAGTGCCCAGAGCCCCATCCCAGTGCCTGGAGCCCCATTCCAGTGCCCGGACCCCCATCCCAGTGCCCAGAACCCCATTCCAGTGCCCATGCCAGTGCCCAGAGCCCCATCCCAGTGCCCAGAACATCATCCCAGTGCCCAGAACATCATTCCAGTGCCCATCCCAGTGCCCAGAACCCCATCCCATCCCCCCCATACCCAGCACTCCGTGTCCCCCCCTCCCGCCAGTGCCCCGTGCCACCTCCCCCATGCCCGGGGTGCCCACCCTGACCCCGCTGTGTGCCCCCAGGGCCTGCCTGGGGCTGCCCCCCCCAGAACCACATGCTGCTGGAGCACAAGATGCAGCGGCCGGCGCCGAGCCCCAAACGCGCCTGTCCCGGGGGGGCCACGTGTCCCCTGCTCCCCAAGAAGAGCCCGGCGGCGCCCGCCCAGCTCAACGGGCACCCCTGTGCCCCCCGGCCGGGGCCCCCCCGAGCCCCCCTGCACATCGACGGCGCCGACTAACCCCGTGCCAACCCGGAGCGGCTTTTTAGGGGGGGTGTTTGGGGGGGTTGGGTTTGGGGGGGGGGTTGTTTCCTTCCCCCCCACCCCAATTTTTGATGGCGACTCCAAACTGTGAAGCTTTGTACCCACCAATAAACCCGGAGCACAGCGTGACCCCCCCCCCCCCCCGCCACTCTGGTTTTTGGGGGCTCCTCACTTGGGTTTTGGGGTCCCTCACTTGGGTTTTGGGGTCCCTCACTTGGTTCTTGGGGTCTCATCTGCTCTTTGGGGTGCCCCTGGTGGTTCCTGGGAACCTCACCTGGTTTTGGGGGTCCCTTCACTTGGTTTTGTGAGGTTTTTTTTTCACCTGGTTTTGGGTGCCTTTATTTGGTTCTTGGGGTCCCCCTCACCTCGTTCCTCTTCATGTGGTTTTGGGGTCCCCTCGCCTGGTTTTGGGGTCCCCCCCACCCCCAGCAAGACCCAAATATCGCCGCCTTCTGAAAAAAAATCAAATTACATTTATTGATGCCGGGGGGGGGGGGTGTTGGGGAGGTCGTGGATTTTTTTTTTTTCTTTGTCATTTTAGGGCTTTTTTTTTTTTCTTTTTTTGCTCTTTTTATATTTTTTCTTTTTTTTTTTTTTTTTTTTTGTTCTTTTTTTTTTTGGGGGGGAGGGTTGTTCCCCCATTTTTGTTTTGATAAGCAATAGGGAGGGGGGGAAATCTAGAAGTTTAGAAATGAGGGGGGTCCCTACACAGAACGACTACGCCTAATGGGGGGGGGGGTCACCCCTATGGGGGCTGGGGGCTGCCCCCCCATTTTCGGGGGGGACACGAGGGGTGCGGGGCTGTACAGGGGAGGGGGGGGTCTGGGTGTGCGGCGGCATTTTGGGGGGGCTCTTGAGGGGGGGGGTGGTTAAGGAGGGGCTTTGAGGTCCTTTCTGTTATAAAAGAGGAAAAAAATCAGCACAAAAAAAAAAACCAAAAAACCCGAAAAAAAAAAAATCCCAAACGAAAAAAAGAAAAAAAAAAATCAAAACCACACTAAAAAAAAAAAAAAAAAAAATTCCTTCATATTAAAGTGGTCCCTGGGGGGGGGTTCTGGGGGGGGGGGCGCCCCGGTCTGGTGCTCGGGGGGGGGGCCGGGGGTCACAGTGCTGGCTGAGCACACAGATGGGGCTGGGGGCTGGGGGGGGCTGCTCTGCACTGGGACCTGCCCTAAACAGCACTGGGGGGGGGGGGGCTGCACCATGGGGGGGTCATGGATTGCCCCCCCCACACTCCTTCCCCCTCCCCCAGCACAGCCTGGATTTAGGGGAGGGGGGGGGGGTCTGTGCTGGTTCTGCCCCCCCTGCCCCCCTCCAGGACTCAGGGGGGGCACTGGGAGAACTGGGAGGGAAACCCCCCCCAGATGCTCGAAATTGAGGGGGGGGGGGAATTGGCACCACCTGCCATGGAGGGGAGGGGGGGGCACAATGCCATGACGCCCCCCAAAAATCCCCCTCCCCAGGCTTGGTGCCGCCCCATGTGGGAGGGCAGAACACCCCAAAAATGCCCCTTCAGCACCCCCACAGTGCCAGACCCCCCCTCCCCGCACCGACCCCGCCCTGCGGAGGGGGGGGCTGCGGTTGGGAATGTTTGGGGGGGGTCCCCAGTGCTGGAGGAGGGGGCAACAAACGGGGTCCCAGTACAGAGTGGGGGGCAATAAATGGGGTCCCAGCAGTTTGGGGGGGTCAATCCCAGTGCTGGGAGCATTCCCAGTTCAGGGGGGGTGGGAAGGACTGGAAAAGGAGTGCTGGGGGGGGGGGTTGTCCCAGTCCTGGATTGGGGGGGGATCTGGGGGGGGCAGCAAATAAGTCACATGACTTATTTCTAATCATCATTATTATTTCTTTTTTCCTCCCGCGCTTTTTTTTGTTTTGTTTTGTTTTGTTTTTTTTTTTCCTGCTCGTTTTTAGTGTTCGTTTGGATTAAAAAAAAACCAAAAAAAAATTAAAAAAACAACGACAACAACAACAAAAAAAAAAAAAAAAAAAAAGGAGGAGAGGGCGGAACGGGGCGGGGGGCGCTGAAAATGTGTGTGTGGAGTGGGGAGGGGGGGAGGTTGGGCGTGACGGGGCGGGGCTGGGGGGGGGGCTGATCATTAAAATTAATGAATTATTTTTTTTTATGGTTTTTTTTTTTTTTTTTTTTTTTCGGTGGTGGGTGAGGGCGTCTGGCTGTCGGCGGCCTCGGCGCGGGGCTCACACGCTCATTGTCATGCTGGGCGAGTACTATAGAGAGAGCGGAGACACCACAGCGTTAGCGGGGCCGGGGAGGGGGCACGGGGGGGGGGGGCACACACACCGCTGCCCCCCCAGCGCCGCCCTCCTCACGCCTCGCGGCCGCTCGGCCAAGGCGACCCCCCCGCTGTCGCCGCTGTCGCCGCCGCTGTCGCCGCCGCCGCCGGTGGTGGTGCTGACACAATTTCGGGGGGTCGCCACTGGGATTTGCTCGCTGACCCCCCCCGTCCCCGGCCGCTGCCGCCGCGCCCCCCCCGGGCCCCCCGCCCTCGCCGCCTGCCCCCCCGGGGGTCCGCGGGGGTCCCCGCCGGGTCCCTTACGCTGTCGCTTTGGAAGGGATTTAGGAAATTGCTGCTCAGCTCGGCGTCGTCCCGAGGGGTCCCGGGGGGGTTGCTCAGGGCCCCCAAATTACTGGGGGAGCTCTGGAGGGAGGGAGGGGGGAGAGGAGTTAGTGCGGTGTGGGGGGGGGGTTGGGGTATTGGGAGGGGGTTCTGGTGGGTTGGGGGGTTCAGTATATGGGAAGTAAATGGGGGTTGCAATAAATGGGGGGGGGGGCCCAGAATATGGTGGAGCCCAAATAAATGGGGGGGTGGGTCCCAGAATATAGTGGAGCCCAAATAAATGGGGTTCCAATAAATTGGGGGAGGGTCCCAGAATATAGTGGAGCCCAAATCAATGGGGTCCCAATAAATTGGGGGGGGGTCCCAGTAAATGGGGGAGCCTCAATAAATGGGGTCTCAATAAATTGGGGGGGGTCCCAGAATATGGGGGAGCCCAAATCAATGGGGTTCCAATAAATTGGGGGGGGTCCCGGGAGCCCAAATAAATGGGGTTCAAATAAATGGGGGGGGGTCCCAGAATATGGGGGAGCCCAAATAAATGGGGTTCCAATAAATTGGGGGGGTCCCAGTAAATGGGGGAGCCTCAATAAATGGGGTCTCAATAAATTGGGGGGGGTCCCAGAATATGGGGAAGCCCAAATCAATGGGGTCCCAATAAATTGGAGGGGGTCCCAGTAAATGGGGGAGCCTCAATAAATGGGGTCTCAATAAATTGGGGGGGGTCCCAGAATATGGGGAAGCCCAAATCAATGGGGTTCCAATAAATTGGGGGGGGTCCCGGGAGCCCAAATAAATGGGGTTCAAATAAATGGGGGGGGTCCCAGAATATGGGGGAGCCCAAATCAATGGGGTCCCAATAAATGGGGGGGGGTCCCAGAATATGGGGGAGCCCAAATAAATGGGGTTCAAATAAATGGGGGGGGGGTCCCAGTAAATGGGGGAGCCCAAATCAATGGGGTTCAAATAAATGGGGGCGGGTCCCAGAATATGGTGGAGCCCAAATAAATGGGGTTCAAATAAATGGGGGGGGTCCCAGTAAATGGGGGGGAGCCTCAAAAAATGGGGGTCCCAGTACATGGTGGGGGGCAATAAATGGGGCCCAAATAAATGGGGTCCCAATTAATAGGGGGGGGGGGTGCCAGCACATGGGGAAGCCCAAATAAATGGGGTCCCAGTACATGGTGGGGGGCAATAAATGGGGTCTCAATAAATGGGGGGGGGGTCCCAGTAAATGGGGAGCCCAAATAAATGGGGTCCCAATAAATGGGGGGGGGGGTCCCAGCACATGGGGGAGCCCAAATAAATGGGATCCAAATAAATGGGGAAGGGGGTCCCAGCACATGGGGGAGCCCAAATAAATGGGACCCCAATATATGTGGGGGGCTCCCAGTGCATGGGGGGGTTCCCAGTAAATGGGGTCCCAGTAAATGGGAGGGGTCCAGTGCATGGGGGGTCCCAGCTCCCACTAAATGGAGCTCCCAGGACATGAGGGTATCCCAAAAAATGGGGTCCCGGCACCGTGGGGGTGCCAGGGTCCCCAGCTCACCTTTGGCAGCCCATCCATGTCCCCGGAGCCTGCCAGGATGACAGCGGGGCATTAGTGACCCCCCCAGTCCACGTGTCCCCCCGAATTTTGTGTGTCCCTAATCCATGAGTGTCCCCCCAGTGTGTGTCCCCTCAATCCATGTGTGTGTCCCCAAATCTGTGAGCGTGTCCCCAATCCCTGTGTGTCCCCAAGTCCTTGTGTGTGTCCCCAAATCTGTGTGTGTGCGTCCCCAAATCCCTATGTGTGACCCCAAATCCCCGTGTGTGTGTCCCTAAATCCTTGTGTGTGTCCCCAAGTCCTTGTGTGTGTCCCCAAATCTGTGAGTGTGTCCCCAA
Source organism: Vidua macroura (assembly GCF_024509145.1). NCBI lineage: Eukaryota > Metazoa > Chordata > Aves > Passeriformes > Viduidae > Vidua > Vidua macroura. The sequence goes on along the minus strand of NC_071596.1, from coordinate 5,294,551 downwards.
TCCCTGTGTGTGTGTGTCCCCAAATCTGTGTGTGTGCATCCCCAAATCCCTATGTGTGACCCCAAATCCCCGTGTGTGTGTCCCAAACCTCTGTGTGTGTCCCAAACCTCTGTGTGTGTCCCCAAATCTGTGTGTGTCCCCCCAAATCCTTGTATGTGTCCCCAAACCTGTGTGTGTGTCTCCAAATCCCTGTGTCCCCAAATCTGTGTGTGTCCCCAAATCTGTGAGTGTGTCCCCAATCCCTGTGTGTGTGTCCCTAAATCCTTGTGTGTGTCCCCAAATCCCAGTGTCCCCAAATCTGTGTGTCCCCAAATCCCTGTGCATGTCCCCAAATCTGCGTGTGTGTCCTCAAATCCATGTGTGTGTCCCCAAATCTGTGTGTGTCCCCAAATCCATGTGTGTCCCCAAATTCGTGTGTGTGTCCCCAAATCCCTGTGCATGTCCCCAAATCTCTGTGTGTGCCCCCAAATCTCTGTGTGTGTCCCCAAATCCATGTGTGTCCCCAAATTCGTGTGTGTGTCCCCAATCCCTGTGTGTGTCCCCTCAATCCGCTCCCCCCTCCCATCCACGTGCCCCTCCTGCTGCACGAGCCCATCCAGCCTCAGATGGAGCTCAAATCCCACAGGATTTGGGGTTTTGGGGGTGCTGGGGGAGGACAAAGGACCCCTCCTGTCCCCAGGGGGTGTCACCCACCTAAGGATCCGTTCATGTGGTGCGGCTCCATCGCGCTCATCCCGCCCATGGGCCCCTCGGGTCCGGGCCCCATCGGGAACTGGAAGGGAAAAGGGGGGGTGAGGAATGCTGGGGGGACCCCAATCCCTGTCCCTGTCCCCAATCCCTGTCCCCAGTCCCTGTGCCCCCATCCCGTCACTCACGTTGGGCCGGTTCCCCGCGGGTCCGATGGGGTTCATCATGGTGTACATGTTCTCACTGGAGTTGGTGGAGTCTGGGGGGGACACCACGCGTGGGGGGGGGTGAGTGTGGACCCCACAGATCCCACTTGTACCCCCAAATGCCACTCGCACCCCCAAATCCCACTCACACCCTCCTAAATCCCACTCATATCCCCTAAATCCCACTTATACTGCCCCAAATCCCACTCACACTCCCCCAAATCCCACTTGCATCCCCAAATCCCACTCACACCCCCTAAATCCCACTCGCACCCCCGAATCCCACTCATATCCCCTAAATCCCACTCGCACCCCCTAAATCCCACTCACACTCCCCTAAATCCCACTTGCACCCCCAAATCTCACTCACGCCCCCAAACCCCACTCACTCATGCCCCATCCCATCCCCTCACTCACCTCCGGGGCTGGGCAGGATGGGGGTGCCGGGGGGGCCACCGCCCCCAGGAGGGCCCTGGAAGGGAAAAGGAAGAAAAAGGGGGGGGGTGGGTTGGGTGGGGGGGGTCACAGGGTCGCTGCAGCCCCCCCCGGTCCCCAACAGTGCACCCCAATACTCACCACGTAATTCCCAGGGGATGAGGAGGAGTAGGCGATCTGGGGGGGGACAAAGGGGGAGTCAGCATGGGTGGGGGGACACAGGGTAGGACCCCCCCCCACCCCAAATCCCAAAACTTACGGAGTTGGCGTTGGGGTTGGGCCAGGGCCCGCGGCCACCGGGACCCCTGGGAAGGCAACGGGGACAGTGAGGGGGGGTCCTGCCGGCCCCGAGGCTCCCCCCACGCTGGGGGGGTTATGGGGGGGGGGCACGGGGGTCTTACATGTTCATGGTGGGCATTCCAGGGCCGGCCAGCGAGCTGGGGGGGGGGCGCATCCCGCTGCCGTAGCTCTGCCGGGAGAGGGAGGGGGGGGTCAGCGGGGCTGGGACACCCCCGGCACTGTCCCCACCCTGCACCCCTGTCCCCACCCCCGTTGTGACCTCCATCCCTGTCCCCAAGAGCCATCCCCATCCCTATATCCCCATCCCAGTCCCTGTTACCCCCATCCCTGAATTCCCATTCCCATCCCCTTATCCCTGCACCCCATCCCTGTATCCTTCTATCCCCGTATCCCCATTCCTGTCCCGCTACCCATCCCCGTTCCCACCCCCATATCCTCGTCACCCTGTCCCTGCAACCACTTCCACCCCTGAATCTCTGACCCTGCCCTATCCCAGTATCCCACCATCCCCGTATTCCATTATCCCAGTACCCCATTGTCCCAGTATCCCATTATCCCATCATCCCAGTATCCCATTATCCCAGTATAACAGTATCCCTTCACCCCAGTATTCCATTATCCCATTATCCCAGTACCCCATTATCCCAGTATTTATTATCCCATCATCCCAGTATCATAGTACCCCATCATTCCAATATTCCACTACCCCATTATCCCATCATCCCAGTATTCCATTATCCCAGTATTTATTATCCCATTATCCCATTACCCCATCATCCCATTATCCCATTATCCAAGTACCCCATTATCCCAGTATCCCATCACCCCAGTACCCCATTACCCCATCACCCCAATATCCCATTATCCCAGTATCCCAGTACCCCATTATGCCAGCACCCCAGTATCCCAGTACCCCATTACCCCATTATCCCAGTATCCCACTATCCCAGCACCCCATTATCCCACTATCCCAGTATCCCATTACCCCATTATGCCAGCACCCCAGTATCCCATTATCCCACTATCCCAGTACCCCATCACCCCAATATCCCATTATCCCAGTATCCCAGTATCCCATTATCCCAGTATCCCACTATCCCAGTACCCCGTACCTGTGGCCCCATCCCGGCCATGCCTCGGGGGGGGGTTCATGCGCTGCATCGGGCCCCCCATGCCAGGATGCCCTGCACAAATCGGGGAGGGGGAAGCGTGAGACCCCCACAGCCCCCCCCGAACGCCCCCCTTGGGGTCTGGGGAGGGGGTCAGGGACCCCCAACTCACCCTGTGAGCGCGCAGCCGGGTCCATGGCGTTGGGCAACAGCGGCTGGGAGCCAGGAACACCCACGGGGGGCTGCGGTGGGGGGGGAAACAGGAGGTCAGGGTGCTGGGGGGGGGGGGGCTGCACCCCTTTTTTTTTGGGGAGGGGGTTCCCGGCAGCGACCGCCTCACCTGGTTGGGCATCCGGAGCGGGGGCCGGGGGCCGCCGGGGTAGCGGGGGGACATGAAAGGCTGCAAGAGAGGGGGTTTGGGGGGTCAGCCGGGGCTGGGGGGGGGGGGTCTGTGTCACCCTGCGGGGGTCGTGGTGGTGGTGGTGGGGGGGGCCGGGGCCGTGCTGGGGGGCTGGGGGGGGGGGCTGTGGCCAGCCTTACCTGGCTGTGCGGGCCCAGCAGGGGCACCCCGGGGGTGGGGGGCAGAGGGGGGGCACCCGCAGGAGCCTTGGAGAGAAACACAACAGGTTATGGGCTGGGGAGGGGGGGCTGCGACCCCTGGGAGGGACCTGGTGGGGGGGGGGGGGGGGCTGTGACCTCAGGGGGAGTCGGGGAGGAGGCTGTGCCATGGTGGGGGCGTAAAACATGTTAAAGACCCCCCCCCCCCCGCACCCAAAACACGCTCAGGACGCACAGACGGTGGGGGGGGGGGGCTCAGGTGCGGCTCGCAGGGCCGCGAGGGGGTCGGTACCTGGAAGAAGGCGGGGGGCACGGGACCCCCGGCCATGCCATCCCCGGGGGGCAGGTTCCCCATCACCGGGCTGGGCGCTGCCGCCGCGCTCTGCGGGGAGAGACAGCTCAGAGCTGGGGGGGCTGGGGAGGGTGGTCCCCATTGTCCCCCACACCACCCCACCCCAGCACCGAGCTCGCCCCCACATTCCCCTCGCAGCCCCAAGGCGGGGGGACCCCCGGGGGCCGGGGGGGGGGGCGCGGGCAGGGGGCCCCGGCCCCGCTCGCCGCCCGGCCCCGTCCGAGGGGAGCTGTAAAGGGAAGGAATGCGCCGCTTTTCCGGCTCGGCCCCTGCGCCACAACTGGTTTCAATTTGGAGGCGAGCAGGAGAAAGAGGGGGGGGGGGGGGACCCCGCGCTGCCCCTTCCACCCGGGGGGCCCTGAGCCCCCCCCAAACCACTGCCAGCCCGGCGGGGATGGGGGGTCCCGCTGTGCTCCGAGGGAGGGTGACAGGAGGCTGCTGCTGCTTTGGGGACAGCGATGGTGACACCCCGCGGCACGTGGGACACGGGTGACACCCAGGGTTGGTGACAGCGGGAGCTCAGGGACACCAAAACCCATGGGGGTGGGCACCTGGGATCCACGGGGGTCCTGGGGGGGGGGGGTCCCAGGGCTGAGCCCAGGCCACGTCCCCTTTTGGGGACCCCCCCAGACACAGCGACGGGGACAGATGGGGGTCACTGCTGCCCCCTCAAAGCAGGGACCAAATGGGGGCCCCCCCCGTCCCCCCCATCACTCGGTGATGCAAAGCAGAGTTGCCATGGCAACAGGTTGGGGAGCTGTGGCTCCTCCCGCGGGCTCAAGGTCAGGAGGGAGAAAATTGGAGATGGTGGGGGGGACGACACGTGGGGGGCAGTTTGGGGGGCTGCTCACCCCAGGGGGGACCCCAGACCCCGCTGTGGGGCAGCTGCTCCCAATTCCCTCCCCCCCACATCTGCCACGCACAGGCTGGACCCCCCCCCCCCGAGTTTTATGGGGTCACCAGGATGCTCCCGGGGGTCCCGACGTGCCTGGGGGGGGGGGGGGGGCTGGTGGAGCAGCACCCGTGGGAACAGGAGGGGGCCCCGGCTCCATGCTGGGACCCCCAGTTCAGCCCAGCTGGGCACTGGGATGGGGCCACGGCTGCGTGGGGCACCCCAGAGGGTGCGAGGGTGGGGGGGGGGGGATTGTGGGGCTGCCCCCCCCAGCTCTCCCCAGCTCTGCCAGGCAGCAGTGCCATGGCAACGTGGCCTGACCCGCGCCATGTCCCCGGCGTCACCGTCACCGCACCGGCAGCCTCATTAATTCCAGCATGGAAATCAGCTCTGCGCAGCGCCGGGGGCCGGGGGCGGCGAGGGGGGGGGGGGGTCCTGCTGCAGCCCCCGCGGCGCCGGCGCAGCCACGCGTGGCCCCACGGGACCCCACGGGGGTCAGGGGTGTCCTGGGGGGGCAGCGGCTCCAAGTGGGCCCTGCAGGGTCCTGAATGCACGGGGGCCACGGAGGGTCCTGCAGCCCACAGCGTCCCCCCCCGTGTCACCCCAGGGGACAGGGACCACCCCCCAACCAGGGGATAGGGACCCCCCCCCCCAGCACCCCGCATCCTGTGGATTTCTGCATCCCACGGGGGCATCCTACACGGCTCAGCACCCCACATCCTGTGGGATTGTGGACCCTGCAGCATCCTACAGCATCCCAAATCATCCCGCAGCATCCTACATCACCCCACAGCCTCCTGCATCCCCTGGCATCCCACATCCCAGAGCACCGTGGGCTCCACAGCATCCCACAGAATCCCAGAGCACAGTGGATCCCACAGAATCCCAGAGCACAGTGGATCCCACAGAATCCCACAGCACAGTGGATCCCACAGAATCCTGCATCCTGTGGGGCTGTGCACCCTGCATCATCCCGCATCCCACCACAGCATCCCACAGCATCCTGTGGGACGCGGACCCTGCATCATCCTGCATCCCATGGGCTCTGGATCCTGCATCATCCTGCATCCCCCAGCACTGTGGACCCTGCAGCATCCCAGGGACCACTCCCCATCCCAGGGCAAGGTGCCCCCCCGGCCCCAGCACCCCCCTGTGCCCCCCGCCCGTGCCTGCAATCCTGGCAGGAGCAGGCACAGGGACACGCTGGGAACACCGGGAACACCGGGGGCTGTTGACTCTGTGCCAATGATTGAACCTCCAGAGCTGGCACTGGGAAGGAGCAGAGCTGTTCTGGGGGGGCCCCCTCAGTGTTGGGGGGGGTCCCACTGAGCCCCAGTCCTGCAGTGACCCCCAGGACACAGGGTGGGGAGGGGGGGGACACCCCCGGTGGGACCTGGCACTGCGCCCATGGTGTGGAACTGGGGGGAATGAGGGGGGGGGTCCCTATCCCCGGGAGGGGGTGACAGTGGGGGATGGGCACGCCAGGACACGCCGGGGTCCCCGAGAGGGGGGGGGGGGGGGCACTGAGCCAGGCCCCCAGGGATTAACCCCCCCTCGGCGCCGCCCCGTGAAATAGGTCACCCACAGATCCGGGGCTGGCGGCGCGGAGGGGGGGGGGTCCCGGCGGCGGGGAGGGGGGGCAGCAGGACACGGACCCCCCCCCACCACCCATGCCCAGGCACTCACGTAGTCATGGAAGGCTTTGGCCTCGCTGGAATGCTCGCAGGTCTCGCGGCGGTCCGGAGCGGCGCAGTACAGATCCCAGAAGACGCTGGGAAAACGGGATGGGGGGTGTTGGCTTGGGGGGCAGCGGGTGAGGACCCCCCCCCCCCCAATTCACACCCCCCCCTCCTTCTCAGCGAGCCCCACGGAGCACGGCCACACTCGTGTCACCCGTGGGGCGGGGGGGCTGCGGCCGTGTCCCCCCCCCCCCTCCTCGGGGGCCTCCCGGCTCCGGCGCTGCCGCCTGTTTTCCCTGGAAACGGTCGCTACGGCCGGAGCCCAAATTCCTGGGACTTTACATCAGGCTGCAGCATCCCGGGCCGGGATGGGGGGGTCCCCTGCCCGCGCCCCCCGCCCTGGGTGTGGGACAGCACAGGGGTTGTGTCTGTTTCTGGGTGCCCCCCACCCCAGGTTTGGGGGGGTGCTGGCCAGGTGCCAGCTTAACCCCCCCCCTCGCTGTGTGTGTGTCCCCCCCCCCAAATCACCAACTGATCATTCGCTGCCCCCCCCCCGAGCCCCCCCCACAAGTGATGTCCACCCACGGGGTGGCCCCCACATCCTCCTCGGGGGGGGCTCTGCTGGGGCCCCCCCAGTGCAGGGGTCCAGCCCCGGGGCTGGGAGCCCCCCCCTCCCCAGCTCCTCGCTTGGTGCCAAATTGGATCCATCTGGAGGAGCCGGGCGGGGGGGCCGGGATGGGAGGGAAAGGGGGGGGCCCCCAATCGCTGATGGGAAAAGCAGAGGGACAGGTTTATGGGGTACGAGGTGATGTGGTGGCAGCATGGGGAGGGGGTGCAGCTCCCAGACCCCCTCCCAGCCCCTCTGCCAAGGGAATGGGGGGGGGTTCCCCCCTTTCCAACCCCCCCAGACCCCAACTCACCACCACCAGGAGTGCAGGAAGCCGGGGGGCTCCCCCAGCGTGATGTTCTTCTCCCATCGGATCTGCGGAGAGGGACGCGGGCAGGGGGGGTCAGCACCCCCCACCGGGGATGGGTGGGGCTCCAGGACCCCCCGTGGGTGGGGTGGGGGGGTCCGGGGGTGCCGCCCTCCCCCCCCCTTACCTCCGACAAGAAGGTCTGGGCGGATTTCTGGGCCCCCACGTGCAGCAGGTACTCGTAGACGTAGAGCGCCAGCCTGGGGGGGGACAGGACGGGGACAAGGGACAGTGTCAGGGACCTGCCACCCCCACGGTGACATCCCCGCCCAGCAGCCCCCGAGGGACACGGGGAACGGGCAGGATGGAGCCCCCCCCACTCAATTAGTGCAGAATTAATGAAGGAGGAGGTTCGATGCCACCTCCCCGCGAGGGACCCCAGCGGTGACACCGAGTGACTCCCAGCGGCGACACCGCACGCCCTCCACGGCGGCACCGCTGGGGTGGCTCCAGGACAGGTGACACAACCCACACAGGATGTGGCTCAGGGGCGAGTGCCACCACGCGTGTCCCCGGTGGCACTCACGGGAAGCCCCCCCGGTGCTCCGTCCCCACCCCCGGGAGCAGCAACGGGGACCCGCGGCGGTTCCAGCCCCGGGGGGAGCGCGGTGGGTGCAGCCCCCGGCCCCAGCGGGTGCCCCGGGGACCGCGGTGGCCTCGGGCACGGGGACACAGCAGGACAGGGACAGCCGGGAACGGCGGGTCACGGTCCTGGCCACCGGGGGTGGCAGCGGCCGCGGAGCATCAGTAGCCCCGGTGCCATTCCGGTGGCCGCTGCCCCAGGGGATGGCACGGCCTCCGGGGAGGGCTCCCGGTGCCCTCAGGGATGCTGCGGACCGGGCACAGCCCGGCTCCCGGTAGCCCCGGTGCCATCGCGGGTCACGGTGCCCCGGGGGATGGCAGAGACCGGGGGGGATCACCCCGGTTCCCGGTGCCCCGGAGGATGGAAGAGACCGCGGGGCACAGCCCAGTTCAGGGCAGGCACGGTGCGCTCGCGGTACCCGAGCGGATGGCGCGGACCAGGGGGATCATCCCGGGTCCCGGTGCCCCGGGGGATGGCACGGTCGGGGAAGGGGCATCCCGGCTGCCGGTGGCCCCGGGGATGCCGCAGACCGGGGAGATCACCCCGGGTCCCGGTGCTCCCGCAGCTCCCGGTGCCCCAAGATGTGGCAATACCCGGGGGGCACATCCCGGCTCCCGTTAGCCCCGGCGTGATCGCGGCTCCCGGTGCCCCGGGGGATGCTACGGACCCCGGCACACCGCAGCTCCCGGTGCCCCGGGGGATGTCACGGACCGAGGGGGATCATCCCGGCTCCCGGTGCCCCGGGAAGTCACGGACCGGGAGGATCATCGCGCTTCCCGGTAACCCGGGGAATGGCACAGATCGGGGGGGAATCATGAGGCTCCCGGTGCCCCCGCAGCTCCCGGTGCCCTGGGGGATAGCACGGACCGGGGGGGATCATCCCGACTCCCGGTGCCCCGGGGGATGCCACGGATCGGGGGGCTCATCCCGGCTCCCGGTGCCCCGGGGGATGCGGCAGACCGGGGGGCTCATCCCGGCTCCCGGTGCCCGGCTGACCCCCGCCAGCTCCCGCTGCCCCGCGGCTGCCGGTGCTCCCCGGCGGGGCGGGGCCGGGGGGTCCGCCCGCCCCCCGATCTCCCCCCCCCCCCCGCTTTTCCCGATCTCTCCCCCCACCTTCCTTCCCGCTCCGTCCCCGCTCCCCCGGCGCCCGCCCCGGCAAAAACTTCCGCGCCCCGGCCGTCCCCCGCCGCCGCCGCCCGGCGCCGCACTCACTTCTCGCGGGCCTGGCCGTCCGAGGGCACGCCGGAGCCCTTGCCCTTGGCGTACATGGCGCGGCGGCGGCTGTCAGCGGCCCCGGGCCCGGCCCCGCGCGGCCCCCGCCGCCCCCGCCGCCCCCGCCGCCATCCCGGCCCGGCCCGGCCCGGCCCCGCCGGCTGCGGCCGCGCGCCCGAGGGGGAGCTTGAAACCGCCGCGCCCCCCCCGCGCGGCTGTTCCGGCAGCGCCGCCACCACCCCCCCCGCGCCGCGCGCCGCGCTTAAAAGGGCGATGGCGGCGTGGGGGGGGTGGGGGGGGGGGGGAGGCGGTGGGGACCGCGCTGAGGAAGGAGGGAGCGGGGTGGTGGCGGGCAGGGGGACGCGAGGAGGGTCACGGGCGCCACGGGGTGGGCACAGGGGGGACGCGGATGTGACAGGGGGGACGCGGAGCCGAGGGGGCGGAGGCGGGGGGACGCGGGGACACGGAGGCGAGGAGTGGGCACGGAACACGGGGGACGCACTTGAGGGGGTGGGCATGGAGGGGCAAGGACACGAGGGGGGTGGGCATCCAGGGACGGGGACACACGGGGATCGTGGACACGAGGGGGTGAGTTAAAGGGGCAGTGACACGAGGGGACACGGACACGGCGGGCACGGAGGGACACGAGGGGGTGGGCACGGACACGGCGGGCACAGAGGGCGGACATGTGGCAGGGTGGGCACGGACGCGAGGGGGTGGGCACGGAGGGACATGGACATGAAAGGGTGGACACGGACATGAAGGGGTGGATATGGGAGGGGGGACACGGGGGGGGGGACACAGAGGGACACGGATGTGACAGGGTGGACACGGACGCGATGGGGTGGACTTAAAGGGGCAGTGACACGAAGGGATGGGGACAGGATGGTCATGGAGGGACGCGGATTTGAGAGGGTGGACACGGAGGGGCGCCAAGGGGGTGGCCACAGACACGCGGCACAGAGGGACACGGATGTGACAGGTGGACATGGACACGACGGGGTGGACACATGCAAGGGGTTGGGCATACGTGGGCACGGACACGAGGGGGACACACGGACACGACGAGGGGACACACGGACAGGGAATGGGAGCAGGTAGTCACGAAGGGACTCGGACACCAGGGGGCGGACACGGTGTGACACGAGGCGACACGCAGGGACAAGGATGGACACAGGGGGGTGGACGTGGAGGGACACGGTCACCGGAGGGACATGAGGAGTGGACACTCGGGACGCTGAGTTGCAGATACGGGGAGGGGACACCAGGACGGGGACACCCACCCTGCCTGGGGACACAGCCGCAGAGTCCCCCGGCTCCCACCCGGCCCCGGGGTCCCCTCACACTCGGGGGGTCCCTGTGCTGCCGGGGGGGGCGGTCTATGAGCACACCCGTGTGGGTGTCCCTGTGTGCCCTCGCGCGTGCCCCCCACCCCTCGGGTCACCGGGACACTCAGTGCCAGGGGGATGCTCAGCACCCCAAGAAAGGACCGGGGGTCTGGCAGGGGTCAGGGGGTGCTGACTTGGGGGTGCTGCCCCCCTGCCCCCCCCCCCCCCCCGGGGCCGGCTACGCCCTGGCAGGGTGACACGGGACAGCCGGACCCGCCTGTTCCTCTTCCCCACACCAGGCAGCAGCGGCCGGAGCGCAGGCGAGTCGGGCTGCTGTGGCTGGGAGGGGGAAAGGGGGGCAGGAAATGCCCCGCTGGGACCCCCAGGAGCTGCCCAGCCCTGGAACAGCGGGAGTGGGGTGGGGACGAGACTGGGCTGCACTGGTTTGCACTGGGAAGGGGGGGATCCGCTGGGAATGGGGGGTCCTGATTCCCGTTTCCCCCCCAGGCTCCCGCTGCGGTGGAAGGACCATGGGGCTCCCTGCGGCCCTGCTCGTGGTGCTGCTGCTGCTGCACCCCGAGACCGCCCTGTTCGTCTTCTCCCCCTGTTTCCCCTTGCTGCTGGACATTTATGAAGAGCTGGACCTGACCAACAGGAGCAGTGGCTGTGCCGAGCTGGACTGGAGCCCGTTCCACCGGCATCGCCGGCTGCTGCTGAGGCACAACGGCATCGAGGCCCTGAGCCCCTCGGCCCGCCTCGGGCCCAGGATGGAGGAGCTGGACCTGGCGGAGAACCGGCTGCGGGAGCTGCCCGATGGGTTCTTCACCAACGCCACGGCCCTGCGGAACCTGAGCCTGGAGGGGAACCCCCTCCCCGCCGTGCCCTCCGCCGCCTTCCAGCCCACGCTGAGCTCCCTGTCTGTGTCCTGCCGCTGCGACGTGCTGGGCAGCGTCCTGGCCCACTGTGCCCGCCCGGGGATCCGCTGCCTGTGCTTCACATCCCACCAGAATCCCTTCAACGCCACGGAATTCCACGACCGGGAATGCGGGCCCGGCGCGGGGCTGGTGGCCGGGGTGGCCGCTGCGGTGGCCGCTGCGGTGGCCGCTGCGGTGGCCGCGCTGGTGGCCGCGGTTTGGTACCGGCGGAGGAGAGCGGGAGCCGCGGTGGGCGGCGTGGGGAGGGGGAAGCAGGATCCCGCTGGAAACCTCCGGCAGCCCCGTTACATCAGCCGGGACACCGGGAGCGGCCCCGCCGATGTCGCCGATGTCGCCGATGTCCCCGACTACGAGAACGTCTTCGTGAGTCCCGGCACGGCCCCGGCTGCTGCGCACGGATGGGCGCCGGCGTGGCAGGAGCCGCGCTACAGGTGAGGCTCCGGCGCAGGGAATGAACATTCCGGGAATGTTCCATCCCCTCCCTGCTCTGCTGTGCCCTGAATGTGTTATCCTGCCCCGTCGCGCCTCATCCCACTCCATCCTGTGCTGAACCTGCCATCCCATCCCATCCCATCCCATCCCATCCCATCCCATCCCATCCCATCCCATTATCCCATCATCCCATCCCGTCCCCGATTCCCTCCTCCCTGAGCCCCCCCTGTCCCCCAGCCCGCAGGTCCCGCTGGATGAGGATTATTTCCTGGAGGGCGCGGCCGATCCCGGGGACCAGCCCATCTACGCCAACACTCTGGCCCCCACCGAGGACGTCTACATCATTCCTGACCAGTGAGGGGCTGGGGGGACACTGGGAGGGCTGGGGGGACCCTCTCTGTCCCCCGCTGCTGCCCTTTCCCAGGCTGTCCCCCAGCCCGGAGGGGACAGGGACATTCCGCGGGGCCGCGCGTGGTTCCCACACGCGTCCCGTGGGAGCGCCTTTTGCAGGGGGATGTTTTTGGCAGCCCCAGTCCCCCCACTTCGCCCCAGTTCTCACTCGGAGGTGAGGGCTGAGCTGACATTTCCTCCCGGGGCTGCGGGGACGCCTCCTGGTGCCGCATCCGCCGGCAGCTGCCCCCGGGGCCGGGCCACGCACGGGGCACCGGGGCCGGCTGGAGGAGCCGGGGCTGACCACGGCCTTGGCTTCCTCTTCCCCTTTTGGGGCCCACGGGGAGCGTGGGGTGCGCGCTCGCCCGGGGACGCGCTGGCGGTTGGGGACATCCGGTGCCACCTGCTCGATCTTTCCTGCTAAATCGGCCACTTCGGGGAACGAAGAAAAAGCTCCTTTTTTTAATCCTCCGGGTGGCACCCCGAGCTGTTGTGTTGCATGGGGACCTAGGGATCCCATGGCTTGTCTGGGTGTCCCCTCAGTCCCTGGGAGGCTTCAGTGTGCCCCATTAAATGGTTTAATTATCTCTAATTACCTGCACAGCTTGTGGTCTGTGGGCTGGGCTGGGTTTTCCCTGGGGCTCCCAGAGTCTGTGTCCCCAAAGTGGGGGTCCCGAGGGACCAGGACCCTCAAGGGACAGATCCCCAGAGCTCGTGTCCCCAAAGTGGGGGTCCCAAGGTCCCAAAAGCCAGGTCTCTCCAGTCCCTGTCCCCAGAGACACCATCTCCACAGCTTGCATCCCTCAGTCCCTGGTCCCCAAATTCCCCACGCCAGAGCAGAGATCCCATATTCCACCTCCCCCCAAACCCAGCAGGAGCTGCTGAGGGACAGGACACCCCCAGATCACACTGCAAGAGGGGACAGAAAGCACCTGTGACCAGCAGAGCCACCCCATCGAGCCATGGGGAGGCCTTGGGGACACGGTGTGTGCCACCAACCTCCGAGGGGAGTTTCCCCCATCCCTTTGGTGCCCACGGGCTCCCAGGGCTGGAGGCAGCTGGAAATGGGGCAATGGTCACCTCCTGGCTGGACATCACCCCCAGGGGCCGGGGCTGTGCCCAGCGCCCTTCCCAAGGACACAAACAACTCAAAGGTCTCTGGGAGCAATGCCCAGGCATTACTCACATGCTGGCACTGGAAAGCCACGAGGGTTTTCCAGCAGATCTATGTGGAGTCAGATCCCAGGGGAGCTGAGGGTCTGAGGAGCAGGGGTCCTGTCAGAGCCCCCCCCCCCCAAGGTGTGCAGGAGGAGCAGAATCCCTGTTACAATCACTTTATTCATAGTTTTACATCATTTTGGTTTTATAGAAATATATAAAATAGAAAACCACAAACCCCCTCCCTCTTCCCCCCCCCCCAAAAAAAAAAGGATATTTTGCTATAAAATGCAATAAGTTAGAAATAAATAACTGGGTTGCATAAATAAGTCTCTGAGCACAGAAGAGGGTTTGGAGTGGGATATGGACACCTGGGCACGGACCCACCCCAGCCCACGGGGGATCTTTTGGGTGGGAAGGATCCACCTGCTCAATAAAAGATGGATTTAAATTAGAGAAGAGACAGGGGAATGAGCTATTTCGGTAGAGATTTCACAACTGGAGATGCTGGGGCTGAGCTGGTGGCAGAGCTGGAGACCCCAGGGCTGAAGTGCACAGCAGAGCCAGGGCTGGCGTGGAGTCACTTGGTGCCACAGGACCTGGATTTTGGGATGCTGGAGCTGGAGACCCCATGGCTGAGCTCAGTGGTGGATCCAGGGCTGACGTGGATTCACTTGGTGCCACAGGACCTGGATTTTGGGATGCTGGAGCTGCCAGGAGCCGGGATGGCTTTGCCCCACCTGGCTGGTGACACAGCTGGAGCTGTCGGCGCTGCCGTCAGGCGCAGTGGCACCTGGTGACCAGCATGTCCTCGAAGAGGCTGGACACCAGCCTGCCCTCGCTGTCCAGGTGCATCAGCACCATGGGGTCGTAGCCTGCGGGGACGCAGCAGGGCGGGGGCGCAGCCTTGGACAGGGAGTGCACTCGGGATTTGATCTGGGCGTGCATGCTGGCCGGTTTGTAGTTGTGGGGGCAGGAGCCCTCGCAGAACCTCATGTAGTAGCTGTTGGGGGCGATGACCCAGTCCGACCAGCCGATGTCCTGGAAGGAGACCTTCAGCGACTTCAGGCAGCACTTCCCATCGCTCTTCCCGCACTCCTCCTCCAGCCCCCGAGCTCTCCTGGCCGCCCGAGCCGGCTTCTCCAGGGTTTCCACCTCCAGCACCAGCGTTTCCCCCGCGGGGGCGGCCAGGGCGGCCGAGACGTTGGCGGTGAAATCCAGCTCCAGGCGCAGCGTGGGCTCGGGCCCGGCCACCCAGGGCTGGACGGCTCCTGTCAGGTCCAGGCTGCGGGAATGCCGGCGCAGCTCCCGGCTGTGCAGGAGCTGGGGGGTGCCCTCAGCCCCCTGCAGGGTGTAGATGGTGACCCGAGGTGGCACCGAGGCGCCGGGCGGGGACAGCGGCTGCTTGAAGAGTTTCAGCTCCGCCTGCACCACGCGGAGCTGCCGGTGGAAATCCTCGGTGCGGGACAGCAGGAGGTGGTAGCGGTAGGGACCGCGGGGCTCCCGGTGTCCCTGGGCGTCCCGGTGTCCTTGAGAGTCCGGATGTCCCTCGGGGATGTCCACCCAGCGCAACACTGCGGGGACAGAGGTGACAGCTGATGTAAGAGCCAGTAATTCCTCATCAGCCCAGGCTTGGGATCAGCTCCGGCCAGGCAGCCAAGCTTTTGCTGCCAGGGAATCACCCACATCCTGAGGGATGCTGGAAATTCTTTGCTGGGCTCGTCCTCAGAGCCACCATCTCCAGGGACCCCCAGGCTGGAGGCTCTCAGTTTTCCTGGTGCCAGAGAAGGCGTCCCAGGACCCATTGGAGCACCCCCATCCACACCCCGACTGTCCCCACCCAGCCCAAGGGGAATTATTTCAATTATTGAATTTAAATTAAAATATTAATTCATTTGTTTAATTATTTAAATCCCTCCCCGATGCAGATAAACCCCCAAACTGGAGCTCAAGCTGGGGATCGGGGGATGGCACCTCCCTTCCTCCTCCAGCTCACCCCCAAATCCCTCGGGCACCACTCAGAGCCCCCGAGCTGCCGCTGATCAAAGCTTTCATCCCAAACCCCCCTGATTTTTTGTGATTTTAAGCAAAACGGCTCCAGCTGTGTCTCGTCCACTTCCAGGGCAAAGGAAGGAGCAGGAGAAGGATGAGCGTGGCCACCGTGCTGCATGCCCGGTCATGTCCCCGGGCACCGGGGTGACATTCCCGAGGGCGGGACACGCTGGGACACACGTGGGTCCCGGGGGATGAGGCTCGGGGGGTGACACGGAGCCACGGCCACTTACAGGTGGGGGTCAGGCGGTGCAGCCGCCGGGTCCTGGACACGGCTTCCTCCTCTTCCTCCTCCTCCCGGCTCCGGTTCCCCGCCAGCTCCGCCACTTTCTGCTGGTAGAGGCGCTGCGCTCTCTGGATGCTCTCCTGGTCCAGCTGGCGCCGGCTGACGGGGGGAGCCGGCATTCCCAGCCGCTCCAGGATCTCCTTTTTGACGGCTTCCAGCTGGAACCTGTCCTGGTCCCACGTGTGGGGCCGGGAATCCACGGCCGAGAGGAGCAGCAGGAGCTGCAGGCAGGTGAGGGCGGCCCCGACGCCGCGCAGCGCGTTCGGCGCCGCTCTCCTCAGCATCCTGCAGAAATCCGGCGGCTTCAGGGCAGGATTTGCTCCCAGATTTTCTGCAAAGGCTGGACGGGCTGCTGCCGGCGGTGCTGCCAGGGGAATGAATGAAGAGGACCAGACCTGACTTTATAGGAGCCGAACTTTGCCCGCCCTCCGTCCCCCCTCCCGAGGGTGACGCCAGAGAGAACTCCCAGCAGGAATCTCTCCTCTCCGCTGGGATTTCCAACAGGAGCTCTGATAGAGCTGGAGCCGGGTGATGTATAAGCTGTTTTGCAGCTGCGGAGACAAAAAAAAAAAAAAAAAAAAAAAAGTGGAATAACTCCTTTTTCAGACACAAACACTTCCCTTCTACCTCCCGTTTTCCCTTGGGATCGCACGGCTCGGGGAATCCCCCTCACCTCCGGTGGTGGCGGAGCGGGGTGGTGGAGAGGGGATGGTGCGTGAGGCGGGAGCGCTGCAGGCAGCATCCCAAGCACGGATTTCCCATCCTCGCATCCTCAGCCACCTCCTCTGCCCGCCACCTCGCGGCTCGGGTCGCTGTTATCGCACGGGGCTGATCCTCCCCTTCCCAAAATCCCAGCGGAGCAGGGATGGGGCGGGAGGCGGCAGCTCGTGCTGGGTGCGTGGCCGGAGCAGGGGAGGGATCTGCTCTGGACCTTGTCCCACCGGACAGGTGCGGCCGAGGGATGGGTTCATCCCGAGCCTGGATCCTTCCTTCTGAGGCAACCGCGGCCGGGGTTACGTCATCCCGAACGGAGGCAGCCGGGATGGAGCCGGGCACGCCGGGTGGCACGGGTCCAGCGGGGGCCACGTGTGCCGGGCAGCACCGTGCCAAGAGCGGGGCTGTGGGCAGGAGGAAATCCAGAGTGGGAACGACCCCCAGGGGCCAGCACAGCACCGCCCCTCTCCCAGCTTCTCCTCAGGGATGCTTGGACCAACAAAAAAAAAAAAAAAAAAAACGTGAGCAGAGGGATGAGAAGGAGCTCCCGGTGGCATGAGGAAACGGGCAGGTCCCCCCGGGGCAGGCGAGGCCATTCCCGAATGTCCCGAAGTCGATCCAAGCTCCCGGGCTCCAGCTGTGCTCCCGCCAGGGACGAACGTGCGGTAATCCCGTGATTCACGGCTGTTTGTCCCCGCTCCTCCGCGGGACTCGGCTCCAGCCTTGCCCCGGCTTTTCTCCCCCAGTTGCTCACGGGGTTGCCTGAGGCAAAGCCGAGACCGAGCGTTTCACCCTAAAACACGGGAAAGGAGAAGTTTGCCAGGATGACCAGGGTCGTGTGGAGGGGATTGCCCCGGCCCTGGCTCCGCTGCTCTGCTCTGGATCCGTCCTTGCAGCAGATGGGAGAGGAGGAGCAGGAGTCCCCCCAGGTCCCCTCCCCATTTCACTGCTTTTCCCTTCCCAGAGCATCCACTTTGGAAGGAAATCCCACGTGTGGCTCACAGGGAAACCTCCCAGGGCTTCACCCCATGTGGATTTGGGCACCATGAGTGGGACTTCACCCATCCCTCCAGCAGCTGGGCAGGGATGAATTTCCTGCCTGGAGCGCCTTCCCACAGGGAATTCCCAGAGCCCCAAGCGGGCTGTGATCCTCTCCCAGGGATTTTATCAGCTTGAGGTGATTGCAACCCTCCAGCCCCCCAAATCCAGGGAAGAAAGGAGAGGGAGCATCACCCCAGGAGGACACAAGGGCAGAACCACCGCGCCATTCCCTCCCCTCCGGACATCTCCATGTCCACATCAGGCACCAGCTCCCTCCACCATCCCCAGAGTGCCAAATGTGCTGATCCAGAGCCAAAATGGAGCCCTTGGCATGTCCGGGTGCAGGAAGAGGCCCTGACCTCTCCGGTGACATTGAGCAAGACCCGGCAGAAACCCCGGAATCCCCAAGTTCTGCTTTTGCAGTGGATTTTCTGCCAGCCCCGTGTCCAGGAGTGACGCACTCCAAGAGCATCAAAGGTTGCTGGAGCCGGATGTTTTCCCCCAA
Source organism: Vidua macroura (assembly GCF_024509145.1). Lineage (NCBI taxonomy): Eukaryota > Metazoa > Chordata > Aves > Passeriformes > Viduidae > Vidua > Vidua macroura. Next base: position 5,276,723 of record NC_071596.1, on the reverse strand, counting down.
AGGCGCCAGCAGTGGAAGTCAGAGATTTACAGCCCAGCAAGGGCCATAAAAGAGGGATTTTGGGAGCAGTGGTTTGATCCTGAGTGAGAGATGATGAAATGTCCCAGCGTGTCCTCACCAGCCTGCAAGAAGGGATTGCGCAGCCTCTGCATCCCACGTTTCCTCAGCTCTTCCTGGACACGTTCAGTGGTGGAAGGTCAGGTTAATCCTCAGCTCTTCCTGGACACGTTCAGTGGTGGAAGGTCAGGTTAATCCATGCCTTTTCCCAGCGGGATGAAGGCTCCTCTCCAGTTAATGCACCCCATGTGGGTCCCTCATCTTGGCACAGCTCTCCTGGCACGGATCTGGAGCAGGGGATTGCTGCTCCCAGGGAAAGAGCAGCTGGGATGGGCTGAGGGTGAGGAGGATTGGCCTCTGGGAAGTCCAGGAGAAGCTCCAGTTGTGCACTGCTGAGCCTGGAAAGGTGTGGAAGTGCCCAAGGCCAGCTTGGATGGGGTTTGAGGCACCCTGAGGCAGTGGAAGGTGTCCCTGGCCATGGCAGGGGTGGAACAGGATGGGCTTTAAGGTCCCTTCCAGCAAAATCCGTGATTCCAAACAAATAATGCTTTTCCCTTCTCCAGATGCTAGTGGTCAGTGGGGAACATGGTGAGGACACAGAGCAAGGGGCTCCAGAGGGCTTAAATTCCCCAAAACTCAGGAAATTCCCTGCGGCTGCCCAAGCTGGCAGAAACTTTGGGGGTTTTTGCAGAGTTCCTTATCACAAGTGGCAAGAGGGGAAGTGCTGCCTTCTAGATTTTAGGGCTATCAGTTCCTCACAGCTGTTGAGCAAAGGATCCCCAAAAAGTGCCCAGAGACCTCTGGGAATTGGTGGCATCACCCTGGGACCGACAGAGCGGGATCAGGTCCTTCCCACATCCTACAGGACCTCAGTGCTCCCCAAAGCCACTCAGGCTGAGCAAGTTGGATGCTGCAGGGAGGATATTCCCTGGAAAAAGGGCAGTTCATGCTTTCCCATGGTGTTTTTTTCAACCAAAGGATAAGAAGGGGAGAGCAGCCAGGCTGCTGGCAGCACGTGAAGCTCCAAGCAGCCCGTGGGGCTTGGCTTCAAGGGAAGTTGGAAGCTCCAGGAGTTATTTGGGATGAGAAATGCCAGGTGGGGTTTGCTCCATCTCATTTCAGGTCTGGAAAGGGGCACAGAGGGATGGGAGACAGGGCTCTCCCTCTGCTGCCAGCGTGGGATGTCTGGGAAGCCACATCCCGTGTTTTCCCAGCGCTGGCCGCCGTCATGATGGATCAGCAGAGTGGACACTGAGGTGACCTTTGGATGTTTCTAAATCAAAGACAACCACGATGGGTCAGGCAAGCAAAAAGCAGCTTTTGCCCCGTCACAGCAGGAATCGCATTTTTCTCCCTTTGCCGCGAGTTTACGGCATCTCCCAAAAATGAGACTTCTGCTCCACTTGGACAAAGACATTCCTGCCTGGGCTGCACCCGCGGTCAACGATTAACTCGGACTCCCAGCCCCCTCAGCCCGGGAAGGGCAGGAAATGCCTCTGGTCCGACCACCAAAAATGGAAATCTGCCTCGGGGTGTCCTCACTCACGCCACAATCACCTTCCCCTCGGAGGTGCTTTGGCACCAGGATGCTCTCTGCTTCCCGAGGGGGTTCTTTCCTGGATGGGCTCCCTGGACAGGGATTTCCAGGTAGGGTCTGTGCTCTGCTGAGGGGGATTTTCAGTTTACAGACATGAAATAGAATCCCTTGAGAGCATCACTGGAGTTGGACTCCCTGATCCTTGTGGGTCCCTTCCAGCGCAGGATATTCAGGGAACAAGCACAGCCTGGGCAGGATTGATGTGATGGTTGTTGAGAAGCAGCTTCAAAAAGCAGCTTTTCCATGGTGGGAGCATCTCCCTGCTCAATTTCACCCTTCCAAAGTGCCAAAAGAGCCCTTTCCATCCATTTTTTTGTGTAGATCCAGGAGGTAATCCCAGGCCAAGGCTTTTGGGAGCGTGGTGATCCCTTGGGATGGTGCTGCTGAGCCCAGGGAGCCAGATCAGCTCTAAATCCTTCCTCCAAAAAGCTTTCCAACACTGAGCAGGGGGAAAAAAATGGATGGAGGGAACCAAATCCAACCTGGGCACATCCCAGAGCAGCATCTCTTTTACCAAGCAAACCCTTAGGACACACTAAAAGGGAAGGATAACCTAGAAAGTTCCTTAAAACTGTAGGATTTTAAGTGTCGATGTTTTAAATGCTGGTAAAAATAGATGGAAACCAAATCCAACCTGGCCACATCCCAGAACAGCACCCCTTGTATCAAGAAGAGAAAGACAACCCCAAAACTGCCTTAAAACCACAGGATTTTAAAAGCCTGGATGCTTTTTTGAAGCACAAAGCACAATTTTGGACGAGGAACGAGCATGGAAGCTGCTGGAGAATTTGGGGAAGTCGCTGTCAGTCCGACCTCCAGGAGAAATAAATGTATTTATTTGTGAACTCGGACACAGATAAGGCTCCACGTGCCCATCAGGAGGGAATTAGTCAGCGGAGCATGACTCGGGAAAGGGTTGTGTACACAGGAGCATCCCCGGCAGCAGCGGGAAGCAGCTGGAGAGAGGCAGCACGGAGGGATTTTCCCTCAGGCTGGAGCCGTGGTGCCGGCTGGGAATCGGCCAAGAAAATCCCACCCCGCAGCAGAGAATATCCATCTGCATCTCCTGGATGCGGGCAGGGAGGGAAAGGCACGGTGAGGAGCCTTGGAATGGGGAATTGCTCAGCCAGAGCATCATGCCTGGCACGGGGAGCTCATCCTGGGAATTCTGTGCTGGGAACATGCTCATATTCATCCTGGGAATTCTGTGCTGGGCTGGGATGTTCATCCTGGGAATTCTGTGCTGGGAACATGCTCATATTCATCCTGGGAATTCTGTGCTGGGAACGTGGCCATGCTCATCCTGGGAATTCTGTTCTGGGCTGGGAACATGCTCATATTCATCCTGGGAATTCTGTGCTGGGCTGGGATGTTCATCCTGGGAATTCTGTGCTGGGAACGTGCCCATGCTCATCCTGGGAATTCTGTGCTGGGCTGGGAATGTGCCCATGCTCTTCCTGGGAATTCTGTGCTGGGCTGGGATGTTCATCCTGGGAATTCTGTGCTGGGCTGGGAACGTGCCCATGCTCATCCTGGGAATTCTGTTCTGGGCTGGGATGTTCATCCTGGGAATTCTGTGCTGGGCTGGGAATGTGCCCATGCTCATCCTGGGAATTCTGTGCTGGGCTGGGAATGTGCCCATGCTCTTCCTGGGAATTCTGTGCTGGGCTGGGAATGTGCCCATGCTCATCCTGGGAATTCTGTGCTGGGCTGGGATGTTTATCCTGGGAATTCTGTGCTGGGCTGGGAATGTGCCTGTGCTCATCCTGGGAATTCTGTGCTGGGCTGGGATGTTCATCCTGGGAATTCTGTGCTGGGAACGTGCCCATGCTCATCCTGGGAATTCTGTGCTGGGCTGGGATGTTTATCCTGGGAATTCTGTGCTGGGCTGGGATGTTCATCCTGGGAATTCTGGGCTGGGAGCGTGGCCATGCTCATCCTGGGAATTCTGTGCTGGGAATGTGCCCATGTTCATCCTGGGAATTCTGTGCTGGGCTGGGATGTTCATCCTGGGAATTCTGTGCTGGGCTGGGGATCTGAGGATGGAGGTGACCCCGAGAGTGTAAAAGTCCTTTTGTTCCCCAGCCCAAGCACCCAAAGGAGTCTGAATGCACAGGATCAGCTTCTCAAGGTTGTTCATTTCCCTTCTCTAGAACATTCTCTCTCTGCCCTGCTGAGCTCTGCCCAGCAGCTCGGCCATGGCATTCTGTCTGCCCTCAGGGCAGTGTTCACATTTCATACCCAAAACTCCATGTGCCGTGGTTACAATAACGTGCCAATGTCTGTCATTGATGTTGGACAGTGTGTCTGTGCCTGAAACCAACAGAAAAGTGTCACCAGCACAGCAGGACATGGAGGGCAAGGAGAAGGAGAAGGTCAGGACATGCCCAAATCCCTCCATCTTGTACCCCTGAACCCCATTCTAAAAAACCCCAAAATTCCACTTTTCCACCCTGTGTTAACTCAACTACCACACTGCTCAAACCCTTGTGGCTTGTAATTCCTCAGTGTAATTCCTCAATTCCCTAAATTATGTCCCCAAGTGCCACATCCACACCTTTATCCTGAAATCTTGTCCCCAAGTACCACATCCACAGTTTTGCCCCTAAATCTTGTCCCCAAGTACCACATCCACAGTTTTGCCCCTAAATTACGTCCCCAAGTGCCACATCCACGGCTTTACCCCTAAATGCTGTCCCCAAGTGCCACATCCACACTTTTACCCCTAAATGCTGTCCCCAAGTGCCACATCCACACTTTATCCCTAAAAGAGCTGGCAGCTTTTCCCACGGGCTAAAATGGAAGCCACAGGTGGTTTTGACTTGGTGCCAAGGTCCCCGAGCCCCCTGCCAGGGTCTCGGGCAGCCAGGGCAGCCAGGGGGGTGTGCTGGGCTCCCACGGGCTGGCAGCGTGCCCATGCCCAGGCACCCACGGCTGGGATCCTGCCCTGGGATGTGCCCACACAAGGCAGGCAGGGCAGGAAATTCCAGCCATTCCCCACAGTTTTTTTTTTTTTGGGTGGAAGCTCTGGGGAGCCCTCCCGCAGCACCTCTGCTGGAGCTCGGCTTTGATTTGCAAGCTGGGAAAACAGGGAGAGGGAGCAGCCTGCCAGATGGACGCTGCCCAAAAATCCCACCTCGTTTAGGAAGGGGTTGGAAAGAGGGAGGAGCTGGGGAGGAGGGAAGAATGGCAGTGGAGAAGAATGAATTTAAAACAACCCCAAAACCTAAATTAATTTAAAAATTAAAATAAATTTAAAAATTAAAATCAATTTAAATATTTAAATAAATTTTAAAATGTAAATAAATTTAAATATTTAAAATTAATTTTAATATTTAAGTTAATTTTAATATTTAAATTAATTTTAATATTTAAATTAATTTTAAATTTTGGATTTTTAAATTAAATTAATTAAATTAAATTTAAATTTAATTCTTTGAGGAGCCAGTCCACCAAAGAGATCTTCTCCATGAATCTCTGCATCTCCACCAAGGAATCCAAGCGGGATGCTCCATGAGGAGCCTCCTCACCACGGGAAAAAAAAAAAAAATTTGGATTTGTCCCCACGGAGGGTTCTGTTTGTAAAATGACCTCATGGGCACATGACTTACCCGAGGCATGACATCAGCCCGGGAACACCGCAGGAAAAGCTTCTCACCTTATAAAGGGAATTAAAAGGAGTGGAGTCATCAGGGCTTGGCTCAGTGGCCACAAATCCTGGCTCACCTGTGAGGGAGATCCCAAACTTCCCGGTGCCTGGAGTGTGGTGGGTGGAATTAAAGCTCCATCTCCAAGGAAAGGCTGGAGAGCTCAGCAGGATCACCATGGCAGCTCAGGGAAAAAAAAAAAAAAAATTAAAAAAAAAATCTAGAATTAGGGCATAAAAAAGACGGAGAAAAAGCAGAGATTCCAGAGGAACAGTGAGGTTTTCCTTTCTGATCCAGGCAAAAACCACCTGGAGCAGGGGCATGGACCACGGGGTGACCTCCCTGAGCCCCATTCTGCCGGAGTACCCCAGGTTTGGGTTTTAATTACCTCGGGTAATGAATCCAGCTCCATCCCGCTCCTCCTGGAGCTGCCGGCGAGGGGTGACACCAACACCCCACGCAGGGCTGAGCTGCTGTCCCTGCCCCGGTGACACTCCCTGTCCTGCCACCTCTGCCACACCAGCCAAGTGGGGAGCAGGAGAAGCCCCCAGGACCGTGCTGGAGCTGTGGAGGGTCTGCAGCCTCCAGCTGTCCTGGATCGAGCTGGAATTATCCAGTTTTGCACCTTCCTGGATCAAGGTGGAACTGTGCAGCTGTCCTGGATCGAGCTGGAATTATCCAGTTTTGCACCCTCATGGATCAAGCTGGAATTACCCAGTTTTGCACCTTCTTGGATCAACACGGAGCTGTGCAGCTGTCTTGGATCAAGCTGGAATTATCCAGTTTTGCATCTTCTTGGATCAAGCTGGAATTATCCAGTTTTGCACCTTCCTGGATCAACATGGAGCTGTCCAGGTGTTCTGGATCAAGCTGGAATTATCCAGTTTTGCACTCTCCTGGATCAAGGTGGAGCTGTGCAGCTGTCCTGGATCAAGCTGGAATTATCCAGTTTTGCACCCTCATGGATCAAGCTGGAATTATCCAGTTTTGCACCCTCATGGATCAAGGTGGAATTATCCAGTTTTGCACCCTCATGGATCAAGGTGGAATTATCCAGTTTTGCACCTTCTTGGATCAACACGGAGTTGTGCAGGTGTTCTGGATCAAGCTGGAATTATCCAGTTTTGCACTCTCCTGGATCAAGGTGGAGCTGTGCAGCTGTCCTGGACCAAGCTGGAATTATCCAGTTTTGCATCTTCTTGGATCAAGGTGGAATTATCCAGTTTTGCACCTTCTTGGATCAAGGTGGAGCTGTGCAGGTATCCTGGATCAAGGGTGGAGCTGTGCAGCTGTCTTGGATCAAGCTGGAATTTTCCAGTTTTTGCACTCTCCTGGACCAAGCTGGAATTACCCAGTTTTGCACCCTCTGGCTGTCCTGGATCACTCTGGATCTGTGGAGAGGTCACACCCTCCCCATTTCCCGGATCAAGCTGGAGCTGTTGGACCCTGCCCGTGTCCCGGACCCAGGGGTGGCACCCTGGGCTGTCCCCGGGGTGACACCGAGCACAAGGTGCCCGGATGGCAGCACCATCTGGTGGCACCAGCCCTCCCAGCCAGCCCAGTTTGCTCCCAGTCAGGACCAGTGGCAGCAGGAGCAGAGAGAGAGAGAAGCCTTAAAGCTGCCAGCACAGAGCTTCCATCCCCGGAGGGGGCAAAGGTGTGGATGTGGCACTTGGGGACAAGATTTAGGGATAAAGTGTGGATGTGGCACTTGGGGGGACAACATTTAGGGATAAAGGTGTGGATGTGGCACTTGGGGACAGCATTTAGGGGCAAAAGTGTGGATGTGGCACTTGGGGAAAAGATGTCAGGATAAAGCTGTGAATGTGGCACTTGGGGACAAGATTTAGGGGTAACAGTGTGGATGTGGCACTTGGGGGGACAACATTTAGGGATAAAGTGTGGATGTGGCACTTGGGAACATCATTTAGGGGTAAAAGCGTGGATGTGGCACTTGGGAACATAATTTAGGGATAAAGTGTGGATGTGGCACTTGGGGGAACATAATTTAGGGATAAAGGTGTGGATGTGGCACTTGGGAACACCATTTAGGGATAAAGGTGTGGATGTGGCACCTGGGGACATGATTTAGGGATAAAGGTGTGGATGTGGCACCTGGGGACATGATTTAGGGATAAAGGTGTGGATGTGGCACCTGGGGACACCATTTAGGGATAAAGGTGTGGATGTGGCACCTGGGGACACCATTTAGGGATAAAGCTATGGATGTGGCACTTGGGGACATGATTTCAGGATAAAGGTGTGGATGTGGCACTTGGGGACAGCATTTAGGGGCAAAAGTGTGGATGTGGCACTTGGGGACAGCATTTAGGGATAAAGGTGTGGATGTGGCACTTGGGGGCATAATTTAGGGATAAAGGTGTGGATGTGGCACTTGGGGACACCATTTAGGGGCAAAAGTGTGGATGTGGCACTTGGGGACATGATTTAGGGATAAAGGTGTGGATGTGGCACTTGGGGACACCATTTAGGGATAAAGGTGTGGATGTGGCACTTGGGGACAGCATTTAGGGGCAAAAGTGTGGATGTGGCACTTGGGGACATGATTTAGGGATAAAAGTGTGGATGTGGCACTTGGGGACAAGATTTCAGGATAAAGCTGTGGATGTGGCACTTGGGGACAGCATTTAGGGTGGACAGGGCAGTGCTGTGGGAACAGGTTTGTACCAACCACCACCTTGAAAACCAACAAAAGGGACACTCAGAGTCAGAGTTAAACTCTTTATTTCCTTTGAAACAGGGGTTCAAATCCTCAGGTACAAAGTCCAGTCTGGCAGTACAAGCTGGGAGCGCGTCGCTGGTCCCCGACCCCACAGCCCCTCTGGGATTGTTGGGATTTACAAGGCACTGCAAGAACACACAGACAACAGAAACCCCAACGGGCTGGGATTGGTGCTCCAAGAGTCCTGACAAGCACGAGGTGACACCTGAGGTGGCCACACAGACACCGGGTGGCTTCACAAGGGACACGCAGGGGACCCGAGGGCTGGGAAAGGGTCAGGACAAACACCTCGCTCCAAGAGGAGACAGCAAAAAACCCTCAGGAGTTGGGTTAACCCAACCAAAAGTGAGGATGGAACAGCAAAAAACCTTTAGGAACTGAGTTAACCCAGGCAAAAGTGAGGATGGGACAAAGAAACCCTCAGGAATTGGGTTAATCCAACCAAAAGTGAGGATGGGACAACAAAACCTTTAGGAATTGAGTTAACCCAACCAAAAGTGAGAATGGAACAGCAAAAAAACCTCAGGAATTGGGTTATTCCAACCAAAAGTGAGGATGGAACCGCAAAAAACCCTCAGGAATTGGGTTAACCCAACCAAAAGTTGGATTAATCTAACCAAAAGTGAGGATGGAACAGCAAAACCTTTAGGAATTGAGTTAACCCAACCAAAAGTGAGAATGGAACAGCAAAAAAACCTCAGGAATTGGGTTATTCCAACCAAAAGTGAGGATGGAACCGCAAAAAACCCTCAGGAATTGGGTTAACCCAACCAAAAGTGAGGATGGAACAGCAAAACCTTCAGGAATTGGGTTAACCCAAGCAAAAGTTGGATTAATCCAACCAAAAGTGAGAATGGAACAGCAAAGCTCTCAAGAGTTGAGTTAATCCAACCAAAAGTGAGGATGGAACAGCAAAACCTTCAGGAATTGGGTTAACCCAACCAAAAGTGAGGATGGAACAACAAATTCTGTTTGCTGCCTCAGGTCCATGTGTGTGTGTGAGCACACCTGGGGAACTCAGTGCAGTCTCTGAGGAGCACCCATGGATAAAAATGGGGATTCCCACCAATTCAGGGGTTTCCAGCCCAATTTTTTTCCAGCCACACACGGGGCAAATCCATCCCCATCCCCACCATTCTGCCTCCCAAACGTGAGCCCAGCACAGGACAAGGCACTCCCTGATCATCGACGTAAACATTTGTGATTTAAGAGGCTGGTGCAATCGAAAACCTGAAGGTGGATTTGGAAGTACCACGGAGTTTTCTGTAAGGGCAGTGATAGTTTCATTCCCCATCATCAATTCCTATCTCTGGGGAGGTATTTCCTCCCTTATTTTGTCTTAAAAATAGACTGAGCAGAAGCAGGTCCCAGGTTTCAATGAACACCTCGAAGAATTAACAACGTCCTCAGCTCTGGAGTTTTGGCAGAATTTCCCTTTCAGCACATAAGACACTCATCAGGAATATAAGTTTTTTTTTTTTTTTATGAAAAAGTGCACTTTAAACTGCAAAAAAATTAGGGATTCTGGTGCAAAAATAAGGAATTCATCTAGATCAAGATGAGTATTTATGGTATCAACAAGGGTTTGTTTTTTGTTTTTTTTTTTTTCTCCAAGTCAATAAATTTAGAAAGAGCCTCTGCAACTCTGAAATTCCTATGGTTAAAATAAAATTAAATCGTTAAAATATTATTGGGTAAAGTATTAAAGGAGATAAGAGGAAGTTACTTTGGGAAAGGATCTGTACAAATTCAATGCTGACAAATTCATCTGCGCTGCGGGGTGGAGTCTGGAAAACAGAATGAAAAAAATAAAGCCCCACAGAAAATACTTTTTATGCCTGAAGATCCTGATTTTCACTCAGATTTCGGACACCACCACTCCCTCCTGCAGCAGCTCTGAGAGTGAGAAATCCAGGAGAAATCAGGAATCACAAGGAATTAACCCACAACCCCCCATGGCCAGGCCATCATCGCTTTGCCCATTTTTTGGTTTGAAGAAGTTCCTCCTCCTCCTGCAATTCCTAAAAAAAAAAAAAAAATAAAAAAAAATCCCTAAAAAAACCAAAATCTCCACCCACCAGGGCAAGGAGTCAGAGAAGCCCAGGATGGTTTGGGTTGGAAGGGCCCCTAAAGATCACCCAGTTCCAACTCAACTCGAGGTTATTTGAGCTTCAGAAGAAATTCAGTGGATTTTAAACATTTTTTTTTTTTAAGGCTTTCTTATCAAAACCAACGACACTGGGAGCCTGTGCTGTCTGAGCAGGCCTGGAATCTCCTGGGTTTTTATTCCAGGAGATAATCCCCTGGAATAATCCCCTTTTTCCAGCTGCTGAGGCACTGGAAGGTTCAATATTGCCTCTTTTGGGACATGGAGGGGGTTGGCTGCTACATCTACACCTGGCCCCAGGTGAGTTCAGCCACAAACCACCTTTTCCCAGGGGCTTTTCCACATGCCAAATCCCACGGAGGTGATAATTCCCACATCCCTGGCTCAACTCAAGGAATGTTTTCCTGCCGTGGGCATCACCATCCCCACAGCTCCATTGATCCCGAGTTTATCCCAAAGCAGAGCAACTTTTTTTTTTAGGTTGGGTTTTTTTTTTTTTTTTTTTTTTTTAGGGTTTTTTTTTTGGTTTTTTTTTTTTTTTTAGGATGTCTCAAAGCCTGCAGGGAATAACTGGAACAACTCTGGGAGCTGTCACAACCACACCTCAAACCCTCTTCCTGACCTTTCCATCCTTTCCCACTCCTTGGGAGCTTGGGGGGATGCTGCAGGTGAAGGTGAACTGCTCTGCAGGAGCTGGCAGACTCCCCAAAAAAAACCCCAAAAACCCCTTAAACCACACCACAGAACCCCTCAGGCTGGGAGGGATCCCTAAGGATCATCAAATCCCACAGGAATCCTTGAGGCCAAAGAGCCTTCCAAGCTCCTTTTAAATGAATTAAATTCACCTCCCCACAGCAGCATCGCCAGACTGAGACACTGCCGAGTCTCTGGAGCTCCCCAAAAATCCTCTGCAGGATTAAACAATCCTGGGACAATGAAATTATCATCCCAAACACTGCCAGACCCTGCTCCGGGGCAGCTGAGTGACATCAGCCCCAATCCAGCAAAACCTCCCTAAAAAAATCCTCTCTTCCACACCAAAAATCCTCAGCCCTGTTTTCCCCCCCCTGAACCTTTATCCCCAGAGATGATTTTGCACTCACAGCACCCTAAAATTTCAGATTTTTTTTTTTTTTTTTCCCTTACATTTTTTCTCCTCACATTTACAGGCACGGGAGTGGACATTCCACCTGAACTTCCTACGTGAATAAAATCACTAGCACAAAGTTTTTGGGGTTGGCAACAGGTCTCCCACTCAGTGCAAATTAGCAAATTCTGTTAATTGGTGATTAATAGAAAGGAAAGCAAATAGGATTTAGGAAAACATCAGCTTTTTTTTTGAAGCTCTGCATCAGTTTGATGTCCTATTCCCAAAGAAAATAGGGATCTGTAAGAAAAGCTTTGTGAATTGGACCAAAAAAAATAAAATTAAAAAAAAAAAAAAACACCAAAAAACCCAACCCCAAAGTATTTAATTTAGGTCATATTAAATAAAATTAGTTTAATGCCATTTTTCCCCAGTTGGCCTACAGGAAATTTCTCTACCACCAAGACACCTTTTATAAACACAACCTCAGGCTAATTTCCCAAAACCCACCCCCAAAAAAACCAAAAGAGTAAAAAATAAATTATGTCTTCTAAGGAACTGATCACGTGGAGCTTCCCCAAAAACAGATCGGGAGCAAAAGCAATGCCCAAAATATTCCCAAAAAATGGGATTTTTAATGCTGACACACCCAAGGCCAAGCACTGCAGTCCTCAAACTCCAGCAGGCTGTGGATTTTCCCCCTGGAACAGCAGAGAGCACTGAGAAAAATGAATATTTTTAGGTGCTGAACAGGATTTCACTCGCCAGGCTGAAGAAACCCACGTGGGAAGAGGCTCTGCCCACGGAACTGCTGCTGTCTGTGCTCCCTGCTGGTGGATCCTGAGCCACCACCACGTCCAGGGGCACCTCCAGCCCCACCCAGGGGGTGCTAATAATTCATATTTTGGTGACAGAGATCAATCTCAAATTATATATAAGCAAGTTGTGCAAACCTTTGTTCCTACTGTTAAATAACATATTCCAAGCAGGTGGAAAAGAGTGAGAAGGCCTCAGGGAGGGGCTGGGATGTTCTCTGTTCTGGAGCCAGCTTGGCTACTGCTCTCTCTCGTGCCTGTGTGCCACTGCACTGCCACCACGTCCACACTCAAGGGAAATGATAATTCCAAATGGATCTCACACCTGATTCTCAAACAAGCTTTCATGACTTAAGCTCCTCTGCCACCAGCAGACTTTTGGATGCTCTGTGGACGCCTTCAGACAGCAGAAAAGGCAGTGTGACCTATTGCAAGCAAAACTGAGTTTTAAGAGGTGTCACTTATGGACTCTGAGCTGGATCACCTTGATTATTAAGGAGGAGAAAGAAGGAAGAGCAGATTTATTAAATCTACTGCACCAGTGGCCACTGCCAAGCAGGGAGAGGTGCTCTGGGTCTGAACTTGCAGCTGGTAAAGGCCAGGGATGGACAGGGAATGTCCCACCTGGAGATGCTGATCCCACCCAGGTCCTGCCCCGACCCCTTTGTGGGTCCCTCCCAGCCCCTGCTGAGATTCCAACCCCTGGAATTTCACTGTGGCCTCAGCAATCTGTTGATTTTCCACTTCCATTTCGCCCACAAGAGACACCAGAGGGGAATGAAGCAGTTTTTCTGGGAATTACTCCATCACCAGACCCCGTGGGATATTCCTCTTCCCCAAGTTTAGCAGCTACGAAACACCCAGGACAAAAAACTTCCCACCAACAAAGGAACAAATCCTATGGGGATAAAGAACTCAACTAATCACAAAAAGAAAACCCCCCAAAAAAAAAAACCTGTGTCAAAGCACGAAGGTTTCAACAAAATATTAAATAAAATAAATTACTAATCAGGGAATCTGACAAGTGCTACCTCGGAGTCGATGGGAATGACAATATTTCACTTGAGGGCAAATTCCTCTGAGCAGGAAGGCCTGGATAGTGAACAGAACCCAGAATTTCCTTGGGTCTATCCAAAAAAAAAAATCTTCCTGCTCAGGTGCCCTCAGCAGAGTCCTTGCAGCTGCAAGGTTTTTGTCCTGTCTCAAGGGTTACAAGGAGAGGTTTTGTCACCAGACTTCTCCTGGCGAGCTCAGGGCAGCTCTCACTGAGAGTTACTATAGCAGAGCCAGTCAGCACCAGAGAAATTCAAAATCGTGGGCTTTTAAAACCTTTAAAATGTTGGTTTTTTATATATATATACATATATTTCTATCTTATTTGTAAAAGCATCACGGATTTCTCCACCCAAATGGCCTCTCCATGAGACCCCAGCTGCCAATTCTGTGTCTGCTCCAACTTCAGCTGGGTTTGTTTTTTTTTTTTTTTGTTTTGTTTTGGTTTTTTGTTTGTTTGTTTGTTTTGCTGCAATCTCAAAATTCAGCAGCAGATCTCCACACACGACCAGCATCACCCACCTGCTGAGATCCTGCATGCAACCCTTCCCCAAAAGAATTCCTGGGGAAAGTTCCCACAAGCAGCACCACTTCTGAACACCAGGAAAGAGCCTGGAATCCTCACTCTGAGCAAAATTCCTTCATTTCAAATCACTGCCTCTGGTTTCCAGGCAGTGGGATTGGGTTGAAGAGCTGACATTTGATTTTGCAGGGATTCTGTGGATTCCCCCACCTGCATTTTTATGCCTCCACTCCAATCAAGGTGGAATTGGGATCTCAGTTCAACGTTGCTCTCCTCACCTGGAACACCAGGGGGAATTTGCAGCTAAGGGAGTGATGAATTACTCAACCTTCACCTTAAAAACACCACCGAGCACCAGGAGCCCAGGATAAAGATCTCCTGTGGGGAAAAGATTGGTTTTAGACACACTTGAACCGAGGTGTTTGCTACAGGAGGTGGCCAAGAGAGAGGCAGGAAAAAAGAGATTTGGGAAGATTTAGGATCAGGCTCCCCCCTCCAAAAAAAAAAAAAAAAAAATTTCCAGCTGGATTTGGGCTCCAAAAGGAACCCCAAACATCCCTTCTGCTGCAGCTAGACACCTTATGGAATGAGGAATCAGTGCCTTAAAAAATCATTTTCCATTCCAGCAAAGCCATTCCAGGCTCTTCATTCCCAGCAAATTCTGCTTCCCAAGGCAAGCCCACGCCATCCCAGCTGTCCTTCCACATCACCACCTGGAATTTGGGTCCAGGGAGGGGGGGGAAAAACAAACCCAAAACCTGCTGAAAGCCTTTCAAGTCAACAGTTAGCCACCAGAGGGTTGGGTGAGCAATTCCCTGCACCTGAAGGCTGAGTCCAGGTGAGGAACCTCCCAGGGATCCAGGTGAGCACCCATTCCCTGGAAGCTCCCAGCACAAACCCTTCAGGAATCAGGAGCTGCAGGTGTTTTAAGAGAAGAGACTCTGAATCCTTTGTTGCTCGGGCTGAAACTCACAGATTCGACCAAAAAAAAAAAAAAAAAAAGTTAATTTCTAAGCAGAATTTGTAGAATTTTCCTTTTTTTTCTTTTTTTTTTTTTAAGTCTCCAATTCTGAGTCCGGAACCGTTGTTTGTTTTCTTCTTTTTTTTTTTTTTTTTTTTTTTTCCTTTTTTTTCCTTTTTTTTCTTTTTTTTTTCCCCCTCCCAATACTTCAGCAGAGCAGGGAAAAATTTTGGAAGTGCAATACTAGGCGAGCTCCTGGGGCCAGGCTCAGTGTTCATGCTGACAATTGATTTTGTCTTCGGAATGCTCCAAAAGATCCAACATTTCCTCTATGATGGCCTGCAGGGCCCGGCCCAGCTGTTCTGCAGAATAAGGTTTTCCCAGAGGAGGAACGTGGACAAATGCTGACCTCCCACGGCTCTGGTACAAGGAGGTGTAGTAGGTGAAGTCACAGAGGTACCTGGAACACAAAACCAGAGATTATTCCATTAAAAAAAAAAAAAAAAAAAAGGGATAAAACCACATAAAACGAGCTGTAGGCTCCCATCGTGGTGGCATCCTGGGGTTTAGGAGGCAGGAATTGTGAGTCTGGGGTTGTTTTAATTACATTTAGGGCAAAACAACGTGAAAATCTCTTTTTTGCCCCATCCCCTGATCATTGAAAACCAGGTGGCATGGCCAGGCCTGGGAAGTGGAAGGTGTGGGAGGCTCCAGTGCCACGTGGATGTGGCACTTGGGGACACGTGGTGGCCTCGGCAGTGCTGGGGAGTGGCTGCACTCCATGAGCTGAGGGAGCTTTTCCAGCTTCAGCAGCTCCATGGAAAGCTGTGGATTGCAGGGGAACGAGGGGAGCAGGAGGGACGCTGGCACGGGAGGTTGTGGCTGTGCCTGGATCCCCTGGAAGTGTCCCAGGACAGCCTGGAGGGGGTTTGGAGCAGCCTGGGACAGTGGAGGTGTCCCTGCAGGGGTGGGGTGGGATTTAAGGTCCTTCCAAGCTCTCTGGGAGTCCCTGATTCCATGAAGGAGGTGACAAGATGTCACCAGGCCTCCTGTCCCTGACGGATCCAGGAGAGCTGGAGAGGGACTGGGGACAAGGGATGGAGGGACAGGAGCCAGGGAATGGCTCCCAGTGCCAGAGGATGGGCTGGGTGGGAGACTGGGCAGGGATTGTTCCCTGTGGGGATTCAGGGCCAGGCTGGAGGAGGGAAGCTCCAGGGAGACCTTGGAGCCACTTCCAGAGCCTCAAGGGGCTCCAGGAGAGCTGGAGAGGGATTTGGGACAAGGACTGGAACCCCAACACTGGGAATGGCTTCAAAGTGGAAAGGGGAATCTGGGTGGGACAGTGGGAAGGAATATCCCACCCTCCTGGCTGGGATGGAATTCCCAGAGCAGCTGTGGCTGCCCCTGGAAGTGCCCAAGGGGGTTTGGAGCACCCTGGGACAGTGGAAAGGGTGGGATGGGATGGGATGGGCTGGGCTGGGATGGGATGGGATGGGATGGGCTTTAAGGTCCTTCCAACCACTCTAGGAGTCCCTGATTCCATGAAGGAGGTGACAAGCTGGTGTTAAGATGTCACCAGGCTTCCAGACCCTGAGGGATCCACGAGAGCTGGAGAGGGATTTGGGACAAGGACTGGAACCCCAACACAGGGAATGGCTTCAAAGTGGAAAGGAGACTCTGGGTGGGACAGTGGGAAGGAATATCCCACCCTCCTGGCTGGGAGGGGCTGGGATGGAATTCCCAGATCAGCTGGGGCCACCCCTGGAAGTGCCCAAGGCCAGGTTGAAGGGGGTTTGGAGCACCCTGGGACAGTGGAGGTGTCCCTGCAGGGGTGGGCTGGGATGGGATGGGATGGGATGGGATGGGATGGGATGGGATGGGATGGGATGGGATGGGCTGGGATGGGCTTTAAGGTCCTTCCAACCACTCTGGGAGTCCCTGATTCCATGAAGGAGGTGACAAGCTGGTGTTAAGATGTCACCAGGCTTCCAGACCCTGAGGGATCCACGAGAGCTGTGGCCACCCCTGGAACTGCCCACGGCCAGGTTGAACACTGTGGCTTGGAGCAGCGTGGGACACAACTGGAAAACCTTTAAGGTGCCTCCCAAGGCACGGCACTCCAGGATCCCCTGATCCCCAGGGGGCACCCCTTACCTGCCGGCGTCCTTGGAGATGGTGACGGTGACGTCGAGCCCCAGCGCCGAGACCCTCCTGCACACGGCGTCCATGTCGATGATGGAGTCGATGCACTCGGGGCCTCCCTCCACGCAGCACTGGGAGCCCGGGCAGAAGCGACAGTTGTCCAGCCCCTTGTAGCCCACGTTGTGGCCACACTTCTCCAGGGTGACAGTGGTGGCCATGCCCGACACGCCCACGTGAACCACCAGCTGCCAGGGAAAAGGGACGGCTTGGGTTGCTGATCCTCGTGGGATCCCTTCCAGGTGGGGATAGCTCTGGTATCTCTGCCTGCTCTGCCTCTCCTTTCCCTTATCCAGACTCCCAGTCCAGCTCTCTTGGAGCCACTCTGGGGACTGGAAGCCTGGTGACATCTCAGCACCACCTTGTCACCACGTCGACGGAACCATGGACTCCTCTGGGGTGAGGCACCCAGCCCAAGCTTTGACTCGATGACCTCTGATCATTTCCCAGCCTGAATGATTCTGTGCTATGATTTTAAGGTCCTCCCCACCCCAAACCACTCTGGGATTCCACGGCTCCACTCCCAGTGAACCAGGGAGGGGTTGGAGGTGCCAGAGGAACGAGGCGTTCCCATCATGGCTTCAGCACAGCACAATTCTTCTCATTCCACCCCCTCCTGACCTGAACTGTGATTTCATCAGGGTGAAAAGGAGCCTTGGCACCTCCACAGCTGCTGGAGGAGCCCAGGTGGCACAGACAAACCACGAGCTGTCTAGACAGCCCTCTGCAGTGGCCCCTTCACACCCACAGCACTCCGAGCTGTAAAATCCTACAAACTCACATCTTCTCACCACTAAAGAGGAAAAGATCCAGCCAGGGACTACCAGGCTGAAGGAATACATTAAAAAGGAGACTTTCACGTGGTGCCCGCTGCAGGTTCCAACCCTTTGCTGGGTGGTTTTTTTTCACCTCCCTTTACTCACTCACTTGGGGACTGTGCTTCTTCCACAAGGCAGGAATGAGTCTCTGCACGGTCTGGTACTCAACAGGGACCTCGTAGACGTGCAGATCCACGTCATCCCTCAGCCCCAGCTTCTCCAGCTCCTAAAAACACCAGCAAAGCAAAACCAAGGTGGTCAGACACGAGATGAGCAGAGGATTTACTCCTGGAAGGTTTAATGGTTGAGTGAGGGGCTAACACCAGTTTACACCAGGTTGTACAACCTCGTAAACAGCACCTGCAGCGAGTTTACAGCGACCACTGCGGAAAAAACCCCAAACTCATCATGGCAACAACAAAGGCACCTCTCCACCTGTGTGAAGAGCTTCACCCACAGAACCGTTTGTGTGGCTCTGATGTGTGTGTAACAAAGAAATCAACATTTAACTGACAATAGTTATCAGCAACACCCACGCTGCCAAGGAAATCTTGGCTGTGTTATTTATAGAGGGAGAGAGTCACAATCCCTTCTTCCTTCAAGGAGTGACAATGTGGAGAAGGTGGAACTGGAAGGATTTTATCCATCAGCCAGGGCTGCTGGCCTGGTGAAAATAAATTTCATATTTATTTCCAGGTAAAGAGCTCTCAGGGCTGGCTGACAACACCAGTGATTCAACTAACCCAGTAAATTATTTCTCCCTCTCTAACATGAAAACATCCCAAATATCCTGGCAATAAACAGAGCCAATTTCCTTCAAACCTTTTAAAACACCAAGTGGCAGTTAAATACCTTGCAAAGACTTTAAAACCAGAGGAAAGGGGTTTTTTTTTCCTCCCCAGTGTTTCTGACTGGAAAGCACTGTTGGATCCCAAAACTGGGAGTTCTCCCTTGCTCTCCCCAGTCCCACCAGTAAGGCTCCAGTTGGAGCTTTGCTCCTCGACCCCAAACTTCCCAGAACTCAAGGGAACACCCACATGGCCTAAAGCCTCTGGAAAAAAAAAAAAAAAGGGTTCTTAAACAAAACCATCAGCTGAGCCTAAAATTGGAGCCAGGTAACACCAGGAAGCAATTCCCAGTGGGAGAAGAGACCTTGGCCATCATGTTCAAGGAATTCCTGCAGCATCCAACGTGGACCAAGCTTTCCTCTTGTCACCAAATGTCCAAAATTGCTGTCCCCGTGGATCTGAGGGAGGAACAGCCATCAGACTATCAAAGGACATTTCAAACTGCTCCTGAATTTATCTCCCTTCCAGGTTTGGATTTGGGGACCGGAGCCACGAGCTGCTCTCTGAAGCAATTCTCAGGTTTTGTTTTCCTCCTTGCAAGTGCAGATCCGCTGTTTTCACTCTCCAACCTTGTATTCCCTCAGGTTAAAAATTAAAAATTAAAGACACTTAAAAGGAGAAGACAAGTTGAGGTTTGAGGCCTCCCCCATTTAAACGTGAGCAGTGTCTTGCCATCGTTTTTCTGTGTTTTTATCAGCACGAGTGGTTTCCTACTGAGGGAAAAAACACCTTTCACACTTGTACGGCCAAACCACAGGGATGTAACAAGATTTAAGATAACTAAAACACCCAGAGAGGCCAAAGTGACACTTCCACGGAGCAGCAGATATGAGCAACGATGATAAATCACTGGCTCTGGCTCCCAGGGCAAGGCTGATATTAAAGCCTTGCTGTATTGATTAGTGTCTGGCACACTCAGACATTCATTAGCACAGATGGATGGAAGGGATGGTTCACCCACAGCTCCTCTGCACAAACCTGCCTCCAAAACCTTCATAAAGTGAAGGAGTTCACAGAGGGGAGCATTCAAACACCAGGCAGCCTCTTCAGGAGGAGAATAAACACTTTTTAGGAGTGTTAATACTGCTGAGAAGTGATGCTCCTGAAGATGAAGGGTTGGGAAGGAAAAAGCTCCTGAGGATGGATTTGATGGTGGGATTGGGAAGAAAAAGCTCCTGGGGATGGATTTGATGGTGGGATTGGGAAGAAACAACTCCTAGGGAGGGATTTGATGGGGGGATTGTGAAGAAACAACTCCTAGGGATGGATTTGATGGGGAAGATTGGGAAGAAAAAGCTCCTGGGGATGATTTGATGGGGGGGATTGGGAAGAAAAAGCTCCTGGGGATGGATTTGATGGTGGGATTGGGAAGGAACAACTCCTAGGGATGATTTGATGGGGAAGATTGGGAAGAAAAAGCTCATGGGGATGGATTTGGTGGTGGAATTGGGAAGGAAACAGCTCCTAGGGATGATTTGATGGGGAAGATTGGGAAGAAACAGCTCCTGGGGATGGATTTGATGGGAGGGGAAGGAAACAGCTCCTGGGGATGGGCTTGATGGCGAGATTGGGAAGAAAAAGCTCCTGGGGATGGGTTTGATGGTGGGATTGGGAAGGAACAGCTCCTGGGGATGGATTTGATGGTGGAATTGGGAAGGAAACAGCTCCTGGGGATGATTTGATGGGGAAGATTGGGAAGAAACAGCTCCTGGGGATGGATTTGATGGGAGGGGAAGGGAACAGCTCCTGGGGATGGATTTGATGGTGGGATTGGGAAGGAAACAGCTCCTGGGGATGGGTTTGATGGTGGCAAGTTTCACCGGATGAAAAGAGAATCCTCCAGCCACTTA
Source organism: Vidua macroura (assembly GCF_024509145.1). Taxonomy (NCBI): domain Eukaryota; kingdom Metazoa; phylum Chordata; class Aves; order Passeriformes; family Viduidae; genus Vidua; species Vidua macroura. The sequence goes on along the minus strand of NC_071596.1, from coordinate 5,256,418 downwards.
AACCTTAACTTTACCAAGCCACAACTTTTCTTTTAACCAAGCCCAGCGCTCCATAATGAAGATGTTTGCAACCTTCCCCCCCCACCCCATCCCTGAACAACTTCCCCCCCCCCTCCCAGCCCTGTCCACCTGACAACCAGAGCACACAGAACATGTGTGACCGATTCCCTGACCCCTCCACAATGCTGCTCTTTGTCAGCCTCTAATATCCTTATCAGGTCTGTCTAGACACCCTGACAGCAATTGTCCTTCCTAATGTCAAAATGCACTCTGACCTCTCTCCTCCTCCTCCTCCTCCTCCTCCTCCTCCACAGCCAGAAGCATTTTGGGGGGGGATGAAGGAGCCCAGCAGCTTCACAGTCCACAGGTCACACCTGTGTCCACACCTAAGTCACAGCAGGGAGGGCAGAAAAGGAGCTGAGAAAAGCTCATTGTAGTGATTTCTTCTTGGAAGTCCCTCCCCAGCAAAAGTTGCACCCATGGAAGAACAAACAAACAAACAAACAAACAAACAAAAAAAATCCTGGACTGAAACATTAAAACGGTGAAAACTCAAAAAAGCAAACCCAAATGAACACAGAGTGGTTTTGCCTTAAAATAAAGCAGAAAGGAGTTTTTCTTCCTGATGATTTTATAGGAAATACTCACTCTCCTGTGAGTAAAAACTCAAACATTTCACTGGGGTTTATTTTTGGGTGGAATTTCAAAACTTTTCATTTCGACAGCATTATTAGATTGCTGCTGCCACTCTTTAAGGTAGCCATGTGTAAAAATCAGTCAGCTTGCAAAACCAGACAGAAATTCACTTCCAGGGAAAACTCACCCCGTGTCCACATTCTGTGGGAGAACCCAAATAAAACCAGGGGCAGTGAAAGAAAAAAAAAAAAAAAAAAAGAAGTGAATTTTATCCTCGGGGATGCAGCATAATAAAAGATGTAATAAACCAGAACCAGCTCAGCCCCTAGAGCTAGGAAGGATTTAGAAAGATTGTTTAATTGATTTTTCTTCTATTAAAATGCAGATCACACCGTCTGGGATTCGGGGACTCAGACACGCCTTTGTGTCCACGGCGCTCCGTGAAGTCCCCGTCTGAAACTTGCACAATGCCCACCTCGCCCAGGCTCAAAGACATGCTGTTCCTTTTTGTCTGGGCCTCTGGGGGCTGAGACAGGGGAAGGAAAGGCAAATCCTCCCCGCTGCCTCCCAGCTGATGTTTTCAGTCACAATAATCCGCCGGCGATGGGACGGGACCGGAGCCTCCAGCGCGGCGGCAGTTTGTACTCAAAACATCCCCAATTCTGAGTTCAGCCACTCAACACATCCCAAATTCTGAGTTTACCCACTCTAAACATCCCAAATTCTGAGTTTAGCCACTCAAAACATCCCCAATTCTGAGTTTAGCCACTCAAAAATTCCCAATTCTGAGTTTAGGCACTCAAAACATCCCCACTTCTGAGTTTAGGCACTCAAAACATCCCCAGTTCTGAGTTTAGGCACTCAAAACATCCCCAATTCTGAGTTCAGGCACTCAAAACATCCCCAATTCTGAGTTCAGGCACTCAAAACATCCCCAATTCTGAGTTCAGGCACTCAAACCACTCACAGTTCTGAGTTTAACAACTCAACACATCCCCAATTCTGAGTTCAGCCACTCAACACATCCCCAGCTCTGAGTTTAGCCACTCAAAGCACCCTAAATTCTGAGTTTACCCACTCAAAACATCCCCAATTCTGAGTTCAGCCACTCAAAACATCCCCAATTCTGAGTTTAGCCACTCAAAAAATCCCCAATTCTGAGTTTAGCCACTCAAAACACCTCTAACCCTGAATTTGTCCATCTAAAACATCCCAAATTCTGAGTTTATCCACCCAAAACATCCCCAGTTCTGAGTTTAGCCACTCAACACATCCCCAATTCTGAGTTTAGCCACTCAAAACACCCCCAATTCTTGAGTTTAGCCACTCAAAACATCCCCAATTCTGAATTTAGCCACTCAAAACATCTCCAGTTCTGAGTTTATCCACTCCAAACACCCCCAACTCTTGAGTTTTATCATCCCCCAAGCCCCTAAAAATGCATTTTAAATGGAGGGGATGACTTCACCCACCAGCCACACAGCTGAGCAGCCACCAGTGCCTCGAGCTGCTTCTCTTTAGGTTTGTTTATTTTTTTTTTCAAGCAACATCACAACACCCACCACTCCTCCTGCTCCAAAAACACCCTTTTGTCTGTCTCCTCTAAAACAAAAGCAGCTATTTCCAACAGCTGACACTCCACCAGCAAGAACAAACCAAAGCAGAGAGCCTCACCTCTGATTTTTAGCCATGCCCTGTGGTTTTTTTTTCCCCCCATCCACAACCTCCATATTCCTCCAAACTGACCCAAATTTAAATATATTCACTCCCAAAAAGCTCTTGGAGGCAAAGGTTTTTGTCTTCCCTCACCAGCCAACACATTAGGCAGCTGGACATTAGTTGGCTGTAATTGATTAGAGTTTGTGATTTAATTTAAAAGCATTTGAAAGAAGATATTAATCTCAGAGCTCTGAAGGGGAGAGAGACGTGGTGGGGAGAAAAATAGATTTAATTCCCCGGGCAACTGTACTAAAAGGCACCATGGAATTCCCAGTAGCTTTGCCACAAACTCCATCCAGAAGTGACAAAGGAGGAAGAAGTGGGATAACGTGGCAGCACCATCCCTGTAAAAAGTGGTTTTACAGCAAAAAAAACCACATAATTCCATCGAAAAGAGCTTAATTCCTTCTTCTTGCCTCATTTGTGGGATGTCAGCCTCGCTCACACGAACTCCTGGGCACAGGGTGGGAGTTTTTGGGGTGCCCTGTGCATGGCCAGGAGCTGGACTGGATGATTCCCTTCCAGGATATTCCAGGATTTTAGGGACGTGCCCAGGCAGACACAGAGCTACAGGTGGCATAAAGTTGATTTTTCTGAGCAGGCAGGAAAAGCATTTTTCCCCCAGAAACTCCGCCAAGCAGAGGAGGGGGGTGCAAAGAGGCAGCTCTGCCTCGGAATCAGATTCCTGACACACAACTCCACAAAACCTCCAGCTGGAAGTCTCCTCTCAGGGATGAATCTTTGGTTTAAAGGTGAACCAACTGGCCCAGCTTCAAGTGAGAACTGAGAGAAAAAAAACATCCAGATTGCTCTGGGTCGGTCAGTTGCTTTGTTTATTTGGAATTCTCCAGGGCTGAGGAAGATTCCAAGCTCCCTGCCCCATTTAAAAGCATCCAAAGCTGGGAATTCCTTACTTGCCTCAGCTACATTAACCAAATCTCATTAAACTCCACCAGCTAAGGGATTGTTTTCTGAGCAGGGAATCAAACATTATCCAGCTGACCATCTGGGTATCTGCAGAGAGCTCCAGAAGAAGTTGTAAGTGATAAAAAGAGCTGAAACCCCAAATTTGTAGGGATTTGTCCCCTCTTTTGACACTTCCTAAGAGGAAGATTCAGGGGTTACCTGGACTGCAATCCAGCTGGCGTTCACAGCGTGTTCTCCAAACGGCCCAAACCCTGCAAGAGAAGAAAAATGCACAGATTTGACTCAACTTGAAGTTGCAAAGAGGTTTGGGCTTTCCTGGTTTAGTTCTCCTGAAAGAAAACAAAACAAAACAAAACAAAACAAAACAAAACAAAACAAAACAAAACAAAAAACAAAAAACAAAAAAAAAAAAACCCCAAAACAAAAAAAAAAAAAAAAAACCAAAAAAAAACCAACCACCCCCCCCAAAAAAAACCCAAAAAACCCAACCCCACTTCTACCTCTCAGTCCTTATTCCTTTACACCTGACTATCAAACAAGACACCTGCACTAAAATATTTCAACTAGAGCCTTGTACAGTGAAGGAAAACAATAACTTCCTTGAAAAGAAACTTGTTTTTTTCTTGGGGAGAAGAATTTTCCTTCCTGCCCAGGTTAGAAAAATTCGTTATCACCAGCTAACTTGCCCGACGCCACAGAATTAGAATCATGATTGGATTTTCTATTCCTGATTTCTTCAGCCCACAGCAGATGCTTCAAATTTTCCTTCTCCACTCAGGGTCTCCTCCAAGATCTTCGTTAGCATTAATTACACCTCACAAGGAAATAAACAGAGCTGTTGACAACCCACCCACACCACAGCAAAGGCTACCAAGGCGTTATCAAAAATACTTCCTTCAGCACCTCTAAATTCCTAATGAATAACTTTGGACTTAACTGGTAATCCATAACATCTTTTTTCTTCTTTTTTTCCCCTGAGCAAGCACACAAAGGTTGGGCAATTTATCTGGGCGTAACGTCGATATGCTTTCATTTAAAATGTCAGCGGTGCCCTCGGAGCCTCGTGCAATTAGGAGACATAAATTCTGCCCTGAAAGGATCCGAGAGGGACCACAAATATCAGATGACACCTTAATGGAAATGCTGGATTTGCCCTCCCCGGGCAGGCTGAGGTGATGCTGCACAGGGAGGAATTTCCCGATTCCACGCCCGTGGATCTCAACCCGGCGTTGCCGGCTCGCCAGAATAAATATTCCCACAAAATCCAAAATGTTGGGGGTGTTTCCCCGCGAGCAGAGCTGCAGGGGTGTGAGACAAACTATGACAGGGGAACGAGGCAAATTAATGCCTTCCCAGCTGTTTCTGCGAGTCCCACACGACTCTCTGGAAGCAAACGTTGAGACCTGCTAAGCTGGATTCCTAAACAAAGCGTGACAATCCCATGGAAGAAACGAAATCCGAATTTTAACGACTCAGCCACGGAGAGGCTGAAATTCTACAGGTGCCCGGGCACAGGGCACGATTTCCTTGCTCCAAATTCCAAATCCAACTGGCACAGTTGGATCTCGCTGCTCTGACTCATCTCCTGCCCAGATCCCCGGGGTTATCCCTTCCCGGGAACAGAGGGAACTTTGTGGGCAGCATCCAACCCCACGGAGCACGGCACATCCACCACGGGGCCCTCCGAGGCTCCTTAAGCAGCAAAACCAGCTGCAGGGGATCGTGATGGGATTATCTCCTTAACGAGTTCTAAAAAAGAGATTGTGCACAAATGACTCTTATCCTCGGGCAGCGCAGGCTGGGAACCCACCGGGAACACGACACCGTCCCCGGTTTTAAACGGAATTCCGCGTGGCGTTATCAAACAGGGCCAGGGCTGACAAGGCAACCGCTGCGTTTTGCAAACCAGAATTCCCTGGAATTTATTAAAAAAAAAAAAAAAAAAAAAAAAAGGGGAAAAAAAAAAAAAAAAAAAAAAAAGGAGCGTGGAGGAGCCTTGCGAGCAGCAGAACGTTTCCTGACGCAAGTTTTCTGTTTAGTCACCGCCGCTCCACGCTGGATTTGGGCTTGGGAAAGGCAGGATTTGCCACCTGCTCCTTTGGCTCCCCACAACCATTCCCTGGAAAAGGCACTTTTGCCTGTGATTACGGCTGCCCCGCTATTCAAACGGCCTCGCCTTCAGCTGCTGGGGGGGGAGACCTGAATAGTTTGGGCGAGTTCCCCATTTGTCACAGGACGGCCTCACCCACAAATCACCCCGAGCTGCCTTTGTACCCCGGGAAGAGCCTGACAACGCCGGGGCCTCTCGCCGCCTGCGCTCATTCTTCCCCCGGGGCGCTTCTGCCGCGCCTCGGGGGTGTTTTGGGGAGCAGCCCCCACGTTTTGGGAGCTCAGGGTGGGGTGGCCAGCAGGCGATTCCCCCCCCCACCCTGCGCCCCGAATTGGTTTTCCTGCTCCTTGGGAGGCTCGATTCCCTTCTTTCGGCAAAGAGAAAACCTTCGGGATGGGGGTCACGCATGGGAAAAAGGGGAGCCAAGTGCCCGCTGGCTGGGTAAGGGTTAAAAAAGCCCCTCACCGCTGCACCCCCCCCCCCCAGCTCTGACACCCCTGACCCACAGCAGTCCAGCCCCAAAGCCGCCCAGACTCTGCCCTGCGCCCCATTTATCACCCCACACAGGGGACAGCCCCCCGAAACAGCCCCCCGAGGGGACAGCCCCCGCTCCCCATGCCCCCAGTCACCCTCCGATGGGACAGCAGACCCCCCCTCACCTCAGGGAAGGGGGTCCCACACTTATCCCCCAACGATCTCGGGGAAGAGCTCCCCAGCTGCCCCCTCCAAGGCGAAGGGGTCCCCAAAATTACCCCTCTCCCCCAGATTCCTCATCACGGACCAGCAGCACCCTCCAAGCCCCCCATCACTTCGGGGAGGGGTCTTACACTTACCCCCGGCCACTTTAGGTCAGGAAAAGGACCCCCAAACCTCCTCCTCCTCCCTACAGAGCAGGGGTTCCCCACCTACACCCCCAGACCCCTTTACCCCCCCCCAGATCTACCCTCCCCTGGAAGCCCCCCCCTCACCTCGGGGAGGGGCTCCCCCAAATGTCCCCTCCAATCCCCCCGCAGGGAAAGGGGGTCCCCCCATCAATCCCCCCATTTCCCCTCTCACCGCCTCCCCCCAGAGCCGCCCCGTACCCGTCACCACCACCGCCCGCCGCGGCTTCTCCATCGCGGCTCCGTCCCGTCCCGTCCCGTCCCGTCCCGTCCGGTGCCGCCGCCGCCGCCGCCGCCGCCCCGCACTGAGCGCGGCCCCGCCCCGCGCCGCCCGCCCCGCCCCGCCCCGCGCAGCCCGGACCCGCCGCTTCCGCCGCCGCGGCGGAAGTCCCGCCGCGGGACGGCCTGCAGCCCTTCCCCCGTTACCGAGCACCGCGACCCTCCGTGCGCGGCGCAGCCCGAGGGGCTCCCGCTCGCCCGCCTCAGCGCGGGACCCGGCGCGGCGGGGGGGGGGGGTTGGTTAAACAAAACGCTCACCTTGAGCCTCCCGAGGGTTCCCTGCCTGGCTGCGGGGGAGCACGAAGCGCGGCCGCGGTACCGGGAGGTCCGGAGCGCGTCTCGTCCCGTCCCGGCGCGTCCCGTCCCGGGCGGTGCCGCCGCAAAGGCGCGGACCGGGCGGCGCGGCGCGGCCGGGCCGTGAGCCGCGCTCTGATTGGCCGCGGCGGGACCGCGCCGCGCTCTGATTGGCCGCGGCGGGACCGCGCCGCGCTCTGATTGGCCCCGCGCGGAGCCGGGGGCGGTTTGAGCGGCAGCGCCCGGCGCGGCGGCGGCTCCCGGTCCGGCACGATGGTGAGCGGCGGCACCGGGAACGGGGAACCGGGAACCGGGCTTGGGAGGAGGCTGGAGCGGAGGGGAGGGTCTGGCTCGTCTCTTCCCCCCCGCCAGGGATGGCGTGCCCGGTACCCCGCTCGGTGCTCGGGTCGGTGCCCCGGCCGGTGTCCCGTTGTCGGTCGGTGCCTGAGGCCTTTCTCCTCTCTTCCCCTCGTAGCTGCCCCTGTCCTTGCTGAAGACGGCGCAGAACCACCCCATGGTGAGTACCGGCCGCGCGGCCCAGCCCTGCTCCCCTCGCGGGTGACACCGGGCACGTCCCGGTACCGGCGCTGGGCCGGCGCCCCGTGACTGCTGTTCTCCCGCAGCTGGTGGAGCTGAAGAACGGGGAGACGTACAACGGGCACCTGGTGAGCTGCGACAACTGGATGAACATCAACCTGCGGGAGGTCATCTGCACATCACGGGTAAGGCTGGAGCACCGGCACCGGTACCGGGCAGGGGTCACCCACGGCAGTGTCCGCGGGGAGCACCCGGGAGCAGACAGCACTGTCACCCCAGAATCTGTCCCCAGAGGCTCCCCAGCTCTGTCCCTGCAGCCAGGCTGGCTCTGCTGTCGTTCACATCGCTCCTATGGAAGCCTGAAATGCAGATTTAATGTAATTATTGATAACGTCCATTTAATTATTGACAGCGCCCATAACGAAGGAGCAGCCTTGTGTATGTGTGCGGGTGACTGCACATCACAGGATGAGGGGCTGGGGTCCCTCATCCCCCTGGGTGAGGAGTGGGGGGGGTCACGTGCTGTGATGCTGATCCAGGTTTCCCAAAAAACAGAGCCTTTACCTGTCCCAGGCAGCCTCAAACACCACAATCTCTTTTATTCCCTCCAATCTCTTTTATTCCTTCCAATCTCTTTTATTCCTTCCAATCTCTTTTATTCCCTCCAATCTCTTTTATTCCTTCCAATCTCTTTTATTCCCTCCAACCTCTTTTATTCCCTCCCCTCTCCACATCCAACTGAGTTCACCCACTGAGGCTGTCTGGGACCTTTGCCCTTGGCCAAAGTTGCTCCAGGAGATTGGGATCTGTGTTTTGGGCTTTGACCTCCATCAGAAATGTCTGGTCTCGTCCCTGTGGGAAGCACAGGTGGATGGAAATCCAGCTGTTGTTTTGCTTGCCCAGCCCTGGAATGCCAGGTCCTTGTTCTTCCAAAATTCCCCCTGCAAACCCCCTGGTTCCTGCAGTCTCCACGACAGGAATTTGGAGTGGTGTTGCTGGGGGCACATCAGTGTGACAGAGGAGACACCCTGAGTGGGGTTTGCAGGGAGTTTTGGGGTGGAATTTTGGAATTTGTGGCTGGGTCATGGTGGGACAAGGAACTGCTGTTGAATTTAGCGGGAGGGGGGCTCAGAGGAGGTGACAGCAAAGCCTTCCCCGTACCCAAAACAGGAAATTTCTTCCTTCTCCTTGGAAATTTGCTTCCAAAGGCTCAGTGCTCTGCCTGGGAAGAGCAGCAGCTCAGGTTTTATAGGGAGGGATCACCCAGAAGGACGTGGGGATGTTGGAGCGAGTCCAAGATGATCAGAGGGATGGAGCAGCTCTCCTGTGGGAAAAGGCTGGGAGAACTGGGGTTGTTCAGCCTGGAGAGGAGAAGCTTTGGGGTCACCTCACTGGGGCCTTCCAGTGCCTGAAGGGGCCGACAAAAACACGGAAAGAAACTTTGGACAAGGGATGGAATGATGGGGGGAGGGCGGGGTTAGGTGGGATTTTGGGAAGGAATTCCTCCCTGTGAAGGTGGTGAGGGTTTGGGATGAAATCCCCAGAGCAGCCGTGGCTGCCCCTGGATCCCTGGAGTGTCCAAGGCCAGGCTGGACAGGGCTTGGAGCCACCTGAGAATAGTGGGAGGTGTGGAATTGTGACGATCTTTGGGTCCATTCCATGATTCCACGGTTGATTGGAGTTTGTGATTTAATTTAAAAGCATTTGAAAGAAGATATTAATCTCAGAGCTCTGAAGGGGAGAGAGACGTGGTGGGGAGAAAAATAGATTTAATTCCCCGGGCAACTGTACTAAAAGGCACCATGGAATTCCCAGTAGCTTTGCCACAAACTCCATCCAGAAGTGACAAAGGAGGAAGAAGTGGGATAACGTGGCAGCATCATCCCTGTAAAAAGTGGTTTTACAGCAAAAAAACCACCTTAATTCCATCGAAAAGAGCTTAATTCCTTCTTCTTGCCTCATTTGTGGGATGTCAGCCTCGCTCACACGAAACTCCTGGGCACAGGGTGGGAGTTTTTGGGGTGCCCTGTGCGTGGCCAGGAGCTGGACTGGATGATTCCCTTCCAGGATATTCCAGGATTTTAGGGACGTGCCCAGGCAGACACAGAGCTATGGGTGGCATACCTCAGGTGCCTCCAAAGCCCGGGTGAGGATGGGACCTGCCGGGTGGCACTGGTGGCACTGGTGGCACTGGCCACTAGATGGCACGGGACAACGAGCCGGGAGCCTCTTGTTTACTCGGGGGAGGCCGGAACGAGGAAGCGACGGAGCCTGGAGCTCCATCCCTTCCTGCATCCCGAGCCAAGGAGCAGCCAGGCACATCCAAGGCAGGGCGGGGTTTGCCCGGGTGTCTCTTTGCAGGGGAATTGTTGCTCCTCTGCCTCGTCTCTCCTGGGCTTGCCCGTGCAGGCAGAGCTGCCCCAAATAACTCCCCAAAGGGGTGTGGGGAGGCTGCTGAGTCCCCGGAGAGCAGGAACGGGGCGTGCTGGTTTCACCTCCTCTCCCGGGACGCTGCAGGCGCCTGCTCCACATGAGGATGGTTGGGCTGGAGCCATCCCAGCTGCAGCCAGGCCCTGCTGGAGCCAGCTCCCAGTCCCTCCTCCCACTTACATCATGGCCAGGGAGTTGTTGTTCAGCTCTGGGTTCTTATTCCCACTCGCTGAAACCCTGCTGGGCTGAGCCCTAAGGAAGCCCGTGGTATCCCAGGAAAATCCTGAAGCTGCCTGAAAAAGCAGCGCAGGGAGGTGGCTGCTCCGAAACCTGAAGATTTTTTTTTTTTTTTTTTTCTTTTAAATAAATATATAATGTATAAGCTCCTTATTTCCCTCAGCTGCTCTGGAGGCTCACATCTCACAGCCAGCTGGCTCCAGAGCTGCCTCGCTGCTCCTTCCACACCCCAGAGGAGTGAAGGAGTGGGGTGACTCCCAGCTGGAGAAGAATCCTGGCCACAGCTGCTTTTTTTTTTTTTTTTTTTTTTTTAACCAGAATTGGTTGTTCACCACCATTTTTAACTCGTGTCTCTTGTCCCACTTTCAATTCCCTTCTCGTGTGGGGAGGGAAGAAGGGCCTTGTTTCCTCACCCTCTTCTTCTGACATTTTCTGCCAGTGTTTGAGGGAGCTGTGGAACAAATTGAAACTGCAGTTGTCTGTGGGGCTCTGTGTTTTGGGGAGTTAAACCCCCCATTTTTCACAGCTGGTTACAGAAAATGCTCCCAGCAAAGACTGCTGGAGGTCTTGCCCTCTCCAGAAATGCTCAAAATCCCTAAAAGTGACCCAAAATCAGCAGGTTTTGCTTGTGGCCTCACGTGTTGCTCTCCAGCAGGACAGGGACAAGTTCAAAATCCCTAAAATGACCCAAAATCAGCAGGTTTTGTTCATGGCCTCACGTGTTGCTCTCCAGCAGGACAGGGACAAATTCAAAATCCCTAAAATGACCCAAAATCAGCAGGTTTTATTTGTGGCCTCATGTGTTGCTCCCCAACAGGACAGGGACAAATTCAAAATCCCTAAAAGTGACCCAAAATCAGGAAGTTTTGCTCGTGGCCTCACGTGTTGCTCCCCAACAGGACGGGGACAAGTTCTGGAGGATGCCAGAGTGCTACATCCGTGGCAGCACCATCAAATACCTGCGGATCCCCGACGAAATCATTGACATGGTGAAGGAGGAGGTGGTGTCCAAGGGCAGAGGCCGTGGTGGGATGCAGCAGCAGAAGCAGCAGAAGGGCCGTGGGGTTGGAGGAGCTGGACGAGGTAAAAAAACCTTATTTTTCCCTCAGCTTGGAGAATGGGATCCCTGCCTTTAAAATTTCCCCTCTTGTGCAAGGAGCAGCTCTGTTTTAAAAGCCAGGGCTGTGTCTGGGAGAAGCTGGGGCAGCTCCTGAGCAGGATCCAGTCGAGCGAGTGCGTAAGGCAGCCCCTGCCAAGGAACAGGGAGGATTCGTGCCAGGGATGGGCCTCCCTCGTTCCTGGGGTTGGGCAGGAGCTTAAGAGAGTCTGAACTTGACTATTTCAGCTCCTCCTGGCTCGTTTAGGAGCGGGGCCCTGCAGATCTGGAGCTTAGCAAGGCCCAAGGGGAAAACAAAAGGCTGTTCTGGGTGAAAATAGTGAAAATAAACCAGGCTCTGCCCATGGCAGTGAGAGGGGGAAAAAAAAAAATCATCTTCTCCCCCGTTAAAATGGGGGTTTGGGTTTCCTGATTTGTTAATGGATTTATATTTAAAAAAAAAAAACAAAAACAAAACAACAAAAAGACAAAACTATGTGAGGGTTTGAGTTGTTCCTGAAACATGAATAATTCATGTTTTTGATAAAGGGGAGGTTGCCACTTCAGAAGAAATAGGTCACCAAAACAGCCCTTCCCATTTCATGGGGTGAGGTGATCCCAGGGCACTTCAGCTGGGGGATATGCTGCTCCTTTCCCCCCCAAAATTATCCCGCTGGGAGCCTGGGAGCTGTTTCTCTGCTCTCCCCTAATGCCACATCCTTGGGATTTGTGGTCACCCCACAACCCCGGGGCTGCTCTGGGCCCTTCCCCTGCAGTCAGAGCTTAAAAATCCCGAGTTCAATTTCAGGAGGAGCCCTGGGGATGGGGACAGGGACGTGTGAAGCCTCTCTGGAGAGCTGCCTGTGCTCTGGCTATGCCAGGAATCCTGGCAGGACAAGTGGGATGGACCTGGGGCCATTCCCAGCAGCTCCTTCTCCCCAAATCCCTGCTGCCCCTGCAAGCTCCCAGCAGGCAGAAGCGACCTTTCCTTTCCCCTTTATTTTTTTTGTTCCCCTCCTTGCCTTTGCCTCGGCAGGGCAGTTTTTTAGGATTTTTTTTTGGGGGGGGGATGAACACCAAAGGTGGAGCTCCTGCTGTTTCCATGTGCAGCCTCAATTTGCTGATGGAATATTTTCAAGGGAAGCTTCGGCATTTGCTAATTAGCTCAAAGGTTTGGCTCTCATTACCGAGACACGGAGGGAGGAGGGAAAGGGAAGGAGAAAAAAAAAAAAAAAAAAAATAAAGGCAGGACAATTTTGTTGGGAGGCCAACGGGCAGGAGGGAAGCTGTAATTGTGCTCACAGTTGAAAGGATTATTGTTTCTGACACTCCTAATCCTCCTCCTTTGACTTCTTGCTTGCCAAACTCAGAAGTCCCCAGCCTTTGCTCCAGGAGGAGCATCCCAAGCACTGCAGGGTTGGGAATAATTTGTGTTTTGCCTCTGGTTTGGGCACGTCTCCTCCTCTGGAGAAGCTCTTGTGCCTGGTGCTTGGCTTGGGTCTCCTTTGGGCTCTGCCTTTTGTGTAGCAGGGTGGATCCACATCCCTTTGCCCCTAGGATGGAATTTTGGGGGTAAATCTGAGGGCTGGGCTCAGCAGCTCCTGTGGTTTTTTGGGTTTTTGGGATGCTCATCTCACTGCAGCCTCCTAAAAAAAAAAAACCCTGCTGTCCTGTGCCCAGTGCCCTCTCCAGAACCAAGGATTGCTCTGTCCAGTTTTTGGGTTGCCCTCACAGCTCTCAGGGGACACGTTACAACCTGGATTTTAAATTTGTGGCTTCCCTGCTTCCATTTTTTTTTGGAAGAAACTTCATTTTATCACGAGGTGAACATTAACAATGAGATTGCCACGCCAGTGAGATACTGCTGAACTTGCTGCTGAGGGGGGGTGAGTTTATGCACCTCCTAAATAAAGGTCCGGGACTGGAAAAGGAGAAGTCAAAAAGTCACATTTCTGCTTCTGAGGCTCAAAAATGAGCAAGTTTTTGGGTAAAACATGAACAACTGAAGCTGTAAGGCATTGCTGGCTTACAGGGATGCTGATACTTTTTCCTTTCTGCTCCACAGGTGTGTTTGGTGGCCGTGGCCGAGGAATTCCAGGCAGTGGAAGAGGCCAGCAGGAAAAAAAGCCAGGCAGGCAATCAGCCAAGCAGTGAGGGCCAGGGACAGTTTGGGTTTTGTCACCTCAGGGTTGCCACGTGTCCAAAAACGTTCCCTTTCCCACTCTTCCATCAGAGTCAGAGCCCAAATCATCTTCCTTTAATCTGGTGGAGTTTTCACTCCTTGTAGTCAGTAAATCATTGGAAATACTTTTTAAAAATGCGTTCATGGTTAAGGACCGAGGTTCTGCCTTCTCCTGAGAGTGAATTTTTCAGGCTTACCAAGTTTAATTTAAAATATTTTCCTGTTCAGAGGTACCAGAATGAAGGCAAACACTTTCTGGGTTGCTTGGATTTTTTTTTTTTTTTTTTTTTAATACTTGAAACTCGGGAAAACTTGTTTTGTTAGTAACAAATGTATTTTGGTTTAAAAACACTGAACTTGAGGATGCTGTGTCTGTACATGAATAGTCCTAAAGGTTTGGGTTTTTTTTTAAAACCAACAAACTTTTAAGCTATTGCTTTTCTTCTCCTGGCCAGTGAGTTCTGTTTCTCCAGTGGCTTAAGGGAGGGATGAACATTGGCCTTCAAGGCTTGTTCCCAGCAGAGCTTTGTGACAAATGAGCATTTCCCAATTAGTTCATTGCTAATTTGACTTCAGATTAGAAGTTTCCTTCAAAGGAACAGGGATTTTTTTTTTTTTTTTTTTTTTTTTTTTTGCATGAGGCTGGTGCACCCTTTATTCCTCATGGGGGATTTTGAAATTTTTGTTTTTGAACAGCAAGCTGAGTTGCTTTACATGGATTTATTTCCCCCCCCCTGCTTTGAAAACCCTCTCCCTTCTGCTGTGACACCGAGTCCTGAACTCTGACAATATTTCTCAACCTAATTTCTCCCAGTACCTGGTGATTGACCTCACTGGCTGTACCTGTCACTTCCTTCCCCAGCCACCAATTATCTTCCCTTGGGGACACAGGCCAGCGTGTGAACGTGTCCCTCCTGTAGGTTCAGAAAACTCCTGGGAATTCCCAGGTCAGGTTACTCCAGTCTTCCATCCCATGAGCAAAATACACCCTCAGAATATCCTGGCTGATCCCAGTTTGAGCACACGGGGGGGAAGAAACAGCTCTGGGTGTGCCTCAACCCCTCCTGGATGGATGAAACAGCTGCGTTTTTTTGGGGGGGGAAACTGATATTGTGACTTGTTCTGAGCAGGTTTTGGGGTTTGTACAACTAATTCTCATATTGGAGCCTCTGCCATCGCCACTGTACTGAAAAGGAGTGAAGAACATGCTTTTATAGACTTATTTTTTTAATGTTTGTAGAACTGGGCGCAGTGGCGAGCGAGAATAAATCTCCAGCCTCTTCCAGCCGCCTCCCTCTGTGTGTTTGTGATGCTGCTGGGCCCTGCCCGACCCAGAGCCCTTCCCTGAGCCCTGGAATCAGGGATAAACCCCTGAACATTCCGTTTCCAGCGGCAGCCACGTGTTCTCCGTGGAGCTGCTCCTTGTTGAGGCCGTGACCGGCGCTCTGTGCTCGTCCCAGGGGATGGGGTGATGTGTCCTCCCTCCTGGAAAACTCCTGTGGCATTTTAACAAAGCCCAGGCTGTGTCAGACTTTCCCTTCCCAACCTGCTCCCTCCCTTCGGATCCCTCCAGCCACAGAGACTCCGTGTTGCTGTGGCTTCCCTGCTGGAAAGGGAAACAGCTCCAGCCCTGCTGGGATTTAAGGTCTTTTCTGGCAGGAGAAATCCTGACTGCAACAATGGGACCTTTGGCTCCAGCTCGGGGTAGAGTCCTCCAAGTGCTCCTTATCTCCTGGCCAAGCTCTGGGGTCAGGTGATGGAGCTCGTTAAGTTCTGCATTTGTTTAATTACACCACGGGCTTTAGCAGCATTCCCTGCCTGCTTCCCCCTTTTTCCTTTTTTCCACCTCTTCAGGAATATTTTTGTCGTTCCCCCCCCCCCCCCACAAAGGGCAGCTGGGTGGCAGATGGCTCTGTGGAAGGGCTCAGCTGTCACTTTAGGCTTTTCTGCCCCAAAAATGAACATCTGGGGCTGTCACTGCCCCGTGGCAGCGCAGGCAGGCTAAAAAAAAAAAAAAAAAAACAACAACAAAAATTAAACAAAACAGGGAGGAGCGAGATAAAAGCAACAAGCAGAGAGGAGGAAAAAAAGTCTGAGCCTGGCTGCCGGCGTGGGTGGGTGCAGAGCCTGGGCACGGAAAGACCCAGCAAAGGCCACCCTGGAAACCCTTCCCGGGATATTTTGGTGGCAGTCGAGCTGGTGGCAGCCCCGGGTTTGTGTCTCTGACCGCCCCTCGGTGACTCAGAACTTCTGAGCCTCGCCGAGGAGGCAGCACAGGAATAGTTACACACCAGCGACGCGGAGGGAGTGGCTGCCGAAATACTTCAGGGCTGTGCTAAGCAACTAAAAATACACGTCAAACCCTCCTCCTCCTCCTTTTTCCTTTTTAAATCTGTTTTCTTTCTCTCTTTCTTTCTGGGTTTTTTTTTTTTTTTTTCCTTTTCTTGGTTTCTTTGTTTTTAATTCTTGCTTTTGATTGTTGGAGGCCCCTGGGAGTTCCTCGGGGACAGGAGCAGGTTTGGGGACAGGCAGTGGCAGCTGTGACTTCTTGTTTTCCCGGCTCAGTTCCTCTCTCCCTGCCTGTGGCAATGACTAAGAGGCAGCTTCCCCTGCGTGCCTGCCGTGCAAATCCTGGGGTGCAAACCCTGCTTGTTCCCTTTTCCAGGGGGAGCTTGGCACGTGGATGCATCCCTGGTAGCCCGTGGGCACCTTGTGTCCGGCCCACGTTCTCAGTGTCCAGGGCTGCTGGCCGCAGCAGGATCTGTCACCTCTGGTGTCGTGGAGCTGGTGGCACACAGGGGATGGTCCTGGTGGCACTCTTGGGAGCCAGGGTGGGGACAGCAGGATGCTCTGGTGGCCATGGCCTTGTGCTCGAGGCTCGCCGTGCCTCGCCCGTGGCACGGGCTCATCCCAAATCCTCGCCGCCTGCTCCGGGGTAAATAAAGCCCGGCTGGCGGGTGGCAGGACACCGTGACTCAGTGGGGCCGAGCCGGGCTCCGCCGCCTCCAGGAACAACAGCTTTGGCCACCCCGCCGTGGGGACGGTGGCACTGCCACCAGCCCCGTGCACGGGGACCTCCCCACGCCGGGAGGCGGAAGGGGTCACTGATTCACGCCCCTCATTAAACGCTCATTAAGAAAATGAAGCCGCCGGCTCGCTGCGGGCATTGGGTTCTTGGTTTGGGGACAAGGGACACGCGGGATGAGCAGCAGTGGTGACAGGCTGGGAGCGGGTGGGGGGACACAGCAGGGCGAGCCCCGGGGTGCCTTGTGCCGGTGGGGCCGGGCCGTGGCTCGTGGCTCGCATCGCTGGCTACTGGCCAGCCGCTCTTCCCGGGAGGCCCCCGGGGCCGGCTGGTTCCTCCGCGGAACGGCCGAAAGCACGGCCAGCCAAAGCTGGTTCTGCTTGCCCCGATTTCTCTGGGGGAGCACGTGTGGGTACCCCGCTGCCCGCGGGTGGCCGTGCCCAGGGGGCGTCCCCGGCCTGGGGACCCCCGAGCGGGGTTGGGACAGGGGGAAGGGGAGGCTTTTCACCTCCCTGTCCCTCGCCCGCCGGGTTTGGTCAGGATGGAAAGTCTGAACCTGCCGGTCCGGCGGCGGCCGCGCCCCTAATGAGGGGTTTGGAGCGGAAACGCGGACGGCGGCTTCACCTGGGAGCTGCTCCCCGGGACACCGGCCCTGGCACCGCCACTGCCGCCCACCCTGGGTCAGGACACCGGCGACAGCGGGGGACACAGAGCCGTGTCCGCTCTGCTCTAGCTGAGATTTAATAAGCTGCGTTTATTCGGGATTTAATTAACAGCAGCTGTTGGCGGCGGCGAGGGTTGATCGCAGTTGTTCTCTCGTGCCTCAGTTTCCCAGCCCTGTCCTGGGTGTCACCCGTGTCCCCTGAAGCCAGGGCTGTGCCGTGCCACGCTGTCCCCGCACCCCGTGCCGTGCCCCACGCCGTGCCACACCGGCTGCGGGCAGCGCACGGGACGAACACACCGGGCCGGGAGCTCCTGGCACCGGGAGAACCGGGGGGGGCGCGGGGTCCCCGGAGCGGGGTCCCCCCCCACGCCCGCAGCGCTGACACCGCTGATTTATCGCTCTCGTTCAGCGCAGGCCGGGGAGCATCTGGCCGCAATTAGCGCCGGCTCAGCGACACCCGCGCCGCTGTCCCGGGGCTCCGCGTGTGCCCGGGGTCTCGGCGGCGCGGGGGCCGCATCCTGCCCGGTGTCGGGGGGGTTGTGGGGGGGGGGGTTATCAGCGGCCACCGGCGCTGCCTCCCCCCCCGCGCCGGTGACGTCAAGCGCTGACGCCGATCCGCCCCCTCAGCCGCCCGCGGGCTTGGCCGGCCGTGACGTCTGCCACCGCCACCGCCACCGCCGCCGCCGCCGTTAACTCCTTCCCCGGTGCCGCCTGCACCGGGCTCGTTGTGCCCCTGGCTGACCCACGGTGCTCGGTCCGCCCGGAGTGACCGTCCAGTGATGGTGTAACCCCCCCCTCCTCGCCCCGGTGAACCGCGGCTGGCCGGAGGGAGCGGCTGTTCCCCGGGGAAAGCCCGGTGCCACCGGGACGCTGCGGTGACAAAGATCGGGGCGGTGACACGGCAGGTGCGGGGACACGCAGGAAGGGCGGCTCTGTCCCAGCACGGTACAGGCCACACAGGAGCCAGTGGCCTGTCCCGGTGTGACCCACACCGGTGGTGGCCCGGCTGTCCCCAAGGGGTCCCGCGAGGCCCCGTGCCGGTGCCTGGCCCGGTGTGTTTGTTTATTTATTTATTTATTATTTCTGTGCCGTACCCTTTTTACAGCCGGTGCCCAGCTCGGTGCCAGTGCCCAGCGCCGGTGGCCGGTTCCTGTGCCCTGTGCCCGGTCCCAGTCCCGATCCTCAGTAGCCAATTTCCATGCCCGGTTCCCATTCCTATTCCCGGTGCCTGGTTCCCGTGCCCAGTTCCTGGTGCCCTATGGCCGGTTTCCGTGTTCAATTCCCGGTGCCCTGTGCCCAGTTCCGGGTGCCCTGTGCCGTTCCCGTGCCCGGTTCCCGGTGCTCTGTGGCCGGTTCTAGTTTCCTGTGCCCAGTTCCGGGTGTCCTGTGCCCGGTTCTCGTTCCCGGTTCCCGTGCCCACTTCCCGGTGCCCTGTGCCTAGTTCCCGGTGCCCTGTGCTGTTCCGGTTCCCGTGCCCAGTTCCCGGTGCCCTTTGGCCGGTTCTCGGTGCCCTGTGGCCAGTTCCCGTGCCCAGTTCCCGGTGCCCAGTGCCGTTCCCCTGCCCGGTTCCCGTGCCCGGTTCCCGGTGCCCGGTGCCGTTCCCCTGCCCGGTTCCCGTGCCCGGTTCCCGGTGCCGTTCCCGTGCCCGGTTCCCGTGCCCGGTTCCCGGTGCCCGGTGCCGTTCCCCTGCCCGGTTCCCGTGCCCGGTTCCCGGTGCCGTTCTCGTGCCCGGTTCCCGTGCCCGGTTCCCGGTGCCCGGTGCCGTTCCCGTGCCCGGTTCCCGCCCCTCCCTTTGTGCCCATCAGCCCCGGCGGGGCGCGCGCCGCGGGGGCCACGTGACCGCCCCTCCCCCGCGCTGACGTCATCCCAGGGCCCCGCGCGCTGTTGTCCCGTTTACCCGCCGGTCGCCGCGGCGACGGGGACGGGGCGTGGCCGGCGACGGGGCGTGGCGCCGCCTCCGCGGGGACGGGTGCCACGCCCCCTGATGCAAACGACGGCGGGCGAGGACGTCATCTGCAGCCAATGGGGGCCCGACGCGGTGAGGTCACCGCGGCGGCGCCGCCTATTTAAGGCGGCGCGGGGCGCGCGGCGGCGGCAGACCCGTGTGTGTGCGCGCGCGCAGGAGCGGGGCCGCGGCCGGTGCGCACCGGGCGCCTCCCGCCCCCCCCCACCCCACCCCTGCCCTCCCCGCCCCGCGCTCGCCCCGGTCCTTCCTTCCTTTCTCCCCCCCCCCCGCCCCGGCGCCGTTTCCCCCGCAGCCGGGCGGGGGAGGAGGATGGAAACACCCTTCTACCATGATGATGTGTTGAGCGGCCTCGGCAGCGGCTTCGCCCCGTCCTCCGGCAGCAGCGGGCTCCTCCTGCCTTTCCCCGGCGGCAGCATGATGAAGAAGGACGCGCTCGGGATGGCCTTACCGGAACAGGTGGCGGCGGCGCTGAAAGCCCCCGGCGCGGCCAGCGGCGAGGCGGCGGGGCTGCTGGGCTCGGCCGAGCTGGGGCTGCTCAAGCTGGCGTCCCCGGAGCTGGAGCGGCTCATCATCCAGTCCAACGGGCTGGTCACCACCACCCCGACCAGCGGCCAGTTCCTCTACCCTAAAGCGGCCGCCTCCGAGGAGCAGGAGTTCGCCGAGGGTTTCGTGAAGGCGCTGGAGGACTTGCACAAGCAGAACCAGCTGGGCGGCGGCGCGGCGGGGAGCGGCGGCGGCGCGGGCGGCGGCGGCGGGGGAGGAAGCGGCGGCGCGGGCGAGCTGCCCGCCGCCGGGATGGCCCCGGAGCCGCCGGTCTACGCCAACCTCAGCACCTACCCGGCCGTCAGCTACGCCGCCGACCCCGGCCCGTTCGCGGCGCCGCCGCCGCGGCTGCCCCCGCCGCCGCCCCCGCCGCCGCTAAAGGACGAGCCGCAGATCGTGCCGGAGGTGCCGAGCTTCGGGGAGAGCCCCCCGCTGTCCCCCATCGACATGGACACGCAGGAGCGCATCAAGGCGGAACGGAAGCGGCTGAGGAACCGCATCGCCGCCTCCAAGTGCCGCAAGAGGAAGCTGGAGCGGATCTCCCGGCTGGAGGAGAAGGTGAAGAGCCTCAAGAGCCAGAACACGGAGCTCGCCTCCACCGCCAGCCTGCTCCGCGAGCAGGTCGCCCAGCTCAAGCAGAAGGTGCTCAGCCACGTCAACAGCGGCTGCCAGCTCCTGCCCCAGCACCAGCACCAGGTGCCGGCGTACTGAGCCCGGGCACGGACCGAGCCCGGGCACGGACCGAGGGGTCCCGGGCAAGCACCCGGGGGAGCGCCCGCCCTGCCCCGGGCATGGACCGAGGGGAACGGGGGGGGAGCGCTCATCTCGCCCCGGGAAACGGACCCGAGGGGTCCCGGGCACGGACTTGAGGGAAGCGGGGGAAGCGCCTGCTCTGCCCCGGGCATGGACCGAGGGGTCCCGGGCAGGGACTGGGAGGAGCGGGGGAAGCGCCCGCCTTGCCCGGGGCAGGGATTGGGGGGGGAGCGCCCTGCCCGCCCCGGGCGCCGACTGAGGGGTCCCGAGGGGGAGGAAGAAGAGCGATGATCGCCCCCCCCCCCCCCTCCATCTCCCCGGACACGGACTGAGGGGTCTGAGGGGAGGACCGGCTCCGGACGGTGGGCACCGAGCACGCCCCGCTCCCCCGCGGAAGGAGAGGCGGGGGTGGAGGGGGGGTTCCCCGCCGCGCACGGACTGAGAGGGGCCCGGGCCGCCCCCTACCCCTACCCCCCCTTCCCCCGCGGGCCCCTCCGCGCCCCACACATTCCAGTGAGGTCCCAGTAAAACCCCGCGACACGGAGAATTGGCCTCTCGCTGTTTGCTGCGCCCGGGAGGGACGGGAAGGGGCGGCGCGGGCAGGAAGTGGCGCGGCCGGGTGCCATCTTAGGGTGGGGGGGGGAAACGGGGACCGGGGGGGGGGGTTTGGGGAGTTTTAGGGGGCGATGGGGAGTGAGGCTCCTCCAGGGATGGCAAAGGGGCTCTGGGAGTCACTGGAGAAGGGTGGAGGGCGAGGGGGTCCGTGGGGTTGTGGTTATTGGGGAGGGGGGTGTTGGGGGGAAGGTGGTTGTGGGGAGGGGGGGTAGTGAAATTTTGAGATGTTGCGGGGGCTGTGGGGTTATTTGGGCTCTCTTGGGGGGGGGGAATATGGGTATATTTGGGGTCCCCATGTGTGAGGAGGTGGGCGAGGGGACCCCACTGCTGGTCCTGGCTGTGCCTCTGCCCTGCCAGACCCTCTCCGTGTTTGGGGGTTCACCCCCACCCCCCTGTCCTGGCCCCCAGGGGTCACCCCCATGCACCCAGCGAGGCCGGGCCTCCACTGCTCCTCCCAGACTTCGGCAACAGAACAGCCTTGGGCTTCCCGGCACCGCGCTGGCTCCTCCTTCGTGTTCCCCACCGGCGGGGCCCCGTCCCGGGGAGAGCAGCACCCGAGGGACCGACCCTGTGTCCCTGGGGCGTTTGGGGACGCTGCTGGCGGCAGCTCCAGCCCGTTCCAGCGGCGGGATCGCCGAGCTGGCGGCGAGCCGACTGTTGGGGGAGCGTGGGGAATTCGGGCGCCCTGCCCTGGGTGGCTCCCCGGGGACCCCACGCTCGGCGCCGGGCAGGGCTGGGCTGTGCCGTGGGTGGCTCCCCGGGGACGCGGTGCCAACCGGCTGCGGTTTGCCGGAGGAAGCGCCGTCCCCGCCGCGCGGAAGCGGCGCCGGCCCGGCGCGGTCGTGCTACGCCCCGGATGTGCCGCTCCGCGGCGAAGATGGACGGGGCAGCCACCTGTCCGGCCCCCGTGGCCTCAGTGTCCCTGTGTCACCAGATCCCTGTGTCCCCAAGTCCCCGCATCCTCGTGTGCCCGGACCCCATTGTCCCTGCATCTTGGTGGCCCCAGGTTCCTTTGTCCCCACATTCCCAATGTTCCTGTATCCCGGCGTCTCCGCTTTCCCAGATCCCTTTGTCGCCAAATCCCCACATCGCAGTGTCCCCACGCTCCCCGATGCCTTTGTGCTCACTTCCCGGTGTCCCCACGTGTCCGCGGAGACCGCGGCGTGCCGTGGCAGGGCTGGCTCCCGGTACCGGGGCTCTCACGCCCCCTGGGGTGGGAGGTGGGCGGGGGAAGCAGGCCCGGGGTGGGTGGGAGTTTTTGGGGGGGGGGTCCCGGCGCTGCCCGCGGGGTCCCGGCGCTGCGGTGCCGCCCGGTACCGACAGGGGGCGCCCCCGCCTCCCCCGGGGCGGATAAAGGCGGCGGGACCGGCACCGGCACCGGGCGGGATGGCCGGGGGCGCGCTCCGCCTGCTCTGCTGCGCCGCTGCCCTGCTCGCTGCCGCAGGTACCGGGCACCGGGGGGGGGTCCACGGGGTCCCTGGGGCACATGGGATCTGCAGCACCGGGGGGCTGGGTGCTTCCCGGTACCAGCGGTGGGTGCGCCTGTGGCCTCTCCCCGCCCAGTTCCAGGTATCGGGAGAAGCGTCCAGGTGCTCCGGGGCACCGGGGAAGTTCGGGGAGGTGACCACGCGTTGCCTCGCGGTCTGCACTGGCGGCCCAGTGGGGCACTGGGGGGGGTCTCGTGTCCCTCCCGGGGTCACCGGGGGGGCTTTACATGCTCCCCGGGAGTGCCGGGCTGGACCGGAGCACCCTGCCCCTCCCGGACGCCGGGGCTGCTAAACTGGCTGGTCCTGGCACGGGATCAGCACTCCCGGGGCAAAGAGCTCCCCGTTTCCATCCTGCGCCCCCCGCACCCTCCCTGCACCCCGAGGGGCCTCGGCTCGCCCATCCTGGCACACTGGGTGCTTGGCCCTGGGTTCCATGCCATCCTGGCAAAGGGTGCCAGCTGGCTGGGGACAGGTGAGCCTGGCAGCTGTGGGGACCCCCAGCCGCACTGTGCCCCCTGGGCGTTGGCTCTGCCACGGGGCATTTCTGCCCGGTGTCCCCCTGGGGCCAGTCTGGACTTGCTCCTCCTCTTGTGCAAACAGGGTTTGGGCAGATAAGGGGCACTGCCAGCGCTGCCCGGCAAACCTGCTCTGTCCCACGTGGCCACGGGAGAGTCCCCACCACGCCTGGCCCTGAGGGTGGCCACAAGGGCTGGGTCTGCACGAGTCCCTGTGCCTTGGCACTGCCCGCTGCTGCCACGCTGCTCTGCTTGTCCCCAGCAGTGCTGTGCCCGTGCCACGACAGCTTGAGAAACTCTTTGATTTCTGAATTTCTGGGATTTGATACTGGCTAAATCCCAGTTTTCTGTGTGATAAAAACCACCTGGGAAATGATCCCTGTGAAATTGGGAGGTGGGGCAGGTGCTGCTGCCCTGCCAGGACCCTGCCAGGGTCCTGCCATGTGGTTGCTCAGCAGCTCTCTCCTCCAAGGTCTGGGGCCAGGATCTGCCATTACAGTGTCTCCAAAGAGCTCAGTGACAGCCGTGTCACCGTCTCCATCCCGTTCAGGCAAAACCTCGAGATCAGCCCCACCTCCATCATCTCCATCCAGCACCACAACAACAACAACTCCATCCAGTACCTCGAGATCAGCCCCACCTCCATCATCTCCATCCAGCACCACAACAACAACAACTTCATCCAGTACCTCAAGATCAACAACACCTCCATCATCTCCATCCAACACCACCACCACCACAACAACTCCATCCAGTACCTCGAGATCAGCCCCACCTCCATCTCCATCCAACACCACCACCACAACAACAACTCCATCCAAGACCTCGAGATCAGCCCCACCTCCATCTCCATCCAGCACCACCACCACGACAACAACTCCACGCAATAACTCGGGATCAACACCACCTCCATCATCTCCATCCAACACCACCACAGCTCCATCTTCAGCCAGGACACCGGGATCAACAACACCTTTGACACCCTCATCCAATGCCACCACGGCACCAGCTCCATCCCACACGAGCGTGTCCAGATCCACGGAGCATCCATCCAACTCAACCACACCGCCAGCCCCATCCTCACCCAGGCCCTCTGGGCCTGCTTCTCCCAGCTCCCCCACGCCCACCGTGAGCCCCAGCAGCACCAGCACTGTCACCACCAGCTCCAGAACGACAGCAGCCACTGGCAGCACAGCTGGGAGCTCCGGTGAGAGCCAGGCTGGGGGACACTGGGCAGATGGGGGACATGGGGATGGGCATGGATCCCCCACTTGGGGGTGCAGGTCCCAAGGTGAGCCCAGAGCCCCCTTGGCTGCTCCCCCACTCCTTGGGGGGGGGTTGTTGAGGTCTCTGCCAGGGGGGGACAGAGCGCCCTGGTGGAGGTGACACAGGAGCTGGGTGCCACGTCTGTGATGGGTGGGGTGGTGGCAGTCGGGTGACTGGAGCCAGTCTTGAGCCACCTCTTTCTGTGCGGTGCTTGGAGGCTGGGCACGAGGCTGGGGGGAAATAACGGGGTGTGCCAGGAGGGAATAATTGGGGGTGCCAGGGGGGAATAATTGGGGGTGCCAGGGGGAATAACGGGGTGCCAGGGGGGAATAAGAGGGTGTCCATCTCACCCCACAGGGCAGCGCCCCACTGAGCTGAGCCCTGGTGTGGTCGTCCTCATCTCCCTCGCCGTCTGCCTGCTGGTGGCGGGGGTGGCCATGCTGCTGGTGCGGCTGTCCCGGCGCGGGACCCCCCCCTTCCAGCACCTGGATGAGGTGCCCATGGTGCGTGGGGGGGCCGGGGGTGGCGAGGGGGGATTTTGGGGGGGGGCCAGCAAGTCCAGGGTGCAGGCACTCACCCCGCTCTCTTTCTCTTCTTCCCCAGAGCAAAGTGATGGAGGGGTCCCCCGTCACCCCCCCCACCCCCAGCTGACCCCCCCCCCCGCCCCCCCCGCTGCAGCCCCCCGGGCTCCCCACGCTGCTGAATAAAGAAGCTGCTGCCCTGCCTCTGGTTTCCCGTCTGCCATGTGCTCTGCAGCCTGCCCGGGGAAAACCCCCGCTCCCGGGGGAGGCCCCGGTCGCTTTTGGGGTGCCCCGGCCCGGGCTGGCGGCCCCGGGGTGTTCCCGGGCCGGCGGGGTGGGTGCGGGGTGGTGCCGGGGGTGGGGGGGGGCCGCGCAGCCCCCCCGGCGAGGTGGGATGGGAGGGAGCGAGCGGCCAGGCACGCACGTCGCCTTCCTTCTGCTCCGCTGCACTCGGCCGAGGCCGCGCTCGCCGCGAGGACCGGCCACCGGTAAGGGGCTGCGGGCGGGGCCGGGGGGCGGGCGGCGCCGGGGACCCCCGTGCCGGGCGTCGGTAGTTCCTGGGATCGGGATGGGGCCGCTGCCGGTGCCGGCAAATCCCGGGGGGGCTCGGTGCTGGGGGCTCTGCGGGGGTAGCCGTGCGCCCCGGTGTGCCCCGGTTCTCGGGGACGGTGGGTGGCAGGTGTCCGGGGTGGATCATGAACGTGGCACCGGTGGGTTCGCGACTTGGTGGGTGCTGCGGGCTGGGGGCCTCAGAGCCATGTCCCTGTCCCCATCCAGCCCACGGGAGCGCCGGGAGTGGGGCGGGGGTGCCCCGAAAGCCGAGGTAGGGGCTGAGCCCGGCCGAGAACCGGCGGCCATAAATCACTGTGAGGAGGAGCCCGCGTGTCCCGGCCCCGGGGTGTCCCCGGGGTGTCCCCAGCCGCGGGAGGGGGGGTCCCAGCCGGCGAGCCCCTCCCGGCCGCGGCTCCCGGAGCTCCCCCCGCAGGGACGGCGATGAGACGGAGCCGGACAGCGCTGCCCTTCCTCGGCGCGGAGGTAAGACCGGCACCGGGAGCCACCGGGAGGGCGAGGGGTGTCCCGAGGGGCGTGGGGTGTCCCCGGTACGAGCGTCCCAGCGCCGGGCCCCCGGGCAGCAATAACCGGGCTGGCGGCGCTGAGCGGGAGTTAATTATCCCCTTAATGGGCGGTTAATTATTATTCACCTCTGCGTAATTGCGCGCCGGCTCCGGGGGTTTTTCCGGCGGGGTCCCGGGGGAAGTCAGGGGGGTCCTCTCCGGTGGCGGCGGGAGAAGGAGGAGGAGGAGGACGGGGGGAGTCCCGGCGGCTCCGTGCGCTGCGGGCGGAGCCGCTCCCGGCGCACCGGCCGTGCCTTTCCCCGTGCCCCCCTCGCCCAGGTAACCCCCGGTACCACCGGCTGCAGCGCCGCACCGTGTCCGGCAGGGGGCGCCAGCGAGCTACCGGCGCTCGGTACCGGCGGGGGCGGGCGGGGGGCGCTGCCCGGGCGGGACCCTCGGACCGGGATCAGCAGGGAGCCCCCGGGGCCGCTCCCCGCGCCCCTCAACGCTGCTCCGTTTCCCGGCAGCGCTGCCGCGATCCCGCCGAGGCCGCCCCGTCGGGCCCGGGCCCCGGAGCGGCGGTGGGCGCCGTGCGCCGGCGTTTCTCCGGGACCCCGTTGCTGCCGCCGCTGGGCTGCCGGTTGGCGGAGGCGGCCCGCGCCCCCGAGCCCGAGGCTGCCCGGGTGGTGTTCACCATCGAGGAGAGCGGCCCGAGCAGCGGCGATGAGTCCGAGCCCCCCCGGTAAGGGCGGGACGGGGAGTTGGGAGGTGATGCCCCGGTGGTACCGGGAACGGGTTACCGGGCAGGGCACGGCTGGCGGGGACGCCCCCGGGTTCAGCACCGGCGGCCGGACAGCGGCACCGGGGCAGAGCACCCGGTGGGTTGGGGACAAACTCCTCTGTCACCGACCCCGCTGTGCCAGCCCCGGGATGTCCATTGTGATCACCGTCTGTCCCTGTCACCCCCCAACACTCCTGTCCCCCACTGTCCCCGTAACACTGTCCCTGTCGCCCCCACCTCTGTCACCCCCACCCCCCTTTTCCCCACCACCCATCCCTGTCCCCATCCCTGTCCTCTCCCTCCTTGTCCCCATCCCGTGGCCCAACCAGAGCCACCACAGGGCTGGCCTGGCCCTGTCCGAGGTGACCTCGGTCCCTCCCGCAGTGGCTCGGGCCCAGCTGTGCTGCTGCAGGGCTATTTTTGGGCCATTCCCCCCCGTCCCGTGCCTCTCCCAGCCCGGCTTGTGGGGACAGCAACGAGCTGGCACAGCCGAGGGACATGGCTGCGGTGTCACTTGTCCTCCACCCCTGCACAGACACGTGGGGACAGTGACACTCCGATAAGGACTGGCTGTCCTGGGCACGGGGACTGGTTGTCCTGTGGCCAGCCCAGGCCTTGCTGGCCAGGGCTGCTGGCTGCCAGCCAGCACAGGGGGCTCTTCCCTCTGTCCCCATCCCCTGATGTCCCCATGTCCCACTGTCCCTCCGCCCTGATGTCCCCACGGTCATGCTTGCAGTCCCTTGAAAGCCAAGGTGACCCCTCCAGGACCCCCCTCCGGTGGGTTTTGGGGTCCCTGATGGTGCTGTCATGGCAGGGGGGCTCTGTTGCTGTCCCTCCTGGCTGGATATTTTTGTGGCCCTCAGGAACAGCAGGTAGCCACATCCTGCTGCATCAGGCTGGGCAGGTGCCAGCTCCCACGGCCACCCCACAGTGGGTTCCCCCACAGTGTCACTGTCACCAGCTGGACCTCACCCTGCCGCTCCCCGCTCTGCTCGGGAGTGGCTCCAGGAGGGGACAGCACCAGGGAAGGGCTGGGGCACGGTGTGGGGGGGGTTTGGCTCTCACAGCTCCCTCGGTGGCACCATGGCATGTCCACACCGCGTGTCTGGGATGCTCCAAGCTCATCTGTGTCCCTTGGTGGCACCATGGCACAGCCACACTGCAAGCTCAGGACGCTTCGGGCTCAGCCACGTCCCTCTGTCCCTTGATGGCACCGTGTCACAGCCACACCGCCTGTCCAGGTGCTCCAGACTCAGCTGTGTCCCTCCGTGGCACCGTGTCACAGCCACACTGCGTGTCCGGGATGCTCCGTGCTCAGCTGTGTCCCTCCGTGGCACCGTGGCACGTCCGCTCCGTCCCGCTGGGTCCCTGGGGGAATTCTTGGGGCATTTTTCCGTGTCTCCAGGCAGAGCACCCCTGCCCTTTCAGGAGCAGCTGCCGCCTCGGGGACAGCAGGGTGGCCGGTGGCACCGGGCCAGCGAGGGGCCACGTGCCCGGGCCGCCAGGCACACCCGGGGGGGGACCCGCTCCCTGCGCCGGCTGCCGGAGCCAGACAGTTGTTTAATTTCCCAGGCGCAGGGCGGGAGGGGGATGGAAAGTTTCCCGGGGCTGCCGGGGCCGGGACGGCCGCACGCTTCCTGCTCCGCACCGGGGGCAGCGGGGCCTCGCCGCCGGCCCGGGGGTCCCTGAGCCGGGCCATGCTGCCCACCACGCACTGCTCGCCGGGGGCTTCTCCGGCCACGTCCCCCCGCGGTTCCCCCCGCAATTCTCCCGTCCTCTTCAGGAAGCTCCTGATGAACCAGAGCATCCGCCTGCAGCGGCGCTTCACCGTGGCGCATCCCCTCTGGTAAGGGGGGGACGCTGGCGGGTCCCCGCGGGGGGGGTGGCACCAGCCGGTGCTGCCGCCATGGGGACAGTGGCTCCCCCCAGAGTTGTGGCACGTCCTCGGGGCCGCGGGCCCACGGGGACGCGGGGGACGAGGAGGGGACAGCGGGTGTCCCCACACGGCCAGGGGGAGCCGCCGGCCGAGCGGGGCTGAGCACGGACACGCTGGTGGCAGCGATGGCCAGGCAGGGACCCCCGGCGGGGTGGCCCGGTGGGGACGGAGGGGGGACTTTGCTCTCCAAATCGAGGCACCGAGCCACGCAGCGCGGCTCCTCCGTGCCCTCCCCACCTCGGAGCGCTGTGGGGTTGGTTTTGGGGTGCCGGCCCCACTTGCTGTGGGGCTCAGCACGTCCCTCCTCTGCAGCGACAGCATCTATTTATAGCGGCCCCGGGCCCCCCCCGCCACGGACACCGCTCGGAGGTCATTAACGCTGAAACGACGGGGGTTAATTGGGCACCAACCCCGTGGCAGGGGCTCGTGTCCCCCGGGGCTGTCCCCTGCGGTGGCAGCGAGGTCAGGGGTGGTGGCACGGGGCCGGGAACAGACGCGGGCATCACCCCGCGGGGCCGTCGGAGGGACAATGCGGCTTTGTGTCGCCGGTACCATCGGGGATGGGAAGCCGAGGCAGGAAAACAAGGGGCTGCGGGATGGCATGACGCGGTGCCGGCTGGCACTGCCACTGCCGGGGACGGCCGCGCCACAGCGACCGGGGCCGCCGGAGAGGGACGATGCTGCCGGGCAGCCGGTGCCCGTCCCGGAGGCACTCCTGCATCGGGTAGGTGCTGGGCTCCCGCTGGGGACACGGTGGCCCCAGTGGCATCTGCGCTTTCCCACTGCTCTGGGGTGGCTTGTCCCCGTCCCCACGGCGGCGGCGGGAGGGGACAGGCGCTGGATGGCCCTCGCTGTGTCCCTGTTGCGTGCAGCCTTTCCCATGACCCCAGCGGTGCAGCAGGGTGGGTGAGGCGGCCGCGGCCAGCTTGGGGACACTGCAGGGTCACCATCCCTGTCCCCCATCCCCCCTGGATGCACACGGCTGCCAGGTGACTCCGGTTGGGGTGCCCCTGGGCTGCCGCCAGCGTGTCCCCAGGGGCCAGGGCTTGGCTTCTGCGTCGGTTTCTGTCCTTCGATGTCCCCTGGCTCTGTGCCGTGCCTGGATATTGTCCCCTCCATGGGACACGGCACCTCGAGACGGGGCTGATGGAGGCTTTGGAGGACTTGGGACCGTGGTGCTGGTGACAGGTAGGGGGAGGGACAGGCAGGAGCCAGCCCTTCCTGGGGTCCCTGGAGCTGGGAGCTTCAGGACAGTGGGTCCTGTCCCACCTGGGTGACACGGGACAGCCTGGCTCTGCTTGTCAGTGTCCCAAGTCCCAGACCCCACTGTGCCAGCAGGGAGCTGAGAGGGTCCATGCGCACCGAGCTGTGCCCGCTCTCAGCAGCAGGTGGAGGAGCCAGCAGGGCCAGACCGGGCACCGGTGTCACCGCAGGGTCACCAAGCCAGAGTGCGCTGGACAGAGCGAGATGGTGGCACAGAGAACCCGACAAACCTGGCAGCATCCTCTGGGCTGAGGTCCCTGTGCCACGCGCCCCGTGCCAGCCTTGTCCCCTCTCTCCTCACAGCTTTGACCTGGAGAATGGCCCCCCCGGCCGGGGCACCCTGGACCCCCAGGCCAGCCCGGGCGCGGGGCTGGTCCTGCAGGGCACCTTCTCCCACGGCCAGCGCCGCGAGTCCTTCCTGTACCGCTCCGACAGCGACTACGACCTGTCCCCAAAAGCCATGTCCCGCAACTCCTCCATCGCCAGCGACCTGTGAGTGTCCCCCCAGCCCACATCCCCCCGGGACGCCCCTTCCCTCCCCTCCCTTCCCCGAGCCTCATGCTCCCTGTGCTCCCGCAGGCATGGAGAAGACATGATCGTCACACCCTTTGCCCAGGTAGGTGCCACGGGGGACACAGGAGGGGACACGGCCTGCAGCCAGCAGCGGGCTGGGTGTCCCGGGCGGGTCCGCCCGACCCCAGCCCCCTGTCACCCCCCAGGTCCTGGCCAGCCTCCGCACCGTCCGCAGCAACCTGACCCACCTCCAGGACCGCGCCGGCATCAAGTGAGTGGGCGGGGGGTTGGGAGGGCGAGGATGTCACCCGAGTGGGGACCCCAGCCCACGGCGAGGCGGGGGGCACCGCTGTGGGGGTCGCAGCCACTCAGCCCCCCGTGTTTCACAGGCGAGGATCGAGCAGCAGCCTGCCCTCGGGGAGCAAGGCCAGCCTCTCCGGTGAGTGCAACGGTGGCGGGCAGATTTTGGGGCGAGCTGGCCGTCCCTGTGTCCCCAGGCTGTGTCCTGCCGTGCCCTGGGGGTGCAGCAACCCCCCGCAAGCCAAGGCAGAGCCGCGGCTTTGCCCTTTGGGATCCATGTCTGGTTTTCGGCAGCTCCTCCCGCCTGGCCGCCCTTCGCGGCGGTGGAAAAGCTCCCGTTGACGTCAAACCTTCCATTAATAAAACCCCGGCGGTGAGCGGGGCCCCGCGGGAGCCCGGCTGCCCCCGGGGCTGGCTGTCACCCCACGGGACAGCGTGGCACGCCGCGTGCCGGGGCTGCCACGCCATGGGGACAGCGTGCCGGGGCTGAGCCCCGCCGCCCAGGGATGCCTGACCCCGACCCCCGCGTCCCCCCGTGCCCCCCGCCGCCCCGCTCGGGGGGTGCTGCGAGCCTCCACGCTGGCGAGCCCCCGGGTTTGGTGTGGCACCAGCCCCCCCGTGCCGGGTGGCCGCGCTGCTGGCAGGTCCCTTGCCAAGCTGGCGGGTGCCCCCAGCAGAAGATGCCCACCAGAAACTCTCGAGGGAGACCCTGGAGGAGCTGGATTGGTGCTTGGACCAGCTGGAGACGCTGCAGACCAGGCACTCGGTCAGCGAGATGGCCTCCAACAAGGTAAGGGACCTTATCACGGTCACCCTGGCGGGCATGGGGACCCCAGAGCCCCCCAGGATGTCCTGCCAGCCCCCCCCACCGCTGACCCTGCCCACCGCCCACAGTTCAAGCGGATGCTGAACCGGGAGCTGACGCACCTCTCGGAGACCAGCCGCTCCGGGAACCAGGTGTCCGAGTACATCTCCAGCACCTTCCTGGGTGAGGACCCCCCCCTGCCCCGGGGGCACCTCCCCGCTGGCACCAGGGTGGGCTTTGTGTCCCCATAGAGCTGGGGTGCCCACAGGGATGATGGCAGCGGAGGGTCCCACTTGCTTCTTGTGGAGGAATGGAATGGGGGGACCAGGGGGGTTCTCCCAGGTGTCCCAGTGGGATTTGTCCCACAAATGTCACAGCGTTTGTCCTGGCTGGGAGTGCTGGCTCATACTGGTGTATACTGGTGCACTGGGGCTGTTGGGGCCACCCTTGTGTGCCAAGAGGAGTGTCCAGGGGTCCCCTGGCAGGTGTGTGGCCTGTGGCTGGGGGTGGGGTAAAGTGCTGCAGCCCCCCGGATTGGTCACAGTGTGACCCGTGCCTGCCCTCAGCGTGACCCGGGGAGATGTCACTGATTCCGGCAGTGACATCTGGGCTCCTGCCCTGCTCATGGCCTCCCCGTGTCACCCCAGACAAGCAGCACGAGCTGGAGATCCCCTCGGCACTGGCGAAGGACAAGGAGAAGGAGCGGAGGAAGCGCCCCATGTCCCAGATCAGCGGCGTCAGGAAGCTCAAGCACGGCTCCAGCCTGGCCGCCGCCGGCATCCCGCGCTTCGGGGTGCGCACGGACCACGAGGCGCTGCTGGCCAAGGTGGGCCCTGGCAGGGGTGACCCACCCGACCGCGGGGTCCCCAGCACCAGCCCCCCCATGGATCTCTGTCCCTCTGCTCCCCAGGAGCTGGAGGACACCAACAAGTGGGGTCTCGACGTGTTCAAAGTCGCCGAGTACTCGGGGAACCGCCCGCTGACCGTCATCATGTACAGCATCTTCCAGGTGAGCGTCCCACCGGGATGTCCCCGTCCCTGTGGCCGGATGGGGACGAGCCACCTCCTGCCTCCCCGCAGGAGCGTGACCTGATGAAGACCTTCCGCATCCCCGTCAACACCTTCATCACCTACATGCTGACGCTGGAGGACCACTACCACGCCGACGTGGCCTACCACAACAACCTGCACGCCGCCGACGTGGCGCAGTCCACGCACGTCCTGCTCTCCACGCCTGCGCTGGAGGTGATTCCTGCTCACCCCAGGCCACCCAGGTGTGCCTGGCGGGGCCGTAACGTGTCCCCAATGCCTTTCCCCACCATTCCCAGGCTGTCTTCACGGACCTGGAGATCATGGCTGCCATCTTTGCCAGCGCCATCCACGATGTTGACCACCCCGGGGTCTCCAACCAGTTCCTCATCAACACCAGTGAGACGGGGCACAGGGATGGACCTGGGGGATATTGGGGGAGCCCAGGAGTCACCCCGGGGTGACCAGTGCCGTCTCACAGACTCAGAACTGGCGCTGATGTACAACGACGCCTCGGTGCTGGAGAATCACCACCTGGCCGTGGGCTTCAAGCTCCTCCAGGAGGAGAACTGCGACATCTTCCAGAACCTGAGCAGGAAGCAGAGGCAGACGCTCCGTAAAATGGTCATCGACATGGTATGGGGGGGCCGGACCGCCCCAGGGTGGGGTCTGCGCTGGGGGGTCAGGCTGAGACCCGTTCCCACCTCTCCCTGCCCAGGTGTTGGCCACGGACATGTCCAAGCACATGAACCTGCTGGCGGATCTGAAGACCATGGTGGAGACCAAGAAGGTGACCAGCCTGGGGGTGCTGCTGCTGGACAACTACTCCGACCGGATCCAGGTGGGGGACACACCTGGGGACTCCTTCCCAGCACCGCAGGTGTCCATCCCAGCTCTGGCCTTGCTGATGGTGCCACCACCATCCCAAACCCAACTGGGGAGGGGGGTGGGGCCGAGCGAGTTCGTGGCACAGCATGGGTGGCCCCGGGGGACAGAGGACACGGTGTCCATGCCTGCAGGTCCTGCAGAACATGGTGCACTGCGCCGACCTCAGCAACCCCACGAAGCCCCTGGAGCTGTACCGGCAGTGGACCGACCGCATCATGGTGGAGTTCTTCCACCAAGGAGACCGGGAGCGGGAGAAGGGCATGGAGATCAGCCCCATGTGTGACAAGCACACCGCCTCCGTGGAGAAGTCCCAGGTGGGGCGGCAGCCTGGGCACAGGGCAGGGGACGCAGGGCCGGGCAGGGGGGCTCAGCTCTGCCTCCCCACAGGTGGGATTCATCGACTTCATCGCCCACCCGCTGTGGGAGACGTGGGCCGACCTCGTGCACCCCGACGCCCAGGAGCTGCTGGACACGCTGGAGGACAACCGGGAGTGGTACCAGAGCATGATCCCGCGCAGCCCCTCCCCTCCGCCCGAGCCGCCCGCGGCGTCCCCCGCCACCACCGACAAGTTCCAGTTCGAGCTGACGCTGGAGGAGGAGGAGGAGGAGGAGGAGGGTGAGTCGGACACGGAGCTGGAGGGGGCCGAGAGCCCCTTGGACGAGGACAACAGCGGCTCCAAGACACCGGGCACGGATGACTCGGAGTCTGCCGACACCAAGCGCCTTTCCCCCGGCGCCGGGGACCGGGACTCGCCTGTCCCCCGCCCCAGGGACGTGGACAACCGGCAGGCGCTGGAGGGGACGCTGCCGAAGGACGGTGGCGGCGGGTGCTCCGTGCCAGGGCCCGAGGGCAGCCAGGGGCTGTGCCTGGACACGGAGGGCAACGTCACATTCCTGTCCCTGGGCACGTAGCGCCACCGGGCCGTGGGTCCCCTGGCTGCCGGGGACTGGGCACTGCCCTGAGCAGTGCTGGGGACAGTGGGGAGCCGGCACTGGGGGAGCACTGGCACTGCAGGAAACTCGGAGGCGCCCAGGATGTGTCCCCGTCTGGGAGCTGGGCAGGTCCTGACAGGTACGAGGACGCTGCTGGCCTTCTCCCTGGGAAAGGTCCCTGTCCCCTTCGGACAGGGCGTGGGGACACGCTGCTCTGGCCCCAGCCCAGCCCTGGGGACATCACACCCCACACAGGGCTGCAGGAAGGAGCATTCCAGCACCTTTCCAGGTGTCCCCTTGCAGGACGGCAGCCCCATGGTGGGACGAGGTGGGCAGAGACACCCCCAGGCACCGGCGCACGGCACGGGCACGGCTCAGCGGTTTATTTATTTGGGGATAGGTTCACTTTTTAAAGCCTTTTGTAGCTCACTTTTTACTACGAGCCTCCCCCGAGGCACGCACGCATTTTTGGGGCGGAAAGATGCATTTTTTTGGGGGAGGAAAGTTGCATTTGTGCTCTGCGATCGCTCCAAATGCCATTTGTATTTCACATTTCGGACCCTGGCGGGCGCTGTCACCACCCCCCACCCTCCATCTCCGCTGTCCTGCCTGGGGCAGGGTCCTTTGGGATTCTCCTTTCACCTCCCAGAGATTAAACCCGGTTTGTTCCACCCTAAACACGAGCCTTGTAAGCGCCTCTTTGTGTCACGGGAGCCGCAGAAAATGTCCCCAGGGACCGGTGTGGTGGTTGGTGGCCCCGTCTCCCGCCGGGCACCGGGCAGGGCCTGGCTGTGTGCTGGAACAAAAGCCAGCTCCTCCCTGGAAACGCCGATCCATCACTGGCAAACACGACCTGCTAAGGTAAATATTTAATCGCCGGCTTGGCGCGGCGCGGAGCCCGCTCCTGGCTCTTCCGCATTGCTCCCCACGGTGATTTATCTCCACAAACACGTCCCCACCCGTGGCACTGCCCTGGCACGTGGGGCCCTCGCCCCCTGCCCGCCCTGGCAGCAGCGGGGCCTCAGCAGCTGACGGTTCTTCCCCAGCCCAGACGTTCTCCAGGGTTTGGCCGCGAGTGCCAGGTCCTGCCCGGGGTGGTGGTGGCTCCGTGCCATCCCTGGTGGGTGCTGGATGTCCCCCTGTCTCTCCAGGGAGGGACGGGCTGAGGCTCTGTGCTCTCAAATTCCTCGAATCCAGATCCAGCCCAGACTCTGCTGGGCTGGATGGGGGAGGGCAGGTGGAAAAAGCCCTTTTCCCCCCTCCCCGTTTCTGGCTGAGGGGCTGCAGCACGAGGAAGGTGGAGGGGCTGCTGGTGGCTGGGGAAGGTGGGAAAGGGCCACAGCAGCCTGGCTCCATCCCTGAACCTGGATCCATCCCTAAACCTGGATCCATCCCTGAACCTGGATCCATGCCTAAACCTGGATCCATCCCTGAACCTGGATCCATGCCTAATTCTGGATCCATCCCTGAGCCTGGATCCATCCCCAGTTCTGGATCCATCCTACAGCTGCATCCATCCCTAATTCTGGATCCATTCCTGAGCCAGGATCCATCCCTGAGCTGGGATCCATCCCTAATTCTGGATCCATCCCTAAACCTGGATCCATGCCTAATTCTGGATCCATCCCAGAGCCTGGATGCGTCCCCAGTTCTGGATCCATCCTACAGCTGCATCCATCCCTAATTCTGGCTCCATCCCTAATTCTGGCTCCATCCCTGAGCCTGGCTCCATCCCTAATTCTGGCTCCATCCCGAATTCTGGCTCCATCCCTGAGCCCGTGCCCGTCCCCATGGCCGGCTCCGTCCCTGCCTCCTGCCCAGGCCGTGCTGGCCTGTCCGTGCCGCCCCACTGTCCCCGGGGGCTGTGGTCAATATCCCCGTGCCCACCGTGTCCGGCTCGGTCCTCCCGGGGCTGTGGGTCTGGGATGAGCCAAGAGCTGCCCCGGGACAGAAACCACGGAGCCCGGGCGGGGCAGGGCAGGGCCCGGGCGGCTCCGGGGCCCCGGGCAGGGCAGGGCGGCGCCGCTGCCCTCAGGCCGCCATATGCTGCCGGCCCTAATCCCCGCTGGAGCCTCAGGGCGAGGGAGGACATGGCCGCCCACCTGCGCACCAGCCCCGCCTCAGCGCCAGCCGCCCCGTCACGGCAAGCATCAGCCTGCCCGCGACTGCACGCCTAGGGAAGGCGTCGCGATAGCGCGCCATGTCGCGACAGGGAGGCTGTCAAAACTCGCCTCCCCCCCCTTTGAGCGGGAATGGTTCGCCCCACACCCCCGCCGCCGCAGGGGTGGTTCATCCCGCGCCCCGCGGAGCGCGGCCGGACCGCACCACTGCGCGCTGCCGGAGGAGGGGGCGGCGCCCACCACCGCGCCGGGAGGGGGGGGTCTCCTCCCCCGCGTTCGCCCGCTGTCCATCAAAGCGCGCCGCCGAGCCAATCAGCGCCTCCCTCAGGGGCGCGCCCATGACGTCCGAGCTCATTTGCATGGGCAGCCCCGCCCCTCCGCCGACGTCACCCGGGCTCCGCATCTGCTGCAGTCGCTGCGGGGAGGAGGCGGCGGCGCGAGCGCGGCAGAGGTGAGAGACCCCCCCCCCCACACACCCCCCACCCACGGGGACCCCCACCTGGACCCCCCCCACAGCGACACCCCCGCAGGGACCCCCCCGAAACCCCCTCTGCGACCCCCCCCCGGTACCGCGAGGGGAGGGGCGGCTGCAGCGGAGGAGGCGGGGGGGGGGGATGATGATGATGATGATGATGGATGCGGCGCGGGGGGGGCTGCGCAGGGCCTGGGGGGGGGGGTCTCGGTGCGGCGGGGACCGAGTGGGTGCAGCGGGATCGGGCCTGCGGGGAGGGGCAGGGGGTGACCCCCTCTGCATCAGCCCCGTGTGCACCCCCCATCAGCACCCTGACCCCCCCCTTATCAGCACCCTGGCCCCCCCACCCCGCAATCAGCACCCTGCGCACCCCCCCCGTCAGCATCCTGAAACCCTTCCGTGCATCACTGCACCCCCCCCCAAACATCAGCACCCCGACACCCCCCCACCAGCACCCTGCACCCCCTCCCTGCATCGCCCTGCAGGTGAGCCCCCCATCAACCCCCCCCCCCCTCCGCCAGCACCCCGAAATGCCCATCAGCACCCAGCGCCCTGCACCCCCCCTGCCCAGCATCCCTGTGCTCCACCCTGGGCGAGCACCCACCTCTGTGCCCCCTTGCCTGGCATCGCCCTCCCCCCGGTGCCCGGTGACACCCCACGGTGCCCGGTGACACCCCCCGGTGCCCGGTGACCCCCCCCGGCTCCTTGCCACCGCGCTGGCCGCGCCGAGCGGGGGCACCGCCGCCGGTGCCATTTTGTCACCGGGAAGATGCGGGAGAGGCTGCGGCGCCCCGGCCGCACCCGCAACGCCACGGCAAATTCCCGGCGGCCACGGCAAATTCCCGGCGGCCACGGCAAATTCCCGGCGGCCGTGGCAAATCCCGGGAGCCGTGGCAAATCTCTGGGGCCGTGGCGAAGCCCGGGGGCCGCGTGCCCCACATTTGCCGTGGACACGCCGCGGTTCCCTGCTCTGGGGGTGACGCGAGGTGGCCTCTCCGAGCCCTTGGGGGCCGAGTGACCCGTTGATGGCCACGCCATCGCCCATGCTGAACCAAAATCTTCCTGAAACGGCTCCAGAGCGGGGCCTGGCCCCGCCGGGGCTGCGGCCGCCGGCCCCGTCACGGCCTCCCCTCCACCTTGCAGATGGCGTCCGCTACCGACTCCCGCTATGGGCAGAAGGAATCCTCGGACCAGAACTTCGATTACATGTTCAAGATCCTGATCATCGGCAACAGCAGCGTGGGGAAAACCTCCTTCCTGTTCCGGTACGCCGATGACTCCTTCACGCCCGCCTTCGTCAGCACCGTCGGCATCGACTTCAAGGTCAAGACCATCTACCGGAACGACAAACGCATCAAGCTGCAGATCTGGGTGAGGAGAGAGACCCTCGGGGTGCCCCCAGAGCCCTGTGCTGGGCTGGCGTGGTGGGGAGGGGGCGATGGTTGGTGTGGGGAGATGGGCGGTGAAGGTGGTGGTCAGTGTGGGGTGATGGTCAGTGAGGGGTGGTGGTCACTGAGGGATGGTGGGTGTGGGGTGGTGGTCATTGTGGGGTGGTGGTCAGTGAAGGGTGGTGGTTGGTTGGGTGATGGTGGGTGTGGGGTGATGGTGGGTGTGGGGTGAAGGTCAGTGAGGGGTGGTGGTCATTGTGAGGTGATGGTCAGTGAGGGGTGGTGGTTGGTTGGGTGGTGGTCATTGTGAGGTGATGGTCAGTGAGGGGTGGTGGTTGGTTGGGTGATGGTCATTGTGGGGTGATGGTCATTGTGAGGTGATGGTCAGTGAGGGGTGGTGGTTGGTTGGGTGATGGTCATTGTGGGGTGATGGTCATTGTGAGGTGATGGTCAGTGAGGGGTGGTGGTTGGTGGGTGAAGGCTGGTGTGGGGTGGTGGTCATTGTGGGGTGATGGTCACTTTGGGGTGATGCTTGGTTGGGTGATGGTCACTGTGGAGCTGCCCCACCAGGGCGATTCCAGGGGTGGGGCTGGCTCTGCCCCCATGGACCTGCTGGCCCCAGGGGGTGTCACCACATCCCTGGGGGTGACATTCTGCTGTCCCCGCCCAGGACACGGCCGGGCAGGAGCGGTACCGCACCATCACCACCGCCTACTACCGCGGGGCCATGGGCTTCATCCTCATGTACGACATCACCAACGAGGAGTCCTTCAACGCCGTGCAGGACTGGTGAGCGCCGCGAGGGGCTCGGGGCACCCCGAACTGCCCCAGCCACCCCCTCCCCACGCCTCTGATCCCCCCCTTTTCCTTCCTTCCCCAAGGTCCACCCAGATCAAGACCTACTCCTGGGACAACGCCCAGGTGCTGCTGGTGGGGAACAAGTGCGACATGGAGGATGAACGTGTGGTCTCCTCGGAGAAGGGCCGCCAGCTCGCCGAGCACCTGGGTGAGTTGGGGAGGGGGGGAACATCCCACTACGGCTGCCAGCCCACAATTAATTTAATTAAGGGCTTAATTCCCTCCGTGTAATCGCTCCGCTCCGACGCCGGCGGCGACGTGGTGAAAAACCACGGAGTCGCTGCACACCTTGAACTCTCTGCCAGATGCTGGCGGGGGGGAGGATTTGGGGCGGGGGGTTCTTTGGGTGGGAAAAACGGGGTTTTGTGGGTGGCGAGGGGGGCAGGTTGCAAACCCTTTAAATATTGAACGAGGAGGAGCAGCAGGAGCCGCGCGCGGTCGGACGCGGGGCCGGAGCTTTGACCTGGCTGCGTGTCCCTTGTCCCTCTGTCCCCCCCCGCCCCTCCACCCACCCACCCACCCACCCAAATTCAGGGTTTGAGTTTTTCGAGGCCAGCGCCAAGGACAACATCAACGTGAAGC
Organism: Vidua macroura; assembly: GCF_024509145.1. NCBI lineage: Eukaryota > Metazoa > Chordata > Aves > Passeriformes > Viduidae > Vidua > Vidua macroura. Next base: position 5,216,812 of record NC_071596.1, on the reverse strand, counting down.
AGACCTTCGAGAGGCTGGTGGACATCATCTGCGAGAAGATGTCGGAGTCGCTGGACACGGCCGACCCCGCGGTCACCGGCGCCAAGCAGGGCCCCCAGCTCACGGACCAGCAGGCCCCCCCCCCACCAGGACTGTGCCTGCTAGGGGCCAACCCCCCCCCCCCCCGCCCCAAAATCCCCCCCCCCAAAAAAAACGGTCAGTGCACCCCAAATCCCCCCACCCCCCCCCCGAGCTCCTCCTCTTGGGGGTCCCACGGGGGCTTTTGCTGCTGATACCTCCGAAAGGGCTGCGGCCCCTCTAGGAGCCCCCCACCCCAATTCATTAAGCTATGCCCCCCACCCCTTAATTTATTTTTAAGCCTGGGCTGGTAGAAAACTCCCCCACCCCCCCCTGTCACACCCCATTCTGCTTTTAATCACTGTCAAGAAACCATCATCACCCCCAGCCCCATCTCCCCTGGTGACCCCCACCCTGTCCTGGCACCCCCTGCCCTGGAGACCCCCCCCCTGTCCTGGTACCCCCTGCTCTGGGACCCCCTGTCCTGGTACCCCCTGCTCTGGGACCCCCTGTCCTGGTACCCCCCACCCTTTTTCCTGCTCTGGGACCCCCTGCTCTGGGGTTTCCCCTGCCCTGGCCCCCCCCACCCTGCTCTGGAACCCCCTGTCCTGGGGATCCCCCTACCCTGGGACCCCCTTCCCAGCGTGTGGGTGCTGTGACAGGACCCCCCCACCCCCAAAATCCCCCCACCCATCCCACCCCGTGTGCCCCCCCCCCCCCCCCTTGCCTTTACCCCGAGAGCTCCTGGTGCAGGGGGCTCTTTGTGCCCGGCTTTCCTGCCCCTCCAGCTGGATGGATATTTCCTGACTCTTGTTTATTTGTATAAATAGATGCTAATTTATGCTCCCGCCGTCTTCCTCCTTGTACATACAGAAATTCCTTGTAAATAGGCGTAGGAAGTGACGCTGTGCGCGTGACCTGCTGTGCTGTGGCCGTGGTGGTGCATTTATATATATATATATATATATTCTGATTTTTTTTTTTTTGTTTGTTTCTCTCAGTGTGGTAACCTTGCTTGTGAATATCACTTTTAAAAAAAAAACAAAAAAAAACAACCCACCAAAAAAAAAAAAAAAAAAAAAAAAACCAAAACCACCACACCCCCACCCCTCCCCACAACCAAACAACAACAAAACTGTTATTATTTAAATAAGATTTAAAATGAAAAATTAATTCAATACATCAGCGAGGCCGAGCCAACTGGAGCGAATCGGCCCCGGGTTGGGCTCGTGGGGGGTGAGCAGGGTTAGGACCGTGGCTGGTTTGCTCCAGGGATTTGGGATCTCGTGTTCCTGTAGTTCTGTGCTTCTGTGGAGACTGTGAATAAGTGGATATTCCCGTAGCCATGACAGAGCTGCCCTTTATTTATTTTTCCTGGAGCGCTGTGTCTTTATTTTACAGATTTCCCTCTATTTCCTCCCCCCCCCCCAACCATGATTCCATCTCCTTCCCTCCCCTTTTCCCTCCCCTCCTCCTCTTTTTTGTGAAGTTTACTTATGGAAGAGTTACACTGTACTGTACAAATGTCAAAAGTGTCAAAAAGAGTACAATTTCCTAAAAATCACTGTATTAAAAGAAAATGTTGTGAAGAAATAAACCAATGCTGATCAGAAGTTCCTCGGGGTCCCTGAGTTGCCAGAGAGGAGCAAAATTAATCGGATTTTTTTTTTTTTTTTTTTAAATTATCATCCCCCAAATGGCTCCTTGCTGCTGCTGAGGGAGGAGTTGAGTCCTCCCCGTGTGTGACAGCAGGGAGCAGGGCAGAGCATTAAGGCACAGCTTTAAAAATCAAGTTAAAAAAAAAAAAAAAAAAAAAAAAATCAAACCCATTCAGGCAATTTTCATTGACACTGGAAATAATTCAGTTCTTGGGCTATGCAGGGAGCATCCAGCTTGCCCAGGGCTGGGAGCAGAGGGATGTGATGGCCCAAACTCTGCCAAAATTTGGCTCCAACCCCCCCCCGCCGCCTCCCGAGCGCCGCAGAGCCAACGGGTGCAATCACATCCCTATTTATAGAGGATCCAGGTGGCTGCAGCCCCCGCCCGGAGGGAAAACGGGAGCTGAGGCAGCTCGGGGGGAGTGGAGTGATTTTATCCTTGAGCTGGAAGAGAAAAAGCAGGAGGGGAAGGAGAGAGGAGCTGCAGGGAAGAGCAGAGGGGCAGCCAGAGTGAAGCACAGAGTGGGTTTGGGTTGGAATGACCTTAAATCCCATCTCATCCCACCCCTGCCATGGGCAGCGACACCTTCCTCTGTCCCAGGCTGCTCCAACCTGGCCCTGGACACTTCCAGGGATCCAGGGGCAGCCACAGCTGCTCTGGGAATTCCATCCCAACGTCTCCCCACCCTCACGGGGAAGAATTCCTTCCCAATGCCTACTTGGTGGGGATCTGGGTGAATGGAAGGTGCTGGAGGAGCAGCACGGGACTGGTTTGCTCTGGAGAAGGAACAAATCCAGCCAGGACCCTTCCCAGGGGCTGCAGCAGCTCCTCCTCACCCCGGCTCCGCAGGCAAATCCCAGAAGAAATCAATTTACAGGTTATCCTGCACCAAGAGATTGTTACAACCCCACCCCACGGCTGTAATTAGCAGATGAATTAATCAGCAGCAGGCACCGGCTCTGGCCATCCGCTCCCTCAGCTGGGGCGCTCCACGATGCCCAGAAATGCGTTTTCCAGGATCCTCTGGAACAGCCTGGTCCCTCTCTAGGCCCCGGCGCTGCGCTGGCTCTGCCGCGGCGGCTCCTGCCCGGCGCCGCGGGGCTGGAAAACACCGAGGGGTCCCGGGGTGAGCTGGGCATTGCAGCGGGAGCAGGAGCTCGTCCTGGACACCACGCCTCGAGGGCTGTGTCCAGTGCTGGCCCCGCAGCTTGGGAAGGACATCTGAGAGCATCCAGAGGGGGCTGGGAGCACAAACCCTGTGAGGAAGCACTGAGGGAGCTGGGGGTGCTCAGCCTGGAGAAAAGGAGACTCAGGGCTGACCTCAGCACTCCCCACAGCTCCTGAGAGGTGGCTGTGCTCAGCTGGGCTTGGGCTCTGTCTCCAGGAACTGACAGAACCCGAGGGCACAGCCTCGAGCTGCGTCAAGGGAAATTTAGGTTGGGTATCAGGAAAAAGTTTTTAATGGAAAGAGTGGGAAAGTACTGGAATGGTTTTCCTGGGGAGGTGGTGGAGTCACCACCCCTGGATGTGTTTGAACAAGGCCTGGATGTGGCACTGGGTGCCAGGGTTTAGTTTAGGGGTTAGGGATGGGTTGGACTCATGATCTTTAGAGTCTCTTCCAACCCGGTGATTCTGTGAATTGTGTTAATGTTGTGAATTCTGTGAATTTGGGGGAATTTTGGGAATTCCTGGGGACAGGGGAGGTGGTGGAGTCACCATCCCTGGGTTTGTTCAAGTGTTTAAGACTGGATGTGGCACTGGGTGCCAGGGTTTAGTTTAGGGGTTAGGGATGGGTTGGACTTGATGACTTTTAGGGTCTCTTCCAACTCAGTGATTCTGTGAATTGTGTGATTGTGTGAATTCCGTGATTGTGTGAACTGTGTGAATTCTGTGAATTGTATGATTTGTGTGAATTCTGTGATTGTGTGGATTCTGTGAATTGTGTGAATTTTGTGAATTGTGTGATTCTGTGAATTCTGTGAATTGTGTGAATTCTGTGAATTCCGTGATTCTGTGAATCGTGTGAATTGTGTGATTCTGTGAATTGTGTGAATTTTGTGATTCTGTGATTGTGTGAATTGTGTGATTCTGTGATTTTCATGATTCTGTGAATTCCGTGATTCTGTGAATTCTGTGATTGTGTGAATTGTGTGATTCTGTGGATTGTGTGAATTCCGTGATTGTGTGAATTGTGTGAATTCTGTGATTCTGTGGATTCTGTGATTCTGTGAATTGTGTGTGAATTGTGTGATTCTGTGAATTCTGTGATTCTGTGATTCTGTGAATTGTGTGGATTCTGTGAATTGTGTGATTCTGTGAATTCTGTGAATTGTGTGATTTGTGTGAATTCCATGATTCTGTGAATTCTGTGAATTGTGTGATTCTGTGGATTCTGTGAATTCTGTGATTGTGTGAATTCCGTGATTCTGTGATTCCGTGATTCTGTGAACTCCCGGGGCCGGCAGGGCCCCAGGGGCGGGGCTCACCCGGTGTTTGAGGTAGGACAGGTACGTGTCCCAGCCCAGGGTCACCACGTTGACATAAATCACGCGGTACGTGGGCGGCACGAAGAGGAAGTTGAGGATCTGCGCCGCCGGCCACACGCTCCAGTCGGCCTGGGAAGGAACAAGGAGCAGCTGGGAGCTTCCCACGGCTCCCAGCAGGACAAAGGGCACAGCCCAGGGAGGGGCTCACCTTGTACAATTCCCAAAATTTCTCCTTCAGCTCGTCCCAGCTCTCCTGGAGAGATTGGCCCTCCAGGGTGCCGATGGCTGCGGGGACAGGAGGGGTCAGTGGGGATCGTTCCAGGCTGGGAATTGGGGTGGGAATTGCTGGGAAAAGCCCCAAACCCCTCCCAGTGTGGCATCCAGAGGGAGGGAGTTCAGGGAAATGGGAAGGAAAGTGAAAGGGAAGGCACTGATTGGTCTGGGGAAGGGGATTTGGGATGGAGATCAGGAAAGGTTCTGGGATTTGGGATGGAGATCAGGAAAGGTTCAGGGGATTTGGGATGGAGATCAGGGAAAGGTTCAGGGAATTGGGATGCAGATCAAAGAAAGGTTCTGGGGGTTGGGATGGAGATCAGGGAAAGGTTCAGAGATTTGGGATGGATCTCAGGAAAGGTTCTGGGATTTGGGATGGAGATCAAAGAAAGGTCCAGGGGTTTGGGATGGAGATCAGGAAAGGTTCAGGGAATTGGGATGGAGATCAGGGAAAGGTTCAGGGATTTGGGATGGAGATCAGGGAAAGGTTCAGGGATTTGGGATGGAGATCAGGAAAAGTTCAGGGATTTGGGATGGAGATCAGGGAAAGGTTCAGGGATTTGGGATGGAGATCAAAGAATGGTTCAGGGGGGTTGGGATGGAGATCACAGAAAGGTTCTTCCCCCTGAGGGTGCTGGGCACTGAATTCCCACAGGGACCAGTCCCAGCCCCAACCCTGCCAGAGCTGCAGTGATGCCTTTTGCCAAATCAACAGCGCGGAGAACTCACCACCGCTTCACACGAGGCTCAGAGTTACACCCAGCCAGAAAAACACCCAACCAAAACCCTCAGGCATCACCAGCAGCTCCCGGGCTGGGATTTTAGGTTTGGATCCACCGTCCCCCACGTACCCATGAAGTACCAGGCTCCCATGGTGGGCGATGCCACCAGCTGGTCGATCAACACCTTCTTCAGCACCGTCCTGAGGCTGCGCACGCCGCGGGCGGGCAGAGCCCAGTCCAGCCACAGGTACCAGTAATGCATCAGCGGCCCCAGGCTGCAGCCCACCACAAACATCCTCCCTGCAACGACACCACGGCCCCTTGGCACGGAGCGAGGAGCGCGAGGAGCGCTCCACGAGGGAATTCTGGGGGAGGAATTCCTCGCCCTGTGAGGGAGGGGGTGGATTATGTGGATTTCCCTGTGGGTGCACAACGGGCTGGGCGGTGTTAGGTTGATTTTTTTAAAAAAGTGTTTTCTTTCATAGTTGTTTGAGAAGTTTTCGAGTTCTTTCAAAAGTTTTCTACGCCTTCTGGTGCTTGCAGATTTCCACGGGAGTTCTCATGCAAATGAGATGTAAATAATGCGAATAATGTAAACAATGGAAATAATAATGGAAATAATGTAAATATTGTAAATAATGTAAACAATAGAAACAATAATGTAAATAATAATGTAAATAATGTAAATAATAGTGGAAATAATGGAAACAATAGAAACAATAATGCAAATAATAATGTAAATAATGTAAATAATAATGTAAATAATGTAAATAATAGTGGAAATAATGGAAACAATGGAAATAATAATGTAAATAATAATGGAAACAATGTAAAAAATGGAAACAATAATGTAAATAATAATGCAAACAATGTAAATAATAACAATGTAAATAATAATGGAAATAATGTAAACAATGTAAATAATAATGTAAAAATGTAAATAATGTAAATAATGTAAATAATAATGGAAATAATAATAATGGAAATAATAATAATAATGTAAATAATAATGGAAACAATGATTGTTTTACATTCATGTAAACAATGACTGTCTCACATCCTCCTCTGTAAGAAGAGGAAATGAAGGAACTGTTGGTTCAAAAACCAAATGGACTCTGCTCCTCTTCTGAACTCCCCGAGCTCCTGCGCGCTCACAACGGGCTCTGCACGCTGCCAGGCGTCCCCGCCAGCCCTCCCTGCCCGTCCCAGTGCTCACCAGTACATCCCAGTGCTCACCAGTACATCCCAGTGCTCACCAGCCCATCCCAGTGCCCGTCCCAGTGCTCACCAGTACATCCCAGTGCTCACCAGCCCATCCCAGTGCCCGTCCCAGTGCTCACCAGTACATCCCAGTGCTCACCAGCCCGTCCCAGTGCCCGTCCCAGTGCTCAGCAGCCCGTCCCAGTGTGTCCCAGTGCTCACCAGTACATCCCAGTGCCCGTCCCAGTGCCCACCAGCCCGTCCCAGTGTGTCCCAGTGCTCACCAGTACATCCCAGTGCCCGTCCCAGTGCCCACCAGCCCGTCCCAGTGCCCGTCCCAGTGCCCACCAGCCCGTCCCAGCGTGTCCCAGTGCTCACCAGTCCGTCCCAGTTGCAGCTGGCTCTCGGGCTGCTGGCGGCGCTGCCAGTGCTGCTGCAGGCCGTCCCCGGCCGCCAGGAGCCCCCCGCAGCTCAGGCTGTTGGTGAGGAGCAGCAGGCGGCCCGAGAAGAGCGCGCGCCAGCAGCGCGGCCCCATCCTGCGGGGCCGTCAGGGATGGGCACCTCCCAGTCAGGGATGGGCACCTCCAGTCAGGGATGGGCACCTCCAGTCAGGGATGGGCACCTCCAGTCAGGGATGGGCACCTCCCAGTCAGGGATGGGTGTCCTCCCAGTCAGGGATGGGTGTCCTCCCAGTCCTCCCAGTCAGGGATGGGTGTCCTCCCAGTCAGGGATGGGTGTCCTCCCAGTCAGGGATGGGCACCTCCCAGTCCTCCCAGTTAGGGATGGGCACCTCCCAGTCAGGGATGGGTGTCCTCCCAGTCCTCCCAGTTAGGGATGGGCACCTCCCAGTTAGGGATGGGTGTCCTCCCAGTCAGGGATGGGCACCTCCCAGTCAGGGATGGGTGTCCTCCCAGTTAGGGCTGGGTGTCCTCCCAGTCAGGGATGGGCGCTTCCCAGTCCTCCCAGTTAGGGCTGGGTACCCTCCCAGTCCTCCCAGTTAGGGATGGGTGTCCTCCCAGTTAGGGGCTGGGTGTCCTCCCAGTCCTCCCAGTTAGGGCTGGGCGTCCTCCCAGTCCTCCCAGTTAGGGCTGGGTGTTCTCCCAGTTAGGGATGGGTGTCCCCCCAGTTCTCCCAGTCAGGGCTGGGCGTCCTCCCAGTTAGGGATGGGTGTCCTCCCAGTTCTTCCAGTTAGGGCCTGGGTGCCTCCCAGTTAGGGCTGGGCGCCTCCCAGTTAGGGCTGGGTGTCCTCCCAGTCCTCCCAGTTAGGGCTGGGTGTTCTCCCAGTTAGAGCTGGGTGTTCTCCCAGTTCCCCTGTGCCTCCCCAGTTCTCCCAGTTAGGGCTGGGTGTCCTCCCAGTTCCCCTGTGTCCCCCCAGTTCTCCCAGTTAGGGCTGGGTACCCTCCCAGTTTACCCAGTTTGGGCCTGGGTACCCTCCCAGTTCCCCTGCGCCCCCCAGTTCTCTCTCCAGTCCTCCCAGTTATCCCCTCTGCATATCCCAGTTACCCCTGGCGCACCCTCCCAGTGCCCCCATTGCTCCTGCTGTGCGCCCCACACCCCCCAGACCCCTCTGCCATCGCCCCCAGTTCCCCCCAGTGCCCCCCAGTACCTCCCAGTTCCCCCCAGTTCCTCCCAGTTCCCCCCATCCCGACCCACAGCGCGCCCCCCGCTCTCCCCCGTTATCTCTGTACCCCTCCACTTACCCCGCTGGGTCCCCAGCGCCCCTTCCCGGGCCCCACCCCGGTTCCCGGTGTCTCCAGTTCCTCCCAGTTCCTCCCAGTTCCCCCCGTGCCCCCCCCCGCCCCTACCGGGCGTTACCGCCACCCGCACGCGGAACCGGGCGGGTGTCACGTGACAGCAACGTCTTCCGCTTCCTGTTTCCGCCATGACAGCTACCGAGGCACAGGGCGCCGCCATGACAGCTACCGAGGCACAGGGCGCCGCCATGACAGCTACCGAGGCACAGGGCGCCGCCATGACAGCTACCGAGGCAGCAGCTCGTCCAGGGGATCGTGGCGGGGCGAGCCGGGGGTCCCCGCGGTGCCCCAGCCCTGCCCTGTGCCTAACACCTTGTTCTGGGGGCAGCAGAGTGGCTGGGGAGCTGCGGGTGCCTGGGGATATCCCTGTGGAGGTGGCCACGATGGATGGACAGCAGCGCTGCCGGGGCTGGGAGCACCGCTCTCCCCACTCTGCTGGTGCCACTGGGGTCTGCTGAGACCCTCCAGGCTGTCCCCAGAGCCTCTGGAATTCTTTGAGAGGCTTCTCTTTGGAGCTTGAACATCAACTCCGTGCCACCCTGGTTGTGGGGGACAGCAGGAGGGCTGGGGGGACGCCGCTGCTCCTCGTCCTGGGAGTTTGTCACTCCAGGTGGGAGCTGAGGCTTCTTTCTCAGCGATGTGGGGACAGATCTGGCTGTGAGCTGGAGGCAAAGATCCCCTCACTAACAGGTGTTTGTCTGCCAGGATTGGTGCGGGGCAGGAAGGCAAAAGACTCACCAGCTTCTAAAAACATCAGCTTTATTCCACGTGCCAGGAGCCCTGCTCCTCCTCACAGCCCATCCAAGCTCCTCCTGACGCCAAGGGACAGGGCCTGGCCAGCCCTATCTGTAGGAATTGGCCTTGTGTTTTGGCAGGAAGGTGAAGCTGGGCGGGACGGGGCCCAGGAGCAGCTCACTGGGAGAAAGAATCAATTCTAGAATTAATCCAGACACCTTAAAGCCCATCCAGTGCCACCCCTGCCGTGGGCAGGGACACCCCCCACTAGCCCAGGCTGCTCCCAGCCCTGTCCAGCCTGGCTTTGGGCACTTCCAGGGAGGAAAGACAACAACAAAACCAAACCCAAGGAGGGGTCAGTGTTCAGTCCCCAGCTCTCAAACATCCCTGTGGCCCTACAGGGGCTCTGCCAGGTCCCTTTTTTAGCAATTGAAATGAAATTTTGACGCTTCATTACCTTATTTTGATCCAATCATCCACGTTTTGGCTGGCCATGAGGGTCTCCAGGTAGTCCCTCCCCAGGTAATAGGGCGGCCGCTCGTTGATTTTCTGAGGTAGATGTTCCAACAACCCGACTGGAATGTACCTGCAATAAAATGAAATGCGACAGCAGTGAGAGCTAGGGATTCATTAATTATTGTTTAAAGGTCCCCCTGGCTGGGCAGTGTTACCTGCACAGGAAGGAGAGCCATTCCAGCAGGAATTTCCTGGTTTTCTCCACTCCCTGAGTGTCTGATCCCCAGTGCTCCAGGCCGTAGTTGGTGAAGTCCTTGAGGATGTCAAATCTCTCTCTGGAGGAGATATCCCAGTGTCTCTGCTCCTTGATTTCCGTGAAAAGCCAGGGTTTGATGAGCGCCCCTCTGCAGCCAAAACAAAAAAAAACAAAAAAAAAAAAAAAAACAAAAAAAAAAAAAGGGATTGTTATTCCCATCACTGATGCTCCTAAAGATTTGAGACACTTTCCAGCACTGATTTCCCAGCCAATTCTGCTTTAAACCTTCTTTTCCATTCCAACAAGAAGTTCCAACTGATACAAATTGATTTTACCGTCAGAGTGGTTTCACTGAGAGGAAATTCCACGCTTTGGGGTTTGTTTAGGGATTTTTTTAATCCCTTTTTATTATTTTTTTTTTTCTTTCTTGAACCACCAGAGCTCAGGAGTGAAGGGAAACACAGGCACTTGCCTTGCAATCATGATTCCAGAAACTCCCATCTGCATGGCTCGATTTGCATCTTCATAGGACAAAATATCCCCATTTCCTGCCCGGAAAGGAGGGAGAAGCCAGAGGTCAAAGAGATCCGTGAGGACAAGTCAAAGTGAGCTAATCCAGGCATGGGATAAAATTCAAAATGGACACGATGTCCAAGAGCCAGATGGTCCAAAGAGGCTCCTGCTTTGGATTCCCAGGGATGTTTCTGATGGATGTTCCCTTACAAGGAAAAAAGGAGCCTTCTCCTCTCTTCTCCTTTGCTCCCAGCTCGTTTCCTTGAAGGTTTAGGGATTTTGTGCCACAAAATCCAAGAAAACCCCTTTAAAAGGGGGTTTCATCACCCCAAGTGATTCGTGTCCCTTCCCTCAGCAGCACCAGGGATGCTCCAAGCTTTCCCCCATGTAACCATCCTTGGGAACACATTCTTCCCCCCCATTTAGGAAGGGATTTGAAAGGGAACGAGCGCCAAAGGAAGCCCCACGTACCAAAGAGAGGCATGGGGCTGGCGAGGCGGGCGCACTCGGCGATGTACTGCCAGTCTGCACTCCGGGTGTACCTCTGCTCCCGGGAGCGCCCGTGCAGCTGTGGAGAGAGCCAGGGACACCTCGCTGCACGGGCAGGCAGGGACACAGCCAGGGACAGAGCCAGGGACACCTCACTGCACGGGCAGGGAGGGACAGAGCCAGGGACAGAGACAGGGAGGGTCAGAGACAGGGACACAGCCAGGGACACCTTGCTGCACGGGCAGGCAGGGACAGAGCCAGGGGCAGAGACAGGGACACAGCCAGGGAGGGACAGAGCCAGGGACACCTCACTGCACGGGCAGGGAGGGACAGAGCCAGGGAGGGACAGAGGCAGGGACAGAGACAGGGCGGGACAGAGGCAGGGACACCTAGGTGGGGAAGAGAGCCTTGGGATTGGCCTTGGGATCAACCTCGGGATCTGTGGGTGCTGACAGAGCAGAGCTGGGTAAGGGATCCCTTGGGATGTACTTGTGGATTTACAGAATTCACAGAACCACCGGGTTGGAAGAGACCTTTGAAGTCATCGAGTCCAACCCAGCCCCAACACCTCAACTAAACCCTGGCACCCAGTGCCACATCCAGGCCTTGTTCAAACACATCCAGGGGTGGTGACTCCACCACCTCCTCAGGAAAACCATTCCAGTACTTTCCCACTCTTTCCATAAACAAACTTTTTCCTAATACCCAACCTAAATTTCCCTTGACGCAGCTCGAGGCTGTGCCCTCGGGTTCTGTCAGTTCCTGGAGAAAGAGCCCAAGCCCAGCTGAGCACAGCCACCTCTCAGGAGCTGTGGAGAGTGCTGAGGTCAGCCCTGAGTCTCCTTTTCTCCAGGCTGAGCCCCCCCAGCTCCCTCAGTGCTTCCTCACAGGGTTTGTGCTCCCAGCCCCTCACCAGCCTCATTGCCCTCCTTTGGATGCACTCAAGTGTCTCAACGTCCTTCCCAAACTGAGGGGCCCAGAACTGGACACAAAGAACTGGATTTAGAGCCAGGGGTGCTGACAGCAGGCTGAGGAAGGGCTGAGCAGAGCTGAAAGGGCTGGAGGCTTTTGGGGTGATATCTGGGCTATTTGTGAGCCAGAGCAAGAAGTGGCTCTCTGTAGGGAATGCACCGTGGGCCAGAACGAATCCCCACACAAAGAGCTGATCCCACATTCCCCACTCCTGACTGGGGGAAACTCCTGCTCCAGAGCACTGCAGGAACCATTTGTGGCTTCCCCATCCCTGGAAGTGTCCAAGGACAGGCTGGACAGGGCTTGGAGCAGCCTGGGACAGTGGAAAGGGATGGGATCAGCTTCAAAGGTCCCTTCCCAAACCATCCTGGGATTCCATGATCATGGAGCCAAGGCTTGGGAGCAGGGAGGAAAACACCTGAATTTTCCTCTTTTATTAGGAGAGGACACAAAAAGGCAGGGGAAGCTCATCCCCATCTGATCTCCAGGCACAACTCCCCAGCCATCAACCCCACACATCCGTCCCCGTACCGTGACCATGGACGCGCCCCACTCCCGGATCCTGGGGATGATTTTGTGAGCCACGTTAACCTTTTCCTGCACCCCAGTCCGGATCTTCACCGTCAGTGGGACATCCAGCACCTGCAGAGGTGGGAAGATGAGGCCAGGCTGGACTGGGCTCCATCAGCTCAGCTCCAGGTGCTCCGACTCACCGAGTTCATCCCGCGGACGATCTGCTCGAACTTGTTGGAGCGAGTCATCAGAGCACAGCCTCCTCCCTGAGGGACAAAACATGGAGCTCAGGACCTTCCTCACAGAGTGGAGAGTCCTTGGAGCATCTCAAAGTTTGGAGAAAGTGGATCCTTCAAGCAAAAATTCTCCAGAGTGCTTCTCCCTCCCAAATCCCGCCAGGCAGGGACAGCCATTCCCTGCTCCTTATTCCCCTTCTCACTGAGATCATGAATGAACTGGGAGCTCTGGATCAGACTGGAAAGAGCAATCAGGCAGCAGAGGATGAGGGTGAAGACGAGGATTCATGGAAGGAAAATGCACCACAGAACTTCTCACCTTCTTGTAGACCAGGTCAATGGGACACCCGACGTTGATGTCAACAAAATCCACGTCAATCGTCCTGTTCAGGAGCTCTGCACACTTGGTCATGGTGTCTGGAAAGGCTCCCTCCAGCTACCAAAGGGAAGGAGCTTCCCTGAGTTCCAGAGGCAGCTTTTCCCCTGGGAAGTGAGTTTCTGGCGGGTTGTGGGGTGATAACCCTCACCTGCACGCCGAAGATGTCCTCGGTGTGGTGGCGTTTGAGCAGAGCCCACTCGGAGGACTGGCCCTGGAGCAGGTTGGTGCACACAGCCATCTCCCCACAGGTGACATCTGCTCCAAAACGTTTGCAGATCCGTCGGAAAGGGAGGTTTCCACACTGCCAGGGACAGCAGGGACAGGGATTGTCAGGAGATCTGCTCTGTTCCAACCGTGCCCACAGCGAGCTTTGGCACAAGGATGGAGTTACCAACCTACCGTGGTCAGTGGAGCCAGGTAGAGCTTGCCTTGGATTTCCAGCTGGAAAACAGGGATGGAGGAGCAGGTCAGCAGAGCTGCAGTGGTTTTTATGGAATCACACAATGGTTTGGCTTGGAAAAGAGCTTAAGGATCATCCAATTCCATGCCCTGGCCACGGGCAGTGACACCTTCCACTATCCCAGCGTGCTTCAAGCCCTGTCCAGCCTGGTCTTGGACACTTCCAGGGATGAGGCACCCACAGCTTTTTTGGGAATTCCATCCCAGCCCCTCCCCACCCTCACAGGGAGGAGTTCCTTCCATAGATAAGAAATGCTCTGCCTGCCTCCCCCAGCTAAAGGCTCTCCAAGGGGTTTCTCTTCCATCTTTGCATGCACAGTCTCCACCACGGGACCGGGACACAAGGGACTCTCACCTTCTTCTTCTCACACGGCCGCAGCTTCGTGACGTCTTCATCTGTCAGCGGACCCAGGGTTGGGATGGAGGGAGCACCTTCAGCTCCTTGGGAGCTCTTCAGGACCTCAGGGTTGGGATCACCCTCAGGCCTTTGGGAGTTCTGAAAGGCCTCAGGTTTGGGAGAACCCTCAGCCCCTCGGGAGCTCTTCAGGACCTCAGGCTTGGCATCACCCTCAGGCCCTTGGGAGCTCTGCAGGACCTCAGGGTTGGAAGCACCCTCAGCCCTTTGGGAATTCTGCAGGACCTCAGGGTTGGCATCACCCTCAGCCCCTTGGGAGCTCTGCAGGACCTCAGGGTTGGCATCACCCTCAGCCCTTTGGGAGTTCTGCAGGGCCTCAGGTTTGGGAGAACCCTCAGCCCCTCGGGAGCTCTGCAGGGCCTCAGGGTTGGCATCAACCTCAGCCTCTTGGGAATTCTGCAGGACCTCAGGTTTGGCATCACCCTCAGCCCCTTGGGAGCTCTTCAGGACCTCAGGGTTGGGATCACCCTCAGCCCTTTGGGAGCTCTTCAGGACCTCAGGGTTGGCATCACCCTCAGCCCCTTGGGAGTTCTGCAGGGCCTCAGGTCTGGGATCACCCTCAGCCCTTTGGGAATTCTGCAGGACCTCAGGTTTGGGATCTTCTCCTTGCTCCTGCAGCACAGGGCTGTCTCCTAGGCCCTCCTGGGGAGCAGAGCAGTCGGACACCTCCGTGGAGCCCCCCGTGGCTTTGCCTCCCTTCCCACCACGGAGCCCACGGAGAAACTCCTCGGCCTTCTGGAAGCTGAACTTCCTCTTGCGCAGCTGCTGCTGGAGGTCCTTGGAGAGGCCGTTCCTCACCAGCAGCTTCCCTTCCCACTGCTGCGCCAGGGCGGCGTTGAGCAGGTTCTGGTGGCCGTCCCCGAGGTGGGCCTGGCCGAAGCGGCAGGTGACACCGTAGGGACAGTGGCCGAAGGTGTCGAAGAGGACGCAGCGCCGGCCCAGGTCGGCAGGTTTGGCCGCCAGGTACTCGGCCACGTCGTGGAGGAAGCGGCAGCGCGGCCCGAAGCGGCACTGCCCGGCACAGCCCTGGGGACAGCACGGAGCAGGGCAAGGTGGGCACGGGGCAGCACAGCCCAGAGCTGCTCTGAGCCTCACCTGACATGCCCAGGTGAGCGAGGGAATGCTCCCAGGAGGGAGGGATGGACACGCTTCAGGGAAGGTGACACTCAGCTCATCCCTCGCCACCCTCTCCCAGCTGGTTTTTATGGAATTCCAAACTGGTTTGGGTCTATAAATCCCATCCAGTCCCACCTGCAGGGACACCCCCCACCGTGCCAGGCTGCTCCAAGCCCCGTCCAGCCTCACCTTGCACACTGCCAGGGATCCAGGGGCAGCCACAGCTGCTCTGGGCACCCCGTGCCAGGGCCTGCCCACCCTCCCAGGGAGGAATTCCTTCCCAAAATCCCACCTAAGCCAGGCAGAGCAGGGCCCTGTGTCCCACCTGTGTCACCGAGGGGCACAGCCTGCTCTGCTCGTAGCTGTTGGGTTTCATGCACGGGCGGCTCTTGTTCTGCCCCCGGGCTCTCTTCTTCTCCTGGCCCTCCTCCTCCTCCTCTCCAGCATTCCCTCGGCTTTCCCCATCCTGGCCGAGCTCCTCTGCCTTCACCCTCTTGGCTGGAGGTTCGCTGACCTGCTCCTCTTCCTTCTCCTCCTCTTCCTCCTTGCCCCCTGCCCGCAGGTAGGCGTGGAACTGCTCCTTGGAGGTGAGGAACCTGCGGGGAAAGGGGGTGTCCGTGGAAAAAGGGGGTCAGGAGGGGGTGTTATGGGGGGGTACCGGGGGCAGGAGGGGCTGGGGATGGACTGGGGGGGTTTGGAGAGGTCGGGAATGTACTGGGAGGATCCTGGCGGGACCAGGCACGTACTGGGGGGGTCACGGAGGAGTTGGGAATGTACTGGGGAGGGTCATGGAGGGGTCGGGAATGTACCGGGAGGTTTCTCAAGATACCGGGCAGGTACTGGGGGGGTTATGGAGAGGTCGGTAATGTACGGGGGGGTTTAAGAAGGGACCAGGCAGGTACCAGTGGGGTTATGGAGGGGTCAGTAATGTACCGGGGGGTTTATGAAGGGACCCGGCAGGTACCAGTGGGGTTATGAAGGGGTCAGTAATGTACCGGGGGGTTTATGAAGGGACCCGGCAGGTACCAGTGGAGGTTTATGAAGGGACCCGGCAGGTACCAGTGGGGTTATGGAGGGGTTAGCAATGTACCGGGAGGTTTATGAAGAGACCGGACAAATACCGGAGAAGGTTATGAAGGGCCCGAGCCCGTTCTGAGGGGGTTACAGAGGGGTCGGGCACGTCCCGGGGGGGTTCAGGAGGGGCCGAGGCCGCGATCCCGCACTCACCGGGCTCGAACCGGCGCCACGCCGGGCGCCGCTGCGGCCGCCATGCTGCCGCGCGCGGCGATGACGTCAGCGGCGGGGCGGGGCCACGTGACCGGGCGCGCGCGGTATAAAAGGGCCCGGCGGCGGCGCACTCCCCTCAGAGCGGCGGGAGCCGCGGCCGAGCGCGGTGTGCGCGCTGAGGCGTTCGTACGCTCTCCGAGCCCGGTTCGGGGGCTGCCCGCAGCCCCTCATGAGCGTCAGGGTTGCCCAAGCAGGGAGAGAAAGCCGTGGTGCAGCCCTTGTACCGGGGAGAGGTGTTATCCCTTAAAGCTTCTCTCTGGGGACACCTGGGTGTGAGGGGGTCACAGATGGTGCATCAGGCCTGGCCCCTGAGGGTGGGCATGGCTGGCAGGACCCCTGAGACCGCTGAGTTCAACTTAGAACTGAACAGCATCACATCAGCCGGGCACACAGAGTGCCACTTTCCTTCCACTCCCGTTTTTGGCAGTGTCTGGCTCTCCCGCTGCCTCACAGCTATCAGGGGAGAGCATGGAGCTCTAAGGAGATGTGGGGTGCTTGGAATGGCTTTTTGTCATTTTAGGGTTGTTTTTAAGCAGTGAATGCAAGGACTGGCTGTGCAGCGCCAGAGGGATGAACCAGCCCTTGCTCGTGAGCTGCCCTTGCCGTTGGCCCGTGGGTGGAAGTTTGGGCTGAAAACCAAACAAACGCGTCGAGCGCGGCGTGTTTGACCTTTTCTCCCTCCCCTGTCGCTGCCGCGTCTCCCCTGTGTTTGTGCCACTCTTTGCACCCCTCTCCTGCTCCACAACCCCTCTGAGCCTGGCGAGTGAGGAAGATGCTGCAGTGAGGGGGCCGATGTCTCACGGGTGACGTATTTGGAGCCCTCCTGGATGACATTTCCTTTCCAGCCCCGTCATCCCCACAGCCCCGTTTGACTCACGCTTGGCTCGGCTGCTGAGCGGGCGAGAAAAGGCTGCGAAATCCAAGCGCAGCAAGACCTGGGCTCCATCTTCCCCTGTCCCACGCCTTGCTCTGAATCCAAGGAGGTTTTTTTTTTAGCTGGGTTCAAACTGTCCATGAGGCTGCTCCGTGGAGGCACCAGCACGGAGACAAAACTCGTGGGTTTTGTCCTAATTTAGGAGCTGCTGGAAGCTCTGGAAGAGCCACTGCTCGTGGTGTTGGGGGATTTACCACAACGTTGGGCACTGCAGCGTTGTGTGTGCACGTGGGGTGGAGGTGAAAGTGCACGTGGGGCTTGAATTCTGGTGTTTTCCTGTTTTAGCTCGGTTCTTTCCAGATGCTCCGTCAGAAATGGCTTTTGGGAGGAGCTGGGAGCCCTGTGGGTGCTCCTGCTGCTGCCAAGGGTGGGCAGGTTGCACCATGAGGACAGGCTGCTGTGGGAAGAGCTTTGGGCTGATTTGGTGTTAATTAGTTCTGGAGTGAAATATGAGGAATGCAAAATACTATTTTAAGCTTCAGCTTGGCCGGGGGAAGGAAGGAAGGAAGGAAACGAGGCTCTGGGGATTAATGAAGTGATTTCACTGCTGGTTTTTTGGGGCAATAAGCCTGAAGTCAGAGCTCTTTGGGCTGGCTGCACATGCTGAGGTCAGACTTCAGCATCTAATCCCTGCTCAGGGCTGTGGCTCGGCAGCTTTACGAGGCTGAGCCTTGGATGAGCTTCCCAACAAAGCCTTTCCCAGGCTGGACAGGGCTTGGAGCAACCTGGTCTAGTGGAAGATGTCCTTGGCCATTCAGGGGTGGGAATGGGTGAGCTTTGAGGTCTCCTCCAAGCCAACACATTCCATGACTCTCTGCTAGGTTTGGGGAGGTGCTGGCTCTTGTCTCCTTCATCTTTTCACCCCTTCGGGTCATGCTGAGGTTGGAAGAGGAGCCAGGGGAACGAGGAGCTGGATGAATGTAGGGTGAACACAGAGCTTGGAAGGCCAGAGCTGTCACTCCCACATCCTCCAGCAGCTCCAGAGAAAACCAATACCCACGAACTCACTGGGAAAGGCCAAGGCAGGAAAAAGGGAAAGGTTGATTACAGGAAAGTGGGATATAGATACAGGGAGAGCTAAGTCAGGAAAAGTTCAGCTCCTTCAAGGTCCAAGTTAAACACGTATTAATGAACCTGCCCCTTCCACAGGCTCCCACACAAAAGTCGGATGTGTCAAACCCCGGGGTCTGAATTAGGAATTAGCCAAAAAAAAAAAAAAAAAAATGAGGCTCTGTAGCAGCCCCAAGAGCAGCTGCCATGGGGAGAGAGCTTTGGGCTGGTCACACTCGTCTGGAGCTGTGCTGAAAGTTGTGACAACCTCAGCTGGTCACTGGTGCCAGGGGGGTGAATGCCCCAGGTGTGGGGTTGGGTGTGTGGGAAGGTGCCTGGAGCTGTGGGGGAACCTCCGGGTCCTGTCTTCTGCTCAGACCAAATCCATTCCTCATGTGCTGTCTCCCCTTTTATCCGGTCTCGTTTCAGCAGCGCAGCTTCCAGCCTTCTGCAAAGGAGACTGTTCCCATTGCTCATAAATCTCCTATCAGGAAGCTGTTTCCAAGATTAAAGCTTTAAACGTTTCCCCTCTCTGGTTTCACGTCCCAGCTCCCAATTCCCTCCCTGCTGTAATCACCAGCTCCATCCTCTCCATCTGGACGCGCCGGGCTCTCTGTGCCTCACACCAAGCTCTGTCTGCTCCAAGAGAAAAAAAACCTGTGCTGGGACACTTTGGAATTGGGGTGTGCACCCCCAAAGCTTGGAAAAGGCCACTCCAGGCTTTGTGTCATGGAGTTTGGAAAGCTCTTCCTGCTGCAGGTCCCTCCTGGCTGGCTGAAGAGCTGACTTAGCGTTTGGAGGAGCTAAAGGTCATGATCTGGGCAAGGCCCGTGGATTTGGGATGAGCTTGGAGCGGGCTGGAGCCCGGGGCCTCTTGTGGATATTGGATCACCGGGAGCATTCCCGGGGCTGGGATCATTACCCGTGGTGACGAGGCCTTGGATTGGCGGCGTGGCCGTGGTGTGTGGGCAGGGGAAGGCAGGAGGGAGCTGGGAAAGGCAGGAGGGAGCTGGGAAAGGGATGGAGCTGGGAAAGGGATGGAGCAGGGAGCTGGGAAAGGGACAAGGCAGGAGGGAGCAGGGAAAGGCAGGAGGGAGCAGGGAAAGGGACAAGGCAGGAGGGAGCTGGGAAAGGGATGGAGCAGGGAGCTGGGAAAGGCAAGAGGAAGCAGGGAAAGGCACAAGAACAGCAGGGAAAGGGATGGAGCAGGGAAGGGATAGAGCAGGGAAAGGCACAGGAGCAGCAGGGGAAGGGATGGAGCAGGGGAAGGCACAGGAGCAGCAGGGGAAGGGATGGGACATCTGGGCTCACGTGGGAGTGCTGAGAGCGCTGTAGGATCCCGGGGCTCTTGGCTGTGGCACTCAGCCCTTTGTTGGGAAAGCTTGGAGGAGACCCCAAACCTTTTCATCACACCCTAAAATTAGAGGCAACCCAAGGCCCCAGTGCTGGGAGAGGCGGATTCCTTGGCAGAGGCTGCTGTGCTGATGGAAGAGGCAGGATGTGGCTGCTCCCAGTGCCCTGGGCATGGGAGCAGGGGAAGGTCCCAATTCTCCATTCTGGTGGCTCTGGGGGGCATCTCTCACCAGCCTTTGTCCCTCTGAGCCTTCATCACCCTCAACCCTGCTGTTCCCAGGGCTGTTTTGGGGCAGTTCCATGGGAGGCTCCCAAAAAAGAACCTTCTCTTCTGGCCTCTGCTGTCACCTGAGGTCGCCCAGTCCCCTTTCCGTGCAGGTTGCCTAATCCCTCGTGGCTCAGCCTGCTGGGAATTAGGAGAGTTGAGGATCTGGACAGGAAAGGTGCTTGCCTTCAACCCTTTATCTGGCCTCTTCTAATGCCCCTGTGTGCCACCAGATAAAATCTTGTGTGCATTTTTAATTTTTATTTTTACGCGAGAAAGCAACGCTGAAATTTCCTCCTGACATTTAACTCAGTCAGTCAGTGACAAACCGAATAAACATTCCTGTTTCGCTGGGACAAAGGCTCCAAGATCCTGCTGGGACTAAAATGTTTCATCATTTCCGAAGTAAAATGTTTCAGTTAAAAAAAAAATAAGAACAACAACTAAAAATGACACGTTTCAATGTTTTTCTAATTATTTTCTCCACTTTGGCTGGAACTATTTGTCAAATCTGGCCTGGCTTCTCAAGTAGCTTTGGAACCTTCCAAAAGTGCTATTTTGGGCATTTTTCTTGTTATTGATGAATAAGTTTGATCCCTGCCCTGTGTTCCTGTTCATTGCAGGTGTTTTCTGGGGTGTCTTACAGGTGGATGGAGCCTTGGTGCCACCCCTTTGGTGCCATGGGGCACCATCCCAGGTGGCTCCAGCCTGGCCTTGGGCACTTCCAGGGATCCAGGGGCAGCCACAGCTGCTCTGGGAATTCCATCCCAGCCCCTCCTCACCCTCACAGGGAAAAATTCCTTCCCAATATCCCATCCCATCCTCTGGCAGTGAAAGCCATTCCCTGTGTCCTGTCCCTTCATCCCATGTCCAAAGTCTCTCTCCACGTTTCCTTCAGGCACTGGAAAATCACAATTAGGTGACCCCGGAGCTTTTCCAGGCTGGACAATCCCAATTTTCCCAGCCTTTCGTCCCAGCAGAGCTGCTCCATCCCTCTGCTCATCCTGGTGTCTCCTCTGGTCTCTCTCCAGCAGCTCCACATCCTCCCTGGGCTGGGGCAGCTCTGCAGGTGGGGTCTCACCTGAGCAGAATCACAAAAAATAAACCTCTCCTCATTTTAATTTATCTCTGGGAAAAAAAAAAAAAAAAAAAAACCAACAAAACCTCGATGCTATTTTTATCCAGAGCTGTCCCTAACACAGGATTTTTGCAGACTAAGAGTAGATGGCTTTTTTCTTCCTGCTCCTGAGGTGGAGAGGACTGATGCAGTGTCATCTCAGCTTGGAGCAGCCCATGCTGCTGCAGCAGCTGAGGAGGCTTTGCAAAATGAGAACCATCCCCTGGATGAGGCTGGGCCAGTTTTCCATCCTGTCTTTGCTCTGGAAGACTCACCCTCACCTTAAAAATGCATCTTGAGGATTTGCCCTTCCCTGCCTTGAGGGAGAGCCACTCCTGGGGCTGTGACCTTGCTGGTGGGGGGTGTCCCCTTTTCTTTCGGGATTCGTGTCCAGGTGGTTTAATCTGTGTCCCGTGTAGCTGTGCCACTCCAGGCTGCTCCTGGTGCCTCGGGGGACTGTGCTGTGCAGTGACCTGCATTCAGCAGCGCTGCAGGGCGTCTCTCGGCCAGGATCTGGCACTCCAAGCCTAACTCAGCCCTCTCGTGACAAAAAAAGGCAGCTGTCCCTCTCCTGTGGACGTGGCTCTGTGCAAATCAGGGGGAGAAGAGGCGAGGAAACAGGTGGTGCTGTCCCTGGAAAATCGTGAGATGGGAAGATGTCGCTTGGCACGAGGGAGGGAGAGACCCAGCTCGGGTTTATCAGCCCTGATAAAGATCCTGTGGGATCTTTGGGGTGTTAATGCAGGACAAACATCCCCTGTGGCTCTGGTGCACTCACACAGCTGTGGCAGCTCTGCTGGGGCTCTCGGAGGGTGAAGGAGCAGCTTTTTCCAAGCAGCCCTTGGCTGTGCATGGGATGTGGGAAGTGCAGGGAAAGCAAGGAGGCTTTGGCTGGGCCTCGGAGCCTGGATGTGCCTCTGTGTCCTGGAGAAGAGTAGGAGGCTGCAGTGAGCCCTTCCACTCCCCTTCCTGAGCTGGAAAAATCCCTCCCCAATCGTTTCTCCCCCTCTGTCCCCAGCTCCCTTCTCAGCAGGGTCTAATGCACTTGCTCTCTAGGCTGGCTTAATTCTGCCATGAGATTACATCTGTGTGTGTGGGTACACGAGCTGCCTCCCCCTGCTGAGTCCCAGCTCATTCCAGCAGCGTTTGACAGGCAGGAAACGTCTCAAACCCACTGAGTTCCTCCAAAATTCGTGGGGGTGCTGATTGGATTGAGGACCCAGATTTGTGTCCCCTCCGAGGGGGTTCTTGGGAAGGAGCTGTGATTAGTGGTGTGTGAGGATGTGGGAGCTGGAGCTCATCATCCCATAGGGGATTTCCTGCTCCCAGCAGGACAGATTCCATATCCCAAATTGTCCTGTCACTCCAGGCCCTTGCCCAAAGTATATTTCCATGTTTTTTGTTGTTCCCTTCAGGTGCTGGAAGGCCACAGTGAGGTCACCCCAGAGCTTCTCCAGGCCGAGCAGTCCCAACTCTCCCACCCTTTCCTTGCAGGAGACGTGCTCCATCCTGCTAATCCTCCTCTGGACTTGCTCCAACAGGTCCGTGTCCCCAAAAAACCACCCTAAACTGGGTCAGGGAAGGGCAGCCAGAGCCATTTGTGCTCATTTTCATCTGCAAGGATGGCAACACAGCCCTGCCAGAGCTCCAGGAGCCTTTGGACAACACTCCCAGGCACGGGGTGGGGATTGCTGGGGTCTGTGCAGAGCCAGGAGCTGCACTCTGATCCCAGTGGATCCTTTCCCACTCAGGATATGCCATGATGGATCCACGCAGGGCTGTAAAACTGCTGCTCCACAGAACCACGGAGTTCTAAAACCAGGTGACAGCTTTCACTTAAGAACTGGGCTGCCCTTTCCTGGTTAAACGTGGGATCCTGTTCTCCTAAGCGTGACTGAACAGCTTGACTTGTTTTCCCCCCAAAAAACCTCCCTGTTCCCTCTCCTTCCCCTGCCCCAGAGCTTTCTGAACTGAGCAGCATTTGCTGAACTCCCTGCAGCTGCTTTTGCTGCTGCCTCTCTGCAGATCATCAAAACCCACGCGCTTCATCAGCTTCATCTTCATCAGGAAAGAGCTCCGGGAATCCAGAGCGGGATCAAACCCTGGAAAATCCTTCCCTGTGGGGTCCGGGAGCCGAGTGTTTGCCACGAGAGGGGGGTATGAGCCCGCGGAGGGTGGTGGGGTGCCTCAGGGTGCTCCATCCCGCTTTCCCAGCGATGCCAGCGGGATTCAGGTGGGATCGGTGCCACCGGCGGGAGCTCACCTGGGCAGGGACGAGCTCAGCCCACGGGGATTTGCTCCTGGATGAGCCGCTGTGGGAAGAGCTAAAGCAGGAGGGATTGTCCTGGCTGCAATCTGGGCAAGGAGTGCTGTGCGCACCCCCACTCCTCTCTGGGCTGCTTAAAAGCATCGTTTTCCTTGGACAGATCTGTGTTTTCTGCATTTGTGTTTTCTGCATATATCTGTTTTCTGTATTTATCTATATTTTCTGCATGTATCTGTATTTTCTGCATATATCTGTATTTTTTGCATATATCTGTATTTTTTGCATATATCTGTATTTTCTGCATATATCTGTATTTTTTGCATATATCTGTATTTTCTGCATATATCTGTATTTTTTGCATATATCTGTGTTTTCTGCATGTATCTGTATTTTCTGCATGTATCTGTATTTTTTGCATATATCTGTATTTTCTGCATATATCTGTATTTTCTGCATGTATCTGTATTTTTTGCATATATCTGTGTTTTCTGCATGTATCTATTTTCTGCATGTATCTGTGTTTTCTGCATTTATCTGTATTTTCTACATATATCTGTTTTCTGTATTTATCTGTATTTTCTGCATGTATCTGTGTTTTCTGCATAGATCTGTGTTTTCTGCATTTATCTATGTTTTCTGCATATATCTCTATTTTCTGCATATATCCGTATTTCCTGCATATATCTGTGTTTTCTGCATTTGTGTTTTCTGCATTTATCTGTGTTTTCTACATTTATCTGTATTTTCTGCATATATCTGTTTTCTGCATTTGTGTTTTCTACATACATCTCTGTTTTCTGCATTTATCTGTAATTTCTGCACCTATCTGTATTTTCCCCATGAGCTGCCCCCACTGCCCCACATTCTCCCTTTGCACTGATGCAACTCTTTGTGATTGTGGTTGCAGAAAACCGGTTGGAGGAGCTGATCTGGCTCATCCCAATTGTTTTTTTCCCCCCCTTTCCCAGGTCAGGAACATTTCTTTCCCAGGTGTTGCTTGAGCATGTTGTGTCCTGGGGTCTGAGCAAGCCTGTGAATAATCCCAGCTATTCTCTTGTACTGTGCTGTGACATCAAACGCCCAGATTTCTCCTGCTGGGTGATCTCCAGGTCATCAAGGCAGATCCATGTACAGAAAACTTGGAGAAATTGTTTGATTTCAGCTTGAGCTCACACTGGGAATGGAGAGGTCTGGAGGTTTTTTTTCTGCTTTATGTGTTTTCTCTGTTGATTTCTTCCATTCTTTTGCAGCCCACATGCAAAGACTAAAATGCTCAAGGAAGGGCTTCGATGTTCAAATATCCTCCTGTGTGGAATATTCCCTCCCACATCAGAGAAGGAGGGAAGGAAACACAGAAAAACAAATAATCTTTTTCTTTTTTTTTTGAGGAGGAAAACCCTTAACATTCAAATTTTGAACTCAGTTTTGTGATTTGGGCCCATTATGTACCTTTATAAACCCAATTATTTTTATCCAACAAACCATCTTATAGCAAAGCTGACTCCAGGGAGGGACTATCCATGGGATCCCAATCCAGCTCTCCTCATTTTGTGCCTTTTTCCTGGGGATTTGAAACCTTGGGAGCAGGTTCTGGGTCTGTGGAGTCGAGCCACGCACGTGCTGTGCAGTTGCAGCGTTTGCAGTTGAATTCTTGTGTGAAATATCCTTTCTGGTCTGGTTGCTGCAGGGAGATTAGGAATAATCCCCAGTCCCCATCCATCAAACTTAATTAGGGCCATTTCCTAATGAGCCTGGAGAAGACCAAGCACCTTGTCATCACTTCCAGGATGGAGAAGAACCCACAACCTCCTGCCAGGGCTTGGGGCTGGCTCCAGGGTGGGCTGGAAAATCCCAACAAACATCAGGAGTCCAAAAAAAAAAAAAAAAAAATCTGCTCAAAAAGCAGAAAATGTCAGGATTTAGGGGAAACCAGGTACTCAGTGATATTGTGCTCAGTGCTCTGCTCCTGACCTGTTTTCCTGCCTCTGCCTCCCAGAAACTGGGAGATCCTGGGCAGTTCTTCCCCTGTTTTTCTCTGAAGTGGCCGTGGTTTATTTTTCCTGAGAAAGGCTTTGTTTTTTAGAAGATGTCAATTGAAATAGAAGCTGAATCTGTTCCAGGGAGGGTGTTGGTTGGATGAGTGTCAGGATTTATTTATTTTATTAGTATTTGTTAGTTTTTACGTTGTTTATGCATCCCTTAGGTCCCATCCCAAGGAAAACATGGAGGAGAGGGGTTAAGCTAAAGCAACTGTCTTTTGAAATGTCCATTAATCTCCATTTATACCGGGGAAGTTTTTTCCAGAGGTCACAATCAAAACGTGTCCCAGTTATCCTGATGAGTTGTTCCTCACTCTCTGATTTAGTACCTTGACAAAACGTCCTGGATTTGATTTTTTTTTCCTGTGATTTGGGGTTTCCTGGGTGGGTTTGGGGTTTCATATGAGAGATCTGGGGAAGCCAGTGGTGAGCTGGGCTGATCCCACAGCAGGGGAGGGGGGGGATTCTGCCCTGTGCAGGTGAGACCCCACCTGCAGAGCTGCCTCCAGCTCTGGTCCAGCAGCAGGAGGACCTGGAGCTGCTGGAGAGAGTCCAGAGGAGAACCTGGAGCCCCTCTGGAGCCAGGCTGGGAGAGCTGGGGGGGGTTCTCTGGAGAAGGGAAGGCTCCAGGGAGAGCTCAGAGCCCTTGCAGGGCCTGAAGGGGCTCCAGGAGAGCTGGAGAGGGACAAGGGATGGAGGGACAGGACACAGGGAATGGCTCCCACTGCCAGAGGGCAGGATAGCCACTGGTCATACTGGTTTAGGCTGTACTTGCACTGGTTTGAGCACTTTGTGCCACCTCTGTCCCCAAGCAGCCCCTCAATGCCACACCTGGCAAATTATCCAAAATGTCCTGGTCCTTCAGGTGTTGCTTTTTTTTTTTTTTTTTTTTATTATTCAGGATATATTTGAGTGACCCCGACTTCCCTCCCTTGGCTTTGCTGTGCTGGGACTCTGGCTGACAGAGCCCTAATTACCAAGGGCTGGGATTTGTAATTCCTGGCACAGAAACAGCATTTAATGGATTTGTTCGGTCCCTTTTTATCAGCCTTTCCAGCCTGCCTCTTATCTCACTGCTCTGGGGAGGGCTGAGATGGGATTAAGAGGAGTGCAGGCCCGATAAAAGGAAACAGAAACCCCGGAGCTGGGGTGGATCGATAGAGATCCATCAGGAGAGCTTGCAGGGATGAGTGACTGGATGGACCCTGCCTGGGGGGAAGGAGGCTGCCCTGGAATGGCAGCTCAGGGCCTCAGGAATGCGTCAGCACCTCATGGAACCTGTTGGGCTGCGTGAAAGTGAAGCACACGTGGAGGCATCTGACACTTGGCTGCCTGCAATCCTTCACAGGATCACACAGCATCACAGAACAGTGAGGCTGGGAGAGACCTCCAAGATCAAGTCCAACCCACGCCCCAGCACCTCAACTATAGCACCACGTGCCACATCCAGTCTTTTTTTAAACACATCCAGAGCTGGTGATTCCACCACCTCCCTGGGAACACAATTCCAGTGCTTTATTATTCTTTGGGTGAAAAATCTTTTCCTAATATCCAACCTGAACCTCCCCTGATGTAGCCTGAGGCTGTGTCCTCTTGTTCTGTCAGTGCTGCCCGGTGGAAGAGACCGACCCCACCTGTCCACACCTCCCTTCAGGAGCAACAAGGTCACCTCTGAGCCTCCTCTTCTCCAGGCTAAACAACCCCAGCTCCTTCCTTGTCCTGACTCAGCTCTTTGCCGTGGTGCTGATGAATATCTTGGCTGAGTGAAACTTTCCCAGGCTTCCCCAAGAGCTGTTGGTGCCTCCTGCATCCAAAGGAGCCTCTCGGTGCTCTCCCTTTCCCCGAGGGGAGCTGGGAGGTGTGGGGCATGCTGGGCACTGGCTGAGGGCTCAGGATGGAGCTGGAGGAAAGAGGGGAACTGGCGTTTGGCTTGGGAGTCAGGATGCAGAGTTTGGAAACTTCTCCAAGCCGTGTAACGCCGAGGTTCCCAAGGGAGTGGAGAACAGGTCTTGTGGGAGCAGGTTTTGCTGCACCTGCAGCAATCCCAGGCTGGTGACCT
Source organism: Vidua macroura (assembly GCF_024509145.1). Classification (NCBI taxonomy): domain Eukaryota; kingdom Metazoa; phylum Chordata; class Aves; order Passeriformes; family Viduidae; genus Vidua; species Vidua macroura. Next base: position 5,189,752 of record NC_071596.1, on the reverse strand, counting down.
TTTCCCTGAATGCTGCCAAGCTCCTGGTGCATCCTCCTTGTTCCTGATCCTTGTAGGCAGAAGGGGAGGATGTGCTCAGGGCAGGGTTTGGAGGTGATCTCCTTGTCCTCCTGGGGGCAAGGAGCAAGTGTCCCTGTTGGGCACAGAACCATCCTGTGGCAGCACATTTCTCTCTCTCTTTCAGGATTTTTCATAGAAGGGCACAGAGAGAAAGAAAGAGAAAACAATTTCTATTTCTGCTCCTTGTTTATCCCATGTGGAATGTGTTTGGAGGATTGTTTACCTGGGGTGATTGCTTGGTTGGATTCTGGTGAGGATTGATTGAGCCTGGTGGCCAATCCAACCCACCTGTGGCTGGACTCTCAGAGAGGGGCACGAGCTGTGAGTTAGATGTGGTAGTTAGAAAAGTAGGTTTGTAGTTTTATCTCCTTTAAATGATATATTAATATATTATAGCATAGTTATAATAAAGAAATCATTCAGCCTCCTGAACTGGAGTCAGACATCAGCATTTCTTCCCACTGGGTTCGCCTGCACTTTACAATACCATCCACTGACACTTGGTGTGGTTTTGGGAATTTTCTTGCAGCAGCCTGGGCATGGCACAAACACTGACACAAAAATGGGCTCATCCTCTGGAGCAGGAGAGGCCTGGAGGGTCCTTCCCTTGCAGGGCTGCTCCCTGTCTTGCTTTGCCAGGATTCCTGAGGCTGCCAGCCATGGGACGGGGGTTTCTGTCCTTCCTCCAGCCTGCTGGGATCAGCGTGGTGAGGACTCTGGTGCGTGTGGACGCAGGAATTTCATGTGGCATGGCTGCTCTGCAGCCTGGAGTGAAGATGCAGCTCCTCAAGTTGGCCCCTTGGTTCCACTTTTCCTTTAATCCACTTCTTCCCCTTCTGCCTGGAAGCTCTGAAGAGCACCCAGGACTCTCCTGGGGACCCCTCTTTTCTGACACCACCTTCACTCATTTCTCCACACCTTTTCTCAGGCTTCCCCTTCCCAGTAAAAACCTGGGAAGGACTTTTTATTCACCTGGCACTGGGGCACAGATCTCTGCTCGTTCTCTCCTCACTTCTGTCTTTCCCTTCCCCTAATTCCCTCCTTTAATTTGCCTTTGCTTATTTTGAATACAAAGCTCCTCCATCGCAGTGTTTATAGTTCATAAAGCCTTGGGCCCTTTGCTTATTCTCCTTTTTATATCCCTCCTTAACCGCCTTGGCTCCCTGTGCCCTTTCCCTGCTTCCCAAGTACCCAGGATGAATCACAGTCCCTGTCCCCAGCTGTCTGCCTGCATAGTTCCCATATCCCAGGAATGCTGTTCCCAGACACTGCAGTGCCTCACTCACAAAATCCTTCTCTTTCTCATCCCTTCCAAACTCCTTTCCTCTCTCACGAGCCTCCCAAGCTCTCACAGCCTTCAGGAAGGTCCCTGTCACCTGCACAACGCCCCTGGTGTGGGCATCCCTGTGCTCAGAGCGTTCCCACCTGCTCTGGGAGCTGTGGAGGTGCTGGCTGGCACCTCCTGGGCTTATCTCCCTGGCACCAAGTAAATGCCATCAGTTTGCTTCGGGTCCACTTCTCCATATCAGCCTTGGTCACTGTTTCCCTCCGCCTCTTCCCAAAATAGGTCTAAAGCACAAATGCCCCGATTCCCATCTCGCCAGGGGTGTGGTGAGGAGCAAGGGCTGGCTGCATCCCAGCTCTGTTCCCCTCCAGGAGCTCCTGAACCAGGGTGGGGCTTTTTGGTAGAATTTTCTTTCGGTTGTTTTTACTGAACTGAATTTTCAAGTCACATTCTGTGCCCCAGCAAGAGAAGTGACGCGGTGAAGCGGTGGGGACTGAAAAAGTTGGAGAGCAGAAAGAGCCGGCAGAAAACAAGTGGGATGAGGCTGTGGGATGAGGATGTGGGAAGCTTTGGGCTGAGACAGAGCAAATTGTGTCCCCTGGTGCTGTGGGGACAGACCCACAGCTCTGGATGAGAACAGCTCTGCCACTGAGCTGGGGTGTGGGCAGGGTGAGCTCAGGCCCTGGAACAGCCAGAGTTTCATTTTCCTGAGCTGAAATTTCCTCGCTGCTGCACTTTTCCTGCCCGGGGCTCAGTCCTCCTCCTCCCCTTCCCCAGGCAAAGCATCTGCACTGAAATAATTCTGCAGACAGAGCCCAGGACACGGCACCATTTGAAGTTTCTCCTGCTGGTCATTCCAGTGGGAACCTGGAGCTCCACATATCGCCAGCTCAGGATCCTTTTCCATGGTAGAAACGTTCCCACGGACACCAGAGCCCACTGCTGCTGCCCCCACTGCCCTCCCCTCGAAGGGGACACCTCTGTCCCTTCTCCTGTCCTCCAGAGACACCGAGAGGAGCAGGGAAGTGTCCGGCAGGAGCAGCGAGCCAGGCCAGCTGAAAATAGCTTTGCTTGTCAGACTTTTCCACGAGACCTCAGGGACTCCTTATCTCCCTGCTGCCGTTCTGGCACAGGATGAGTTGCAGATGGAGCAGCCTCCAGGAGCAGCTCCAAGGTTTTCTGTGGCTGGGCAGGACCCGGGGTCGTTGTCCCGTGGGATATCGGTCACTGCGGGGTTACAGCAGCCTCTGGTTTAGCAGCAATATTTGGGGGGGGACTGAAACCTGCCTAATATCATGGGGTGAGGGATATTGAGAGGCCTGGATTTGGTGACAGCAGGGATTTGAAGCTGTTGGAAAGATAACAGGGTTTTTGGACCTCTGGAATACCTGCCCTGCTCCCAGCAGTGCAGAAGTCAGCAGGAATGTCCCAAGCTATCAAAAAAAAGATCTGTGATTTTCTGTGAAAATAAATCGGTTCCTGCTAGGAAGCAACCAGAGCTGCTGCTCCTGCTTCCAGGCTCCTCCCGGTGAGCCCTCACCGTGAATTCGGGGATCCGTGTCACCAAGCTGTGGCCCCGGGGCAGGCTTGGCAGCGTGACCTCCCGGTGCTTTCCACAAGTGCTCTCCTGACCCTGGAAGAATTTTCTTGTGGCCTTAATGAGCCATCTGGGGGCAATTAGTTCTCGGTTTTATGACATCCTGGCTTTTCTCATGGAACGTGGCACGGTTGGGTTGTGCCTTTTCTGGCAGGGAGGAAGAGAGGGGAGAGTCAACCTTTGCACCCACCCTTCTGCAGAGAATCCAGGTCCAGGTGTGACCCTGCAGGAGCTTGATCCGCATCCCTGGAGGAGCCATCCTGCTGGAACCTGTTGCTCTCGAGCAATTCTCTAGGTTCAGGTCGAGCCAGCTTCCTGCAGTTTCCTGGAGTGAGGGATTACAGAAAGGATTAGATCTAAACCTCTGCTGCTGCAGTAAATCACATTTTTCACTGCTGCCAGCCAGGCAGGGAGGAGAGACGGTGGAGCCGGCGTTTCCCGTGGCAGCGCTGCTGACCCCAATTATTTTGGGGTGATAAACCACCACCTGTCCCTGGTCTGCCATAAACTGCTCCACTGCCTGGAAAACCAACCAGCTTAAAGAGGAAATAACAAACAGCCTTTCCCACGGGGTTGTTTCCTAAGTTCTTGGCGTTTTGGGGTGATGTTTTGAAGGTTTTTCTCTGGCCCCAAGAGGTGTGTGATCGCTTTGGACTGGCCCTAAAATTCATGGGAGCAGCTAAAGAGAACTTCCATCACTCAGATGATGCTTGGGACAGAGTTGTCATGGTTTTGTCTTACAGAGGAGGAAGCTGAGGCACAAAGTGTGTTCCCTACTGCTGGAAGTGAGGATTTCTGGGATTTCTGGGATGTTTGGCCCACAAGATCTCGCTGCACTGCCTGTGCTGGGCAGGATCCTGACAGCTCCTCGTGCTGCTGATCCCAATCCTGCTGCTAGGAAGAACCAAAAGGAGAAGCTGCTGCTGGGAAGCTCCTTAAGATGAGGTTCATGAAAATGAAGTTCTGATGGTCCATAATTTAACAGTCCATGTGCAGCAAACACTCCAAGAAATCCATAAAAATCCTCCATGGAAGAAAAGGCCATTGAGCTGTTCCACTGGGAATGGCAGGGCTTTGTTGTCTTTTATTTTCCCCTTCAAGTTCACTCCATCAGCTAATGGCTTTTGCTGACAGGTATTTATCAGCCTGAACATGCTTTCCCTAGTCTTGGAAAAATAGAAATCTTTACTGCTGGCTCCAATAAAAAAAAAAATCAGCCCAATATCCCTGAACGAACCAGTCTGGATATCAATCCTTCCCTGCCATCCCAGCTCTGGGAGTCGTTAAGAGGAGAATGGCAAAAGCAGAAAGTGAAGCCACCCAGGGTTAGGAACAAGCCCTGAATTATTATTTTTAATTTTTTTTTTCTTTTTTTTTTTTTTTTCAGCCAGAAATGTCACGTTCTTAATGAGCTGAGGGGCAGAGCGTGCTCACAGCTCTCCCCGGGGCTGGGAGCGAAGCTGTCCCAGCTCCCTCATGGTGTGAAACAGCCCTGTCCTGGCGTGGGAGAGGATTTGTGGGGCAGGGATTGGGGAGGGCAGGGTGGCAGCGTGTCCCCACGAGGTGTTCCCAGGCCCTGGCTCTGCCATCCCTCGATCCCAGGGGGAAGGAGAAGGGCTCAGCACCCTGGTGTAGCCTCTACAGAGTTAAATCTCCTCTCCCTCACACCCCGAGTTGATTTTCTCCTTCCCTACACCCCTTTAGGAAGCTGAAATCTGCTCCCAGCCCTGTCTGCAGCAAGTGAAAGCCCCTCTGTTGGGATTAACCAAGTCTGGCCTTGCAAAAATCTCTGTTAAGCACGGCTCAGGAAACCCGAGCATCGCAGATAGGGCGGGGGGTGCTGACAGATTTATGGCCGAGGAAAGAACCCGTAACTTGTGAGATGCTGCTCCCCACCAGAAATGCACTTAGGACATTTTTTTCCCAGAACTAATTGGGATGAGGATTGATGTCCTCACCCCTTCTCTCCAGAGGGGCTGGCAAACACCAGGGGCTTCCCTTTGGAGCTTCTTGAAGCTCTAAATATTGCTGAAGTGAGATTTTTTTTTTTTCATTTCTCCTATGAATTCCTGCTGTCCTGGTGACTTTTGGACATCTGAGGAGTCTGAGCAGGTTTGGAGAAGCTCTCGTGCTCTCTGTGTGTAAGAATATGTGTGACTACATCTGTATATTTACATTTTATTTATATGTGAACATGTGTGTAGAGACTAAAAGGAAATTAACTCCTATTCCATTGCTCAGGGCTGGGATCTGCACATTCTCTTTGGAGTATTCCATGCCAGACATGAGCTCTGACTTATATTTTGAATTTAAAAATGTAATTAAATTGGTGTTTGTGAGCTGCTGCAGGGTGGGGGTGGCTTTGGCCACTCTCTTGCTCAGGAAATAAAATGAAGTCACTTTGTGAGAGCTGCAGGGTGACAGGCACCAGCTCCCATCCCTGTTGGGAAGCTCCAAAGTTCTTGGGTGCCACTTTCCAGCAGGGGATCACGATGGGGATGCCCTGGATGGGGCACTGAGCACCTCAGGGACACCTCCAGCACGCTGAGAGACTTTCACCTTGCTCTGGTGCTTCAGTTCATGGGAGAAAAACATTTTGTACAGAGCCCCAGCGCAGCAGGAGGAATTTTTTAAAGTGGATAATGTGATCCTAAAGATAATTCAGAGGGTAACGAAGCCAACAGAGCTGTTTTTCAGCTTTTTTTCAGGGCTTTCAGCTTTTTTTTTTCAGCTGTTTTCAGGGTGCTGGGCTGAGTTGGAGCATTGCAGGGTCTCTGAGCGTGCCTGTGCAGAGCTCTCTGCTTCCCTTTGTGCATTCCCGTTGCCTTTTCCCTGAAAATCCAGCGCAGTTCCTCCATTTCACTCCAGGCACTTCCTCCAGATTTGGGAAAGATTCATCCTGGCTGATGGGCAGGAGTGGGAAAAGCATTGACCTGGGGGACAGGTAGGAATGGCTGGAATCAACCCTGAAACCTGCAGGGTTAGAGTGGATATTAGGAAAATTCCTTCAGGGCAAAAGCTTTGGAGTCACCATCCCTGGAAGTGTTAAAAAAAAGTGAATTTAGCACTTGGGGAATGAGTTAAGGGTGGCCTTGGCAGTGCTGGGTTAATTGGACTTGATGATCTCCCAGGGCTTTTCCATGAATAATTCCATGATTCCAAGTGGGCTCCACCTGCTGAGGATCTCAGCTGCTGTCCTGGGAAGGGATAAAAACTGATGGAGCCCCTTCCAGCCCTGCTCTGCAGGGATTCCAGCCTGCCTCCAAAGAAAAAACAGCCCCAGCACTTCCCCAGTGCTTCCCTCTCATGGATCCCTCTGCCTTTTGCACTGGCTTGGGAATGTTCTGGACTGGGAACCCTTGAGGGATTCATTATTCAAACCACGCTGGCTTTCACTGCAGAGTTCCAGTTGTGGTTTTCTGGGGCTGGGCTGAGATGATTGCATTTAAATTCAAGGCAGATCTCCTCGGCTCCTGGGGAGTGAATGTTAGATCCTCGCCCTGCTGGGAAATGGGAATTCTGCAGGAAGCTCTGACTCCAGCTCACCTGGCTGCTCAGGTAACAGCTGGGCTGCTGCTTGCTCCAGGAACCTGCTGAGATGTGGATCTGTTGGATTCCAGTGGCTTCTGGAGAAGGGAGAAGGGCAGAAGGAGTGGTGAGGGAAGGCAGAGCTAAGGAAAGGGACTTTGGACAAGGGGAAACGGCTTCCCACGGCCAGAGACAGGGATGGATGGGATATTGGGATGGAATTCCTCCCTGGGAGGGTGGGGAGGCCCTGGTTTGGAATTCCCAGAGGAGCTGTGGCTACCCCTGGAAATTCCCAAGGCCAGGTTGGAGCACCCTGGGACAGTGGAAGCTCTCCCTGCCCATAACTGAGGAGGAACTGGATGAACTTTAAGGTCCCTTCCAACCCAAACCAGCCTGGAATTCCACGAAGTAGCCCCTGATTTCACCTGGGTAGCAAAGCCCAACCCTCAGTGGAGAGAACCACCACAACCTTCGCTCCCTGGCCCTGCCCGCGAGCAGCACGAGGCTCTGGTGGGTAAAACCCCACGCTGCAGCCCGAGCCTGCCCTTGGTTTGTTGTTTAATGTCTGCAGCCTCGATGTTTGCTAGGGGCTGACAACGCTCAGATCCTGTTTCAGCTGAAGCAGGAACCTCAGTGCAGCAGCCATCCACACCAGATGCTCTCAGCTGGGTCGAAGTCCAGGAGGATGAGGAAAAGCTGTGTAAAATCTGTCCTGGGGACGTGGCCCGAGAGTCTCCTCAAGGGAGGAAGGGAACATCAGCGCTTGAACTGCTTAACATCAGCCTGGGCTGACTTCTCGGGGTGAAATCCCCGCGGTGAGGGGGGGTTTGAGGGTTTGGAGCACTTTGCACGCCGTGGTTTCAGCTCTGCTGTGGGACGAGAGCAGAGCGGGCAGAGCCTGGGCAGGAGTGGGCACAGGTGAGACCTCCCTGTGCTGGGCTGGCTCCAATCCCATCCCTGCAAGGCAGGAGCAGGGGAACAGCCCCGGGGGGCTGGAGGTGACAGAGACCCTGTGTTGGGGTTGGGTTGGCAAGACCCCAACAGTGTGAAAATCCTTTTTTCCCTAGCCCGACAGCCAAAGAAAAGGTCTGGAATGCATGAAGCTGAGTTTTCAAGGTGGTTTATTTCTTCTTATCTAAAAGATTCTCTCTCTGACCTGCCGAGGTCCAGCTGGTACAGAAGCCATGGCAGTCTGCCCCGAGCCCCGGGCATCTCCCACATTATCTACCCAAAATTCCGTGTACCATGTTCACAGTTCCCATCCCAACACCTAAAATCTGTGTTGGACAGGGTGTCCCTATCCTAGACCAACAGAAAAGTGTCACCATCACACCCAGACATGGAGGACAAGAAGAGGGAAGAGAAGGCGAGGGCACGCCCAGATTCCTCCATATTGTACCCCTGAATTACATTCTAAAAAACCCCAAAATTCTACTTTTTTCACCCTGTACCAATTCCCTTATTACACTCCTCGATCCCTTTTGGTTTGTAATTCCTCATACAAGGCTGGCAGCCTCTCCCATGGGCTAAAATGGAAGCCACAGGTGGTTTTGACTCGTTGCCAAGGTCCCTGAGCCCCCTGCCAGGGTCTCGAGGCGTCCAGAGCAGCCAAAGGGATGCTCTGGACTCCGACACCCTGAGCCCTGGGAGCAGCAGGTCCTGGCAGATGATTCCAGAGCCCTTTGCCTGCTTTGGTTCCTATTAACAAATCTCTGTGGTTTCCAGCTCCTGCTGCTCCGAGAGGGGCGGGAGCTCCACAGCCAAACCAAATAGGATAAATATTCCCGGGGTCTGGCCGGGGCTCCAGGAAAACAGAGAGTGCAGGGAGTGATTTGGATAATGCCTTCAGGCACGACCATTATCCCTGCAGCGCTTCCTGAGGGGGTTCAGCTGCACCACAGCGGGTTGGGCACGGCCTCTGCCACACCGAGAGGCTTGGCCTGGCACTGGCACGGCCACGTGTGCCAGGGCTGTGTCCCGTGGCGGGGCTGGCAGTGCCAAATCCCTGCCTCGTCCCTGCTCCCAGGGACACTGGGAGTTCGCAGGGGTCTGGTGGAGGTTTTGGGTCCATTTCCCTGGCCAGTGCAGGCAGGGAAGCATCTGCTGCTGTAATCCCTGCGTGTGCTGAGCGAGGATGTTGCTGTGCCTTGTCCAAAGAGGGTTTTTGCGAAGGAAGGGAAGGAAAATCCAAGTAAAATCCGAGAAAAATCCATTCTTAATGGCGAATCCTTTGAGAAAGCCAAGCACTTTGAGAAAGCCAAGCAAGGAGCTGCTGTGAGATTTGGGGAGCGTCTCCCAGCTCAGGAGGAGTCGTGGCATCTCCAGGCTGGACAAATCCTGACCTGTGGCTTAGCCCCACCTGCCCAGGGCTTTGCTTTTGCCCCTCTCATCCCCACAGGCTCCGAGAGCACTTGAACTCCCTGACTGGACATCCTGGCACTTCCTGGCCAAAGGGATGGGGGCCAAAAGGGATGGAGAGCAGGAGTAAGAAGTAGCCAAGCCACGAGCTGGGTGGATCACGGGCAGGTTTCAGATCCATCTCCATGGGGGTTAAACCAGAGGATCAGCAGGAGAGCTCTGCCCATGGCAGGGCATGAGCGTGAGAGGAAGTTTTGCTCGTGCTGCCTGCCAGGAATAATTGGGATCTTCTCAGCTCCCCTCTGTTGGAGTCTCTCCAGGAACACACAGAGCTGTTCCACCCCTTGTGCCCCAGGGAGCACCAAACACGAGTCACGAGCCTCCTACGCTGATTTCAGGGGGAAAAGCCAACCTGGGACTGCGAGTTCCAGTTCCCATGGAGAGGAGGAGTCGTCGGGAGCATCTCAGTGCTCACCTGGACCTCACACAAGGGCTGTGTCTTCCCCTGGAGCAGTGGGATGCAGCTCTCACCTCTCCAGTCCATCCCAGGGATCCTTTCCCAGTACCTCTACCCTGTGAGTGTGATTTTCTCTGCCTCTCCCTGGCCAGAGCAGAGAGTTTCCCTTAGATTTTGCAGGTTTTCCAGCTGCAGAGGAAGCAAATCCTGAGGCTGTGTCCCAGCTGCACGGAGAGGGCTCCGACTGTGGGGTCAGGGAGCTGCTGCACGGTAGCTCCAGAGAAGGGTCTGGGGATTAAATTTCCAGGAACTGGTGGGGCCCGACTCAGTTTTGAGAGCCACCCGATTAAAAATAAACACAGAGCTCTAGATGGGCCGTGCTGGGCCCCAGCTGATTTTTATCAGGCCTGGCTGGGCCTTGGGATGGAAAGAGTGCTGGGTTGGAGTCGCTCTGGATCCCCAATCTCGGGAGGATTTGGGAAGCAGAAAGTTCGAGCTGGGGCCTCTGTGAAATTCTGGCTGCTCAGAGATTTTCCCACATTTTCATTAGGCCTACAGCTCATTGGAGTATTTTTTTTTTTTTTTTTTTCCAGAGGTTTTAAGGGCTGAAAAGCTCACTGTGTCTGTCTGGTGATTCCTGGTTTCTCTGGGAGCTGTGCACCGTGTCCCTGCAGGGATAAACACTGGAGGAAAGCATTTTTTTTTTTTTTTTTTTCTGTCCCAGTTTAGAAGGTGCAGGAGCCAGCAGAAAGGCAGAGCTGGGAGGATGGACACCTGCCTCAGGATGCTTTTTTAGCCAAGGTTTCCATCTGTGCAGCCACAGCCATGAGATGCCACCAGCAGACCCCAGGGAATAAGATCCCTGGGCCCCCCCAGGCCCTCCCCAGTGGTGGGAACAGCAGGGTTATCACAGAGGGGTGGCTCCTCTCTGAGATGGAAATTTCTCCTCTGGCCAGAGGCAGGGATCTTGGCTGGCATCCCTGCTCCCTGTCACTGAGCCTCGCCACCTTCCAGGGTTCACTTTGTTCACAAAGAGCCTCAGATAAGCTCTTGGCAGGGCTCAGGGCAGGGGGGGGTTTCGTTTTAACCTCTTGTGTCCCTCAGAAGCTGCAGCTCAGACATTTCCCCGGGCTGGGGCAGCACTCGAGGCTCTGCATGGCTGGGAAGCACCAGCACCACTGCCAGGGTGGCATCAAGGAGGGCACAGAAATATCCCCAGTTGGAAAGGACCCACAGGGACCAGGGATCCAAGCCCTGCACAGACACCCCAACAGCAGCACCCCAATGTCCCAGAGCACTGTCCAGCGCTGCCCTGGAGCTCTGGCAGGGTTGGGAATGTGCCCATTCCCTGGGGAAGCTGTTCAGTGCCCAGCACCCTTGGGGGGAAGAACCTTTCCTGAGATCCAAGCTGAGCCCCCCAGAACAGCTCCAGCCATTCCCTGGGTGCTGTCCCTGTCACAGGGAGCTGCCTCTCCACTTCCCATCATCAGGAAGTCGTGGATTGCCACGGGATCTTCTCTCAGCGTCCTCTTCTCCAGGATGAGCTGGACTAAGAGCTTCCCCACGACTGAAATTCTTTGCCAGTCTGAAAAAAACCCCTTGAACCCCAAACTCTTACCACAAGCAGTGATTCGAGGGAGCCAGACTGAGGCATCTCACGGGATGCTGCACCCCCTGACCCCAGAGCACAGCCTGGAGCCCTGCAGCATGCCCTGATTCCCAGGAAAGGGCTGCCACTGCCACTCAGCCTCATTTATCTTCCTCACTCGGGGTGTTTACGAAAGCCAGAATTGGCCAGAGGCGCCCGGCCCCGCTGCGTGCCAGGGGAGGAAGCGGGCACAGCACAAGCTCTGGTGGCTGGCACCCAAGTGCCTGCACGCTCCCTGTGCACAACAAAGGGCCAGGATGCAGCTCCGTGCCCGGGGCAGCGCCGCCTCCTCCTTGTGCTGGGGGTCCCCAGCCCCCCGTGTGCCTCCTCACAAATCCCTGCCACCCAAGCTCCTGAATCCCTTTTGTCCCAAAGCGTTCTCCTTGGGTTTGGTCCCTGCTTAACCCTTGCTGGCGTGGGAGCTGGGGCTCGAGATGTCCCACAGTCGCTGTCCCCTCGGTCACGGAGCCACCGCTGCTGTTCCCCTTCCCTTATTCCCCCTGCAGAAAGGGGCATCCCCTGCTCCAAGGGCTGGGAGGGGCCTGGGGCACGCCAGGATTTAGGGATTTAGCCCCCTTGGCTGGGCTGGGCGTGCCCAAAGAGCCACAGGGGCTGTTTGCCAGCCTGGGGTGGGTTTCCGAGTTCCAGGTTGAAGATGGCAGTGCCAAGCTGCTGGCACCACTGAACAGAGGACAGACACGTTTCCAGAAGGTTCGATAGGATTTCTGTGTAAAAATAATACTGTTTTTTTTTTGTTTTTCCTGCTCCAGTAAACACCAGGTTGCTATAATCAGGAAAACCACTCGCCGCAGCTCTGAAGAGAGGAACAAACACGGGACAGTCCAGGGACGCTGTCACCTCCCAGATTTCTCTCTCCAGCAGTTCGGAAAAGAAACCAAACGCGGCCAAACCTCGAGGGAGCCGAGTCCCCCCCAGGATGTGAGACAGAGCCCGCTCTGTGTCCCGCCCGTGCCGGGCGTGCCTGGCAGGAGGATCTCGGCTCCTGGGCTCTGCCACCACCCCGGCAGCGCTGCTGGCCCTTGGGGACCATCCCGGGATGTCACAGCAGCCTCAGAGCGACGCCGGTGGGTCCCTCCGGTGTTTGTTGTTCCTGTTGGTGTCTCTTCTGTGCGTCCCACCACAAAACGGGGCTGAGATGGCTCCGGGGTGTTTGGTTTGTGGCTGCTTCCAAAGCCGTGGATTTGGATCCCACCCCGTCCCCGGAGTCACGCGGGGACACTGAGTCCTCTCACACCTCCCTTCCAGGTGACGGGAAACAAACAAAAGGACCCCAGATATTTAAAAGCAGGAAGGCAGATTCTGTAAACTGTCTGAAAATGTATCCTCCGGAGATGAGCTCTGGCTCCCAGCCCGAGGGAAGGATCCGTGCTGGGGAAGGGAGAGGGAGGAAGGGATGGTGGAGTGGGAACATCCTGGCTCTGTCCCCCTGCCTGGGACACCCCAGAGGGAGCGTCCCCAGGTCTCTCCACACCTCTGATGGAGCCGCTGCCTCTGAGCTGGGATGAAATGATTTTAATTCATCAACCCTGCATGGCTGGGGCTGATCCAGGGATATAATTCCCAGGAAAGAAAGGGCTCCCTGCTGCTGCAGGTAGGGCCACCAAGATCCCCAACGTGTCTGGGGAGCCCAGGGCTTTTGGGGCAGGAATCATGGAATGCCAGAATCCCAGGATGGTTTGGGTTGGGAGGGACCTTAAAGCTTATCTCATTCCAAACCCCTGCCATGGGCAGGGACACCTTCCACTGTCCCAGGTCGTTCCATCCCATCTGGATCCCTTCCAGGGATGGGGCAGCTGCAGTTTCCATGGACAACCTGTGCCAGGGCCTCACCACCCTCCCAGAGCCCTCACTTTTCCTCCTTGCCTTTCCCCAGCCCTTTCCCGAGCTTTCCCAAGTGGTGGCAAGTGATTGGATTTGGGAATATCTTCCCTTAAAACACAAATTACGCGACTTCTACGCAAAATTTGAGGCACTTTTTGCAAGAGCATGGAGAGATGGCACAAAGGGGGATGGCTTCCCACTGGTGGCCTCCTGACTGGTTCTGCTGGCTGAGAATTCCAGGTGGGAGGGAAGATTTGTTTCCCAAGTGGTGGCAAGTGATTGGATTTGGGAATATCTTCCCTTAAAACACAAATTACGCGACTTCTACGCAAAATTTGAGGCACTTTTTTACACGAGCATGGAGAGGTGGCACAAAGGGTGGCTTCCTGGTGGCCTCCTGACTGGTTCTGCTGGCTGAGAATTCCAGGTGGGAGGAGTTGTCCTGGTTTATTTCCCTGTCCTTGCAGGAAACCCAACCCCTGGAGGGGCTCAGTCACAGGGAATGAGCACCTCCTCCAGAGCTACCTCCTGCTCGTGCTCCGAGCCGGCCCCACGCGCTGCCTGGGGGTGATGGATGGCATTCCTGGCATGGAAACGCCTCATAAAATCCCTGGAATCCACGGGAACTCCTGTGGGACTCAGAGCTGCTGGTCCCTGCTCAGAGCTGGGCGAAGATGACTCTGGAGAGGGAGGAGAGTGGGATTTGGGAATGTCTTCCCTTAAAACACAAATTACGCCACTTCTACGGGAAATTTTAGGGGCTTTTTACAGGAGTGTGGAGTGACAGGACAAGGGGATGGCTGCCCACTGCCAGAGGGCAGGGATGGGATGGGATGGGATGGGATACTGGGATGGGATACTGGGATGGGATGGGATGGGATGGGATGGGATGGGATGGGATGGGATGGGATGGGATGGATGGGATGGGATGGGATGGGATGGGATGGGATGGGATGGGATGGGATGGATGGGATACTGGGATGGAATTCCTCAATGTGAGGAAGGTGAGGGGCTGGGATGTAATTCCAAGAAGGCAGGGATGGATGTGTGGGATATTGGCATGGAATTCCTCAGTATGAGGAAGGTGAGGGGCTGGGATGGAATTCCCAGAGGGCAGGGATGCGATGGGATATTGGGATGGAATTCTTCCCTGGGAGGGATGTGAATGTCTGGGATGGAATTCCCAGAGGGCAGGGATGGGATGGATGGGATATTGGGATGGAATTCCTCCCTGTGATGGTGGGGACGGGCTGGGATGGAATTCCCAGAGCAGCTGTGGCTGCCCCTGGATCCCTGGAAATGCGCAAGGCCGGGCTGGAGCAGCCTGGGACAGTTTAAGGTGTCCCTGCCATGGCAGAGGGTGGCACTGGGTGGGATTTAAGCTCCCTCCAACCCATCCCATCCCAACCCATCCCGTGATTCCACGATTCTGTGAAACCCTGAGCTCGGGGCGGCTCCTCCTCGCTGCCAGCAGCCAGGCCCAACCTGTCAGCACCTCGGTGGATGGAGAGCAGATCCCAGAGCAGCCAGGACAAGTGCTCTCCTGAGGCAGGCACTCGCAGACATCCTCTCCCTGGAGAGCAGCTCTTCCTGCCTCCTCCATCCTATTTACATCCCCCCCCCAAAAAAAAAAAAAAAGCCCTGGGAACAGCAAAGCCCGACTCGTTGGCTGCTGAAAGGGGAAAACCCAGGAGCTCCAGGGGAAGGGCTGAGGGCAGCAGGGACCTGGCTCAGCGTTTCCGTGCCCGGGTGGCAAACAGGGAATGTTTGGCAGGACAGGATGGAGCAGAGCTGCTGGTGGGGGCCTTTTCCAGCCCCCCCCCCCCCAGCTTGTACCCAGGATCCTTGGAGGAATTTGCAATAATAAATTTGAGAATCCTGAGGGAAAGGAAGAAAAGAGAGGATTAAAGAGGGAGGTTTAGCCCTCCCCACTACTACTACTACTACTACTACTACTAATTAGCCCAAATAATAATTAGTCCGTGTGCTCCTGCCTTTCATAGATCTGCCAAAAAAAAAGAAAAATCAGATTAGTTTTTCATCTGAAGGGCAAGAACTGACTGGGATGAGGGTGTGCAGTGAAAACCCTCCAGGTACAGCTGCTTCTTTCCCCAACTGCTTCTCAAAGCACCTGATTTTAAAACAAAATTTTTTTTATTTAGTTCCTGGCCTCATTTCACCTACTGAATTTTGGAAAGGGTCAAACGACTTTTGTTTTGTTTTCTCCACCGTAAAATTGCAGAGAAGCAGCTTTCCCAAATGAATTTTTATTTTTTTTTAAACCAAACCTTGAAAACACCGAGGAAGAAAATGCAAATATTTTCATCCCAGTTATTTTCTGGATGAAAAGTGGGGTTTTTTTTCCCCTTGCTGCTGTCTTCAGCTGCCCTGCACTGCACTTACTCGAAAACCTGGGTCTTATTTAAAAGCTCAGAGGGGAATTGTTTAGAAAATCAACCTAATACTTACAGCCTTTCCTTTGATTTCTCGGGAGTAAAGCCAAGCCAGGCTGCTGCAGGGAAGGAGGGAAACTCGGGATGCTCTGGTGTCTCTGCACTGTTTTTAACCTGTCCTTAACCAACGCCTCCAGATGCTGCAACACCCTCCTAAAAACGAGTCTTGACCCTGCCCAAATCCCGATCCCGCACAAACACGTCCGGGACTGGAAGGCAGGAAGGAAGAATCACAAAATTCCCACATGTACAAACCCACGGATTGCTGGGACCGTGCTACCTGCCTCTTAATTGCCAATTAAAAGGCGCAATGTGCCCGTCCCGTCTCCTTGGCAGCGGCTGTAAACACGGCAGCATTCCCAAAGCCCCATCCAGCCGGGAATCCGGCCGGCTTTTCTCTCCTGTTTTCCTTGGGTTTTTTTTTGGCGCTCCCGAGTTTTTGCCTCGCTTCCCGAGGTTTGTCTTGGCGCGTGGCTGGCGGAGCAGGGGCTCCCAGAAGCCGAGCGAGGCGATTCTCTCTGTAAACCCGCGCTGATTGTAATGACGCTGCTCTAATTGCTGCTAAGCAAATAAACAGCGAAGGGCAGCAGCATGCCCGGGGCACGCAGGGATTATGCAACCTCTGCAGAGCCCCCAAAAACGCATCCCGAGCGTCCCCCCCGGGCTCCCGGGGGATGGGACACGCTTGGAAAATTATGGATTTTCCCCCCGTCCTGCTCTGGGACACGGCAGCAGCACAGGGAGAAGGGAATTGGGATATCTGTGGGTATTCTGCACTTGGAAAATAAAAAAAAAACTCCTCTTTGCTCCTTTTTTTGGGGTGTTTGGATCCTGCTGGGAGGGAGTTTTGTGGAATACCAGGGAAGCTGGAGTGGTTTGGGTGGGAAGGGATGTGAAGGAACATCCAGTGCCACCCCTGCCGTGGGCAGGGACACCTCCCACTGGCCCAGGCTGCTCCACCTGGCCTTGGGCACTGCCAGGGGATCCTGAGCTCCCCATCCCATGGAGCAGCCAAGCCGTGGTTCACCTCTTCCCCGGGGTTCCTGGGGATGATCCCGCTGCTGGACAGGGGCATGAGAGGGATTCAGGCCTGAGCCCTGCATGAAGGATCTGCCCAGGCAGGAGCAGCCCAGCCTGGAGGCCACCCAAGCCTCACTGCAGAGATCCACAGCTTATCCACTCGTTCACTTAATTTTAATTAAGCCGCCTCATCCCTAACATTATGTCTGCTCATGTGCTTCACCCCTGATTTTATTGGTGTACTTGAAATTTGGGCAGCACCCAGCAAAGCCAGATTTTGGGAGTGACTGGAACTCCCTCTTCCAGAGACAACCTCCTCCACGAGGCTCCTTGGTGCAATCCCCCAAATCCAGGTGGGATTTTTGGACCTGGCTGTGGGGATAGGAGACCTGGGGGGGGGTGGGGGCAGGGACAGAGCTGTCCCCAGGCTGGGATTTGTGGAGCCAGGGAGGGAATGGGAAGGGCTCCAACCACCTCCTCACTCCTTGCTGGTTTCCAGGCTAAAAGCCCAGCCCATTCTTCATTTGCTTCCCATTTTCTCTCCCTCCATCCCATCCCAGTTCCCCCTGGTTTTTCTTGACCGCTGCTGCTCCCCTGAGCCTCCCCAGGCTCAGCCCCAGCTCTCCTGGTGCTCTTTTCTCCCTGAGCAAGCCCGTACCTGCCAGAGCCAGCAATCCTTCCTGCACACCTGTCCCCTCTGGGAGCTGCCAGCCCTGCCCGTGCCATGGCCCGAGCTGGGGAACATCTGGGAACATCTGGGAACGTCCCACTGTCCCCAAGTGACAGCCCAGAGCTCCGAGCTGCCTGCTCCCAGCCTTAGCACATTCCATCCCAGCTGTTGGGTGGGAAATCAGGATTTTTTCCCCCCCCTCCTGGATTGCTGTGGAGGCAGCACATCCTCATGAAAATCCAGCGAGCTGTGGGGAGTGGAATTGGTTGGGGTTTTTTTTTTTTTTTTTTTTTTTTTTTGCTCTCACCAGGCTCCTGCCCTGCTTTATTTCACAGCCTCGGCTGCAATAAAATCAGGTTTGTGGCGCTGGCAAAGCTTCTGCTGCTTCCCCGAGCGCTGCGGGGGCACCGACTCCTTGTTTCAGCCTCCCAAAACCCCTGCCACGATCCCAAAGGTTTGCACGGTGGAAGGGGTTGGGTCCCGCAGCTCCGGAGCTGCAGGAATTCTCACGTTTGAAGATCGGCGCAGCCCTGGAGCAGGAGGAGATTTAATGGCAGGAAGGGGGAAAAGGGGAAAAACATCATCGGGGAGCAAACACCTCCCTCCATCCCCTCTCCCCACCGGCTTTTCCGCGCTGCCGAGGCTCCCTGCTCCTCTCCAGGGTTCCCCCCCTGCGCTTCCCCGCTGCGGAGCCGTCTCCAAGTGACAGCGCTGAGCGGATTAATTAAGCTGCCTGTCAAGCCTTGGCAGGCGGCAGCTCTGCCACGCCAGCGCTAATTAATCCCAACAAAACCTACCTTTATCTCCAAACCCTGCCGCGGGCTGGGATAAGGCAGGAGGCCACCGCCAGCTGAAGTCATCGTGCCCAAGAGCCTGGCACCCACGCCTGAGCACGGAGAGGGGTTGGGAATGTGGATCCCAAGCCCTGAAAGGCAGGTCTGGAAAAGGGAAGGGGTTGGGGGGGGGGGTTCTGGCCCCAGGGATGACGCCAGATCTTGGAGGGGCTGGCAGCTCTCAGGCAGATTTGGTGCTGAGTGTCCCCCCAGTGTGGAGGGATCGGGGGATGAAGTGGGAATTCCCCCCTTGCCCTGTTTTATGCCCAAAAAGGGATTTTCCTGATCTCAGCAGCAAACCCTTGGCTAAGCTCTGGCCAGCCCAGTCATGGGAAGGTCCTGCATGAAACCTGGTACCTGTTGATGCTCCAGACACCTGGAAAGCCACATTTAAACCAGAAATGGATGTAAAAAAGAACCCTCAGAGAGGAGAGAACCCCCCGGGAGGGCGAGGTGAGCTGCTGAGTGGCACTGCTGAGTGACCCCCGTGCCCTGCAGTGCCAGCCCTGCTGTCCCCAGGCTCTGAGCTGCAGGGAGCTGCTCCCCTGGCTGTTTCTCCTGGCACAGCAGGGCTGATCTGCCGTGGCTGAGGGAGGCTGATAAGAGCATTATCTGGAGGTACAGGCAGGATGGAGCGAGGCAAAATCCTTCTCCTCGTTCCTAAAGAAGGGGAAAGGCCAGGCCAGGCCAGGCTGGGTGTTGCACAAATCCATCTACACATGGATCCAGCTGGTATTTTACCTGGGTGAGGATCATTCCAGCACACACCGGTGGTCTTGTCCTTCCAGAGTTTATTTTCCAGCTGCATCATTTGGAGAACTTTAATTGCCCCATGATTAAGTGACTTTTGATTTCCCTCTCATCAAACGTAATCTCATTTGCTCCTTCTCCTTTCCCTTTCTTTCTTTTTCTTTCCCCCCACCCCCCACCCCTCCTGGAAATTGAATTAACATTCCATCTAATTACTCAGCCACTTCTCTAATTGCTGAAGGGACTGCTGGTTGTTGTGCTCATTTAATTAATTGAGACCCGCAATATTTAATGAGGAAGAGGATTTATTGGCTGGGGAGTTGGTGTGCAGGAGAGGGAGGTGGATGCCAGCCCAGCAGGATAGAAAAGGCTGGATCTTAAATCTTAAATTCCCCCCCCTCCTTTTTTTTTTTTTTTTTGAGGTATAAATATGGGGAAAAAAAAAAAAGCACTTTCCCTGCTGGTTCAGTTGCCGTTCTGGGTGGATCTTTTTTAATGCAAATGTCTGGATTAAAACGCGTCATGTCCAGAGGGTGAATCCCCTCCAAAGGTGACCCTTGGGATGCTCTCCTGTCCCTGCAGCAGCACCCGCGTTCCCAGCGTGCTGCTGACCCTCTCCGAAATCCCGGGGGCAGGAGCGGGGTGGGCTCCCGGTGCCAGCTCTGGGAAGGGTTGGCAGTGCTGGCCCCGGGGAAGGCAGCGCTGCGAACAGAGGCGCATTCAGGAGGGAGATAACAGCTCCTGCTGCCTGCCCTGGGGGCAGGTGGCTTTGGCTGCGCTCCCGTGGGGGATTTAAGGGATTCCGTTGTGTTTTGCATTTCTGTTGACTGGGAGCAGCCCATTCCTGTGCCTCCAAAGGAGGCTCCATGCGATTGGATGTGAGGAAGGAGCTTGGCACAGTGAGGGTGGGGAGGCCCTGGCGCAGAGTGCCCAGAGAAGCTGTCCCATCCCTGGAAGTGTCCAAGGCCAGGTTGGAGAGGCTTGGAGCAGCCTGGGGTAGTGGAAGATGTCCCTGATTCCTCTATCCTGATGCTCCAGGCCCTTCTCTCCAACTCCTTCCCATCCCTCTGGTGCAAAACCTGCCCCTGTGCAAGGCTCTGCTCTGGGCTGATGCTTCCACATGTTGCCATCATTTCCATATTCCCTCACACCCCCAGCCAGCCAGACGACCCAAATGTTTTATCTGCAGCCTTGCCAGGCATCTGGAACTTCCAGGCATCCCCATTTCCGTGGCAGAGGCTTTTATAAAAGCTTTGAAGTGAAGCCCCAGCAGCTCTCCCAGCGCTGGCAGCGGTCGGAGGCCGGACTGGGCTGGCAGCTCCAAACCTTCAGCTGGAGCTGGAGTCACAGGATGGCTCCGTAATGTGGGATGGCCCCGCTCAGAGGCCAGGTTTTTGGAGGATTTTACCAGGCTGGAATGTGATGGAGAGGGAGGAGTGAGCAGAGCTCCGGGGCTGAGCCCTCCCGAGCCCCCAGGGGCAGGTGAACGCTCCCGTCCTGCCTTGCCAGGAGCAATTCCCGAGGACATTTCCTAAAGTTCTTCTCCCCTGGATGTGGTCACAGATCCAATCCTGTCCCTCTTGCAGCACAGGGATGAAGCTGCAAGAGCAGATCCTGGGGTTCCCCGTGGCTGGGGGTGGCAGAACAAGGATTATTCCTGGTGGGAACCTTCCAAAAGGAGCCCGCGTGCAGCTGGGGCGTTCCTGGTGGAATCGAGAGAGCTCAGATGACCCTCTGAGCATCCCTGCTCTGCCAGGGTGGGCACTGGAAGGAGTTTGGGCATCTGGGGGTCAGGGCAGTGTCCTGGGGGTCAGCACTGTTCCCAGAGCCAGCAGTTATTTTGGAAAAGACCTCAGGAAGGCCGGCTCTGCTCTGGATCCCATGGATCCCACTCCTTGAGCATCAGCATTCACCCCTTCCCCAGCAGGCGCTGCTCCAAGAGCAAGCATCACTCGCCTCTGAGAAAATGAAGGCAATTCGGCTGCTGAAATCCGGTGTAAAATGTCCTTGGATCTGCTGCTGATGGGGAACATCTGGTGCGTGACCTTAACGCCCGAGGAGGTGTGAAACGACCCTGCGGAGAGATCCCGGCAGCAGGCAGGATGCTGTACAGTGGCTGTGACAGCTCCGGAGCACAGCCCTGGGCAAAATCCCCGCGATTTTGATTTTGGGGGCTGCCCGATGGCCGAGCTCAGGTGGAAGTGGGAGAAATGCAGGCGGTGTGACAGCGCTTCTGTGCTTGCCTCACCTCTTTCAGCTCCCCGTGGCTCTTTTCTTTTAAAATCTCTGTATCCCCATCCCTTCCAAACATCCCATCAGGACGGGCACGCAGGGAGAAGGTGCAGGACACCATGATCCTGGAAATCCCATCTGTTCCTCTGCCTAAACGTTGCTTTTGGGGACTCCGTTTATTAGAGCTTGAACTTTGCATCTGTTCACAATGCAGCGTGTGGCTCCAAGGAAAGAGATGGATCTGGAAAAAGGCAGAGCCACGGCTCTCCTGCATGCCAGAGTGTGCCCAGGGCTGGAGGAAAAGGGAATCGTAAATGTCAGTTTGGGGGATGATTTCTTCAGAGCTCGATTTCGCTGACACGGAGGCACCAGGTGTGAGTTTGTGGGTTTTAAGTTGGGCAACTCCCTGGCGGCTCCCCTGGTAGGGGAGACTTTCTTGGAGTAGTTTTGTGTTAGGAACGAGAGATGTACTGGACTTTTTTTGGTCTTCAGCTTCTGTTTATCGTTATCTTGTTAAAATTTTAGTACGCTCTCTGTGTTAGACTCTGCGTGTAGGAAAAACAGTAGAAAAATGGCTAACAATTTTTTGTTGCAAGGCTTTTGAAGTCTAATTAAAAACTAAGCTACCCAATTAAGAAGTGACATTTAAATTATTTTCTTTTCTAACCCAATAACTGACCCCTAAAGACCCGCAATGGGGATTTTTCTACTCAATTACAAGATACCACCCAAACCTAAGAAGAAAGAGGAAGAAGAAAGAAACTTTAGACAACACCCTATATCTTCTATCTTGAACTCATCTATAACAGCCTAAAAATCCTAAAACCTAAATTTCTCACCCATGTGACACACGACACTGCTCTCTACAATCTCTACGATCTATTTCACACTTTTGTGGTTTCTGGTTTACCTCGAGGCTTTGGAAGTTTTCTCCATGAATGAGGGTCAGAGTCAGCGCTCCCCTGGGGGTCAGGACACCCCAGAGCAGACAGAGAAATGTTCCCGGTGCCCTGGGTTTTCCACACATAAAAAGAGGATGAGATTGCCTCAATCCCAAGCGGAGAGCGCTCGGAACTCACGATGGCAGAGGAGGGGTCGCCGTGCACAGACCCCACGGCAGGAACCGCTTTCAATTAGGGATTTTTTTTTTTTTTTTGGCAGGTTCCCAGTTTTGTGTCAAAACTCTTCTTTTAGCTGGGTCAGCCTCATATGTGTAATTGAGTCCCTGCTGAGTGGCGAGGCGGGAGGGTTGTCTTTGCTGGGAGGAAGGTGGAGGACTGTTCCCCACAGGAGAATTTCCCATCCAGCTCAGAAAGCTGCCTCCGAGCTGGATTTTTCCATTATCAAAGGGAAAAAAAAAAAAATAGAAGTTTTTTGGATACCACTGGATTTGGGTTGAAAATGAATTTTTTTTTTTTTTTCAAGATGTACGCCAAACAAAAAAAATAGGATTAATCCAAGGTGTCCCTCTCCCACTTATCCAGGCTGGATTCCAAGATCCAGCTGGTTTTGGCTGGTGCAGAGGGGGTGAGGCAGCCCAAGGGCAGGGAATGGGACATCCATGGATTTCTGTTGTCCCGGATATCCGTGCCCTGCTCTTGCTCCCGCAGGCTGGGCTGTGGCTGAGCTGGAGCAGGGTCTCCCCTTAGCTCCTCTTTAGCATCCACTGAAAAAAAAATTTAAAGCCTTTTTTTATGGCCGGCAGAGCCGGCCCGGAGCCTCCCCCATCCCCCGGGGATTTAAAGGAGAAAGTCATTATTTAACTGATTTTTGTTGACTCTCTGTGTAAGAGTTGCCATGGCTCTCGCCCGGCACACCTCTCCTGGCTGGAAAATCGGGGTTTGGAATGGGGAAAGAGCGAGGCAGGGCTGCTGCCGTCACCTGCGGGGCCAGGCGGGGACACGGGGACAGCCCGGGGACAGTGCCCTGTCTCACGCCTCTCTTTGCTTTTTCGGTATTTCGCACCATTTTGTCGCAATCCCCACATTTTTATTATTATTTTTTTTAAATTATTATTATTATTCTCCAGCTTTTCCCAGACAGGGCTCCGGGTGTCCCGAGCTTTCACGGCCCATTAGGATGTGGGAATGACGTCCCCATGGCCGGGTCACGGCTCGGGGCTGCCGAGCAGAAGGGAATGAATTATGAGCAGCCTCGGGCCGGGCTGCAGCTTCCAGCGAGGGTGGGATTGCTCGGGATGCAGCGTTCCTGGAGATGCTGGGATGTTGGGATGCTGGGACCCCCGTCCCTGCTTGCTGGGAGCTGGAGTTGGGCTTTGCTGCTCTCAGAGGATTTTTCTCCTCGTCCACGGGCAGCCCCTAAACCCCCCTCAGCCCCTGGCACCGCTCAGCCCCCTCCTTAATTAATTTTGCAGACTCCACAGCCGGATTTGATGAAAAACATCCCACAAAAAGCCAATGAACAAGTCACCGAGCAACACTGCGGCCTCTTCTAATGATATTTTCTTTGTGGTTTTGGTTTGGAATATCTTCCTCTGAACTGAAGGAAGCCGCCTGCCTCTTGGACTGCAACGATTTGACTTTATCCCTTCATTTTCTCTCGTTCCTAAACGCTCAGTTCCGGCACTTGGGACTCGCCAGGAGTTTGAAATTGGCCGTGGCACAGGAGGGTGTCGACCCCTTTCCTTTCTCTCCCTCCTTCCTGCCCATTCTTGCACCATCCTTGTTTGTGCCACCGCTGATGCACTCGCATCCCAAATTCCTTGGGATTTCACAAAGCCCAGCTCATCCCACGTGTGGCTCTTTGCAGGGACCTCTGCTGTCACCAAGAAGGATTTGTCCAGCTGGGACACGACATCCGTGTCCAGCAGCACTTTCAGCAGGTGTCACCTCGTAGCTGCATCCTTTGGGAAAGGTCTTTTATCCAAAGGGATATGTGGGAGCCACCCCAGGCACGCTCCTTCCCTGGACCAGTCCAGCTCCCTCCAGTATGGTTGTATTTTATCTGTGGAGCTCTGCAAGGATTTTGTTCCGTCATCCTGGAATTTTTATGACTCCTTTGTGTGTATATAATGTGATTGCCCTGGAACAGAGGGAAATTAATCATAGTTCCTTTGTTAGTTTTCAGGAATTTTTAATGTCTATGTTTTTGTTCATCTGTCATGTCCAAATGTGGGGTCCATGGGCTATTTGACATTTCAAATGACTTAATTGCTTAGATTTTTTCCCCTCGGTGTTTACGGACACTTGTTCCTCGTGGGTTTTGTGTGTGACATTCCGTACCATGGATTTTCCGCCTCGTTCCGATTTCTCGCTCCATTCCAGTGGTTCCCAACATCCCCTCTGGATCCCCCTCACCTTGGGTCCCACCAGCCTGCAGCACATCCTTCCCTCTGCCGGGAATCCGGGGCTGTTTGGGGCTTTTTCAGGATGCTGCACAAGGAACGTGTCCGAGATGTCGCTGCACAGTGTCTGGTGCCCGGGCTGAGAGCAGCAAACACGGGGAGAGCAAAGGGGAATCTCCAGGATCAGCCTGCAAACATCCAGCCTGGAGACGCTTTAAATCCGAGTGGATCAAGGGTGGCTTGACTGGTCAAGGAGAGGCAGCCAAGCCAAACAGCAGCGGCTCCCAAACCTCCTCCACGAGCCAGAGGCTCCCAGTTACACTCTGGATTTCGTGATTTCGGTGCTGATACCAACCCAGTTAGACACAGCTGGGTGAGGGGATCGTGGAATATTCCCCAGATCCCACAGGGATCATCGAGCCAGGACGATCCCAACAATCCCACCGTGACAGGCTGACATTTTGGGCTCTGAGCAAACACCGGGGGATAGATGGAAGCTGCCTATCACCAGCCATGTTACACGCGTCATTAGCAAAACGTTAATTGAAACAAAAGTTGCAAATTGTACCAGGCTGTGCTGCCTTTGCTGCGGCTCCGTAATGGCTTCGACACTTCCTTGGGCACGTTCGCTCCTTCTCCACCGAGGCTGCTTTGCATTAAGCTGTTTGTTTAGCAGCTACTGGGCTTTTTGGCAGGACAACTGCTACCTCCCGAGGGTTGCGGAGCAGGAGGGGGTCCCGCAGTGCTGCCCCAGAGCAGCTGGACACGGCCAGGTGAACCCTCCTCATGCCAGAGAGAAGAGCCACAGCGCCAGCGCTGCTGCCCACCCCACCAGCAGCACCCTGCAGCTCAGGCCAGGGGTCCCTGGCTCCTGCCAGGGCTGTGGGGAGCTGGAGCAGCCATGGGTCAGGCTCCTTGGGCCACTCCTGGGAAGGTGTCCTGATGGGCCAAGGTCACCCGGATCCCAGAGCCCTCGGTGAACCCCTCCAGCCCCGACATGTGCTAAAGGAAACAGTCCCAGCGTATTAATACTTGCAAAAACAAACACCGGGGAGATGGGAGAAGGAAGGAGCCAGGCATTTAGGGAGCGTTAAGTCTCTCCTCTCTAAACTCTGATCCCTCTGTTTCCTACAGCCATTGACTCCCTGAGCATCCCCGTGCCAGGAGCAGCCCCTGGAAAAGTGCCCGAGCAGGTCTGGCCCAGCCTGGCTTCACTCCAAGGGGCACCTGCACCCCTCTCAGAGCCGGATTTGCCTTTTTTGGGGGTGTCTTCAGCATCTCCAGCACTCACATTGCAAAGCAACCTCCTGATTTCCAGATGGGAGAGTGAGGAGAGGAACCAAAACCACGGGAGATGTGGCATGGCCACGGGAGATGCTGCAGGATCAGCAGCTCGGTGAACCTCCTGGTCTCCTGCCTCTCCTCAGCACTTCTCATGGAATCCTGGAATGGTTTGACTTGGAAGGCTGGGTTGGAAGGGGCCTTAAAGGCTATTTCTTCACTGGGAGGGTTGTCCATGGTGGAGTCACCACTGAGGGATGTAAGGGATGTGCAGAAGAGGCCCTGGGGGACAGGGGTGGAGGAATGGCTGAACCTGACGATCTGAGAGGGCTTTTCCAACTTAGGCAACTCAAAGACTTCATGAATCCAACCCAAGCAATTTGGTTCTCACACAGAAAGTGAAAAATCACTGCTCATCTCCCAGGCACTCATCAGCCTGTCCCGGCTGGCATAGACCTCCAGCCTGTCCCGTGCCAGGCGCCGATCCTGCCGCGCTCCCTGCGCCCTCCCTCTGAAATCCGGGTGGGGAAAGCCCCGATGGAAAACCCAGAGGTGACAGTGCCGGAAAGCTGCTGACGGCCCCGCCGTGCCCTGCTCAGCCCGGCCTCAAAATGCCCCCAATGATCATGGGAGGGATGCGCCCATGGCCGGGGGCGTTGGGTACCGCTGCGAGGGGAGATTTGGGCACCGAGCCCGGGCTGCCCCTTGCCCGCGGCGGGCACCGGGTCCAGGGGCAGCGCCGAGGGGTCCAAGGGTGGCAAACAGGGGGAACGGGGCGATGCCGTGGGCAGAACCGGGGTTCGGGGCTGGTAGCACCGGGGCAGTGTCGGCGCGTCTGGCTGAGCCCGGGCGGGGCGGGACTGGCACCGGGAGGGACCGGGGCGGCACCGGGAGGGACCGGGGCGGGGCCGGGCGGCCCCGTCGGCTCCGCTGCGAGAAGCAGCCGGTGCCTCCTCCGGGGGAGCCGCGGACTCGTCTGGCTGCGGGGCGCGGGCGGCAGCGGCACCGGCACCGGGAGGCACCGGGGCGAGACGGGCACCGGCAGCGGCACCGGAGCGCAGCCCGGCTCGGGACCGGGCGAGGCGGGGGAACCGGCCGGCTCCAAACCCGCCCCTCGGCGCGGGAGGAGGCGGTGGCCGAGCCCCCCCGCCGCGCTCCAGCCCAGCCAGACCCGCGCCAGCCCCGCGCCGCTCGCCCATGGCGACCCCCGGCCCCACGCGTGCCCCGGCCCCGGCACGGAGCCGCCGCTGAGCGCTGCGCACCGGCACCGGCCCGGCGTCCAGGTAAGCGCCGCGGGCGGCCCCGGCTCGGCAGCGCCGGCCCCGGGCACCTGCCCGGCCAGGGACGCTCCTGCCCCGCGGCACCGGGAGCGGCTCCGGGGGTCCCGGTGATGCCTCTTTCCGCCGCTCTCAACCCCGGGGCTTCGCCGCTGTTTATTCCCCGCCGCCCGCGCCCGGCGGGTCGGATGCTGCCACCGCCGAACGGGGCAGAACCGGAGCCTTCGGGGTCCCCCGGGGATGGGGGGAGCGGGGGGAGCCAGCGGCGTGCCGGGGTCGGGGCGGCCTGTGCGGCCGCCGCAGGACTTTGCTTCATACTTGGAGCCCGTCCCGCCACGCAGGAACACAAACACGGCGCGGGACGGCTCCGGGAGCGCGGGAGGGAGGAGATGGGTCCTGTCTAAATATTAGTTTAAGGAACGGAAGGATCTCCAGCCGGCATCTCCAGCCCCGTCACCTTCTCCCAGCCCCGGCCGCGCCGCTGGTGCTGACCATGTCCAGAGCTCCGCTGGGGCTGGGGGGTGAATTTCCCCCCATCCTCGAGGGAGGGAATTTCCCCCTCTCGCCGCGGTCTCTCCGAAGGCTTTAACAAAACAAGGCAGACCTCGGGTGTCTTTATTGCACATATATGGTAGCTTGTAGCCAGCACTGATTTAAATCCCATCCTCGCTCCGGGAGCCGCTCCGCAATCAGGCGCCGGGTGAAGGGCACGGTTTATCCCAGCGGGAGAAGGGGCTGGTGCCTGTTGGAAGCGCCGTGTGAGTCCTGGCTGTGTGCTGAGATCCCCGATCTAAAGGCAGGATCCCAGTGGATCCCAAATTCATCCTCTCGTGGCCGCGGCTGCTCCTGGCTTTAGCGGCAGAAGCCTCTGCCTGGCACAGGGCAGAGAAACAGAGCAGGGAAGGGGCGTCTCTGTGCCGAATTTTAGGGTGTGTGAGCGCTTTTACCCTTTGGTTCCGACCCAAATCTGCCCGCTGTGGCAGCTGCAGATGCCGCACTCGGATCTGCTCCGTGCTGTGGCAGTGCCCCGGTGCGAACGCCCTCGGTGTCACCACCGGGCTCCGGGCTCGTCCTGCGCCTCCATCCCCGCAGCTCCGGGGCTGGGGGGAAGGATTACACGTTCCCGTTCCTACATCCCGGGTTTTTAAGCAGCGCTGGGTGTCGGAGGGCCGGCTCGGGCCGGTGCTGCCCGGCGGAAGGCGCACGGGAGGTGTGGCGCATCCCGGGAACGCCGGGCTGGCCCTCCCGCTCTGCCAGCGGCCCGTGCGCGGCTGCGGCGACCTCACAGCAGGATGTGGCACCGGGGCCAGGCTCCTCCGGGCTTTTCAAGGGCAGAGCCCGGCACCTTCCAGGCCTCGTGGTTGCGCTGGAAATAAAAGGAGCTGCTCCGGTTTGCTGTGGCACAGCCCGGGGGACACGCAGGCGCGGGGGACGGGCACCCCCGGGTGACCGTGCCAAGGCTGGGTGGTGCTGGGCCCGGCTGTGGTGGCACTGGGTGCCCTCCCATGGCATTGCCATGAGTCACATCGTGCTCGGCCACCTCCCTGCTGGAGCCCGCTTGGGCCGTGCCGGGCGTGGGGGCTCCAGGATGAGCTTTGGGGTTGATTCGCACCTTCGGGGGTCTGCAGGGGTGGATGTAAGATTTGCAATATCCCCTTTTTGAGGTCAGGGTACCTCTCATGAGCCCTAAACACAGCCCAGCCAATCCCAGAGCAGGTGGCACCTTGGCTGTCCCCAGTGCAGCATGGGGGGGGGGGGGGGTGGCATTCAGAGCCCTGGCTTCTCCCCACCCTGTCGTGCTGAGCCAGGCCTTGCCCTCACAGGGGTGGGTTTGGGGGGCACAAGGAGCTGGCAGCTGCCTCTCAGTGTCACCCCTGCCCGTGGAGCAGCTCATGGCACCCAGCAGGGCGAGGGAGATGCTGAGGGGAGGGGAGAAGCCCCTGTGTGTGTTGCCATCAGGAGGTGAGGTAGTACAGGACTGGTGAGGGCTTTACTGGTGTGGGTTTGTTTTACTGGTGTGGGTTTGTTTTACTGGTGTGGGTTTGTTTTACTGGTGTGGGCTTGTTTAACTGGTGTGGGTTTGTTTTACTGGGATCACTTGGCATCCCAGGAGCGCAGCCATGGGGATGGCCCAGATTCCTGGTCAAGGTGAGCCACCTGCTCCAGCACCACCATTAATGGCTTGGACTGGAGAAATCCCACCCAACTCAGATTTTTCTGGGATTTGGCCAGTCTGGAGTAGCATTTCCCTGTGAATCTTGGGGAAGAGGAAGAGAAGCTCCCTCCTGGCCGTGCCAGGCGTGGCGCAGCGCTGCTCTCGTGCACGGAGCATCGCGAGCGCGTCGGAGCGAAGCCGCCCCCTCTGCGCCCGCCGTGGGAAGGGAAATGCCACGAGCAGCTCCATTCCCATCTCTTCTCCCTCACGAAACCCAAAACAGGCTCACTTTGCAGCCCGGCATCCCAGAGCTAAATTGAAACAATCTCTTTGCCACCGCGGTGTTCTCCGAAAAGCGTTTCCTCCTGCCGTCGTTCAAAGGCCGCGCCAGCCCCTCGCAGGCGATGCCACTCGCATCAGCGCCGGCTTTCTGGGGTGTTTTCATTCGGATGGAACCACATTTAATTTGTTTTCCCTCAGCAGAGGCTCCCTTTGAACCGGCTCCAGGCGCAGTGTTGGAGGGGAGGGAGGCAGGGCAGCTCCGAGGGGTCGGCGGCCCCGCAGCAGGAGATATCCCAGGAGGGGAAGTTCCTCCTCCAGCATCGCTCCCAGGCTGCAATAATCCAAAGCAGGAGTTGCATTTTTCTCCATTTCAGCAGCTTTTTTTGCAGCACAGGGACCAGTGGTGCTTGGGCAGGGTGATGAATCCCATCCCGGAGCTCTCCCGGGCTCTGAGGATGGAGCTGATTCAGGAGCAGGGTCCTGGTTTTGTGGCTCCAGGTTTTAGGGAGTCACTTGATTAAATCCTGGCCTGGTTTAGAGGTGGTTGTAAACCCAGCCCTGGTCCTTCCCAGTGAGAAAACCAACTTTGCTCCATGGTTGCTGTGTCTGGGTCTTGCTGGCAATGGCAGCGATGCAGAAGTGACCAAGCCCCATCGCTTGTGGGGACCTTTTTCCCATTAATAATGTTCATTTTGGCTGAAGGAGCTGTCCGGGAGCCCAGGGTGTATTTATTGCTGCTGTTGTCACTCCCACCAGGGCTGTGGGATCTGCTGATGGCATCTGGTGGCCGATGGCACGGTGACACAGGGTAGACCCTGGTGCCGTGGAGTGGAGCAGGGTCTGCAAACCAAAATCCCAAATCCTTGCAGGGTCCATCCCAGTGGTTGTGCTCCCCAAGCTGTGCTGGGAGGAGCAGGCAGGGAATGCTCCCAGCAAGGTGCTGGAGCGGCTTTTTGGTTTTCCCTGGGTTTTTCCCTCTCTGCTGCCTTCCCAAAGCTGTGTCCTGGTGCAGCACAGGGGGACGCCAAGGCCAGCCCAAACCTTGGGAGTGAACCAAAGCACATTTACTGCTGAAGGTCCCAGCTGAGAACACCCATCCCATCCTCCCCGGAGGAAGGGATGGCCTCTGATTTAACAGGGCAGCTGCTGTCTTCGTTAAGTGGTGTTGGCTTATTAAAAGCACATTTTTGAGGCTTAGCAGCTCCTCAGAGCCATCTGGAGGGACGGTGCCAGTGCTAGAGGAGGACGAAGGAGGAGCAAAGCTCCGCTGAGCCAGGCTGGGCACCGACAGCATCACCCTGAACCGGGGCAAAACCCCACCTGTTTGGTGTCCAAGAGAAGTCTGGGGAGGGAAAAGGAGAGGTTGGAAGGATCCAGGCAGGATTTGGGTGGTGTGAACCCTCTGAGCATGGACAGAGCTGTGTCCTGGCAAAGCATCGCTTGTGGTGGCATCTCCCTGACAGAGGAGGGATGGGGAGGAGAGGGGGAGGTTTGGACCCCACCTGTCTCCAGAAGCAGGTCATGGAATCATGGAATGGTTTGGGCTGGAAAGGACCTTGGGCAGGGACACCTCCCACTCTCCCGGGTTGTTCCAAGCCCTGGCCTTGGACACTTCCAGGGATGGGGCAGCCCCAGCTGCTCTGGGCTGTGAATCTGAGGAACGGTCGATGTTTTCTGTCCCTGACCACAGCACAGGAGCTGCAGCAGGACCAGCTGCCAGCCCCATTCCCACAGGCAGTGACAGAGAAATGCCCCAATCCATGTTTTGCTGGAGTTCTTTGGCCGTGCCATTATCTTCCAACAGCACTTTCCCGAATTTCATGTTGCTCTGAGCAGCCTCTGGTCTGGGAAAGGTGGAAAATGGTCCTGCAGAGGTGCAGATTGTCCCTGTCTGTGCCACCTGCCCCTCCCCTCGCTGCTGGTGGCAGCTCCTCTGCAGGAGTGTGGGCAGGATTTGTGTGGCCGTGTTCCAGTTGTAATTGGTGTTTTTATGGCAGCAGGAGAAACGATGCCAATCTTTTACCCACAGCTCAGCTGGGTCTGAGCTGGAGCCCTGGGAGAGGCCAGCGGGGTGGGAAGGGCAGAGTGGCCACAGCTCTCCCCCAGCACTGATATCTGAGATGGGAGCAGAGAGAAAACTTTGCTTTTTAGGAAACCATGTGGCTCTTCCCAGTGGGAAGGAGAGATCCCAGCAGTTTTTCCCTGCAGTGACAGGAGAGCTCAGGCACGTGTCCATCCCCCTGGTATCGCCATCTCCACATGCAAAGATCCAGCTGACCCAACCTGCTGCCCCTCCAGCTCTCCCCATCACCTCCAGCCCCATTTCTCCCAAGCATCTCCCAGTTCTGGGATCCCTCTGGCTGAAATCCCCGTTCCCAGCTCGCCGCTGTTGCCGTCCCGGGCGGAATTCCTCATCTGCTCTCTCTGCAGCAGCGCTAAGTGCTTCAATGTGTTGGCAGTTGCCGCTGGAGTCGGACGGTAAATCCTAATGGGATCCCAGTCCCTGCTCCAGCCAAAACCCACTGCAAGGGTTTAGTGCAAATTGGATTTGCAAACCTCGCTCGGGTCTCGGTGCCCTCAGCAAAGCGCCCTAATCCCCGGAGGACGAGCTGGCTCCTTCTGTGCAGCCGGGAGCCCGGGATCTGTGGGGGGAGAAGAGAGGGAAGAACGGGGGGAATTCCCAGCTCGGCATCGGCATCACCTGTGCTGCCCGCTCGGGAGGCTGCTGAGGGATGTGGGTGGATGCTCATCCCGCAGGGATGCGGCTCCCCCGGGCCCAGCGCTCCTCCTGGCCCGCCCCATCCACCCTGCATCCTGCAGGAACGCTGGGTCAGGGCAGGATCTGTTTCCCTGGGGATGAGAATGGGAATTATTCAGGTGGGAGCTGATGGGATCGGGCCAGCACACCTGAGACATGTGGAAAAGGCAGAGGTGGAACCCTGGGAAAACCAGGAATTAATACCTGGAGTCCTTCAAGGTGCTTTTCCAAGGGGGAAACTGAGGCACCCTGCAGCACACTGAACTCCCTGAGGGATTTGGGGAATCCACAACGGAGGAAACCCTACAAAACAGGAAAGTGGCCAAGCTGTGCTGTGGGAGGTGACCCTGTCGTGGCAGCCCTCCTGCCTCTGGCCTATTTCTCCCTCCCTGATCCCACTGAGGGCTTTTCCTTTCTTGGGAAAAAGGAGATTTTGCCCCCAGCACAGCTGTGGCAGCTCTCAGATACCAGCGGTGTCGAAACGGGCCCAGAGCAAAGCACATCTGGGGCCTGGGCTCCGTCTCGCTGCCAAAATTTAAGCTTTTAACCCTCTTTCCCGAGGCACTGGGATTGTTCAAACAAGCCACAGTAATTAGTTTCCTCTGACAAACCACCCCTTTTTGGCATCAAGAGGTTTATTAATTCCGGTGGGGGGGGGAGCATCGCTCCGGATCCAAAAATAATTGACATTCAGAGTCCAGGTTTTGGCACGAGAGGGAAAATTTGGGCTGGAAAAGCAGCATCAGGTGTGCAGGAGATTGGCACAGCAGCACCCAAAGGCGCCCAGCAGTGGCTGGGGGGTCCTTGGCTGGTGTTATCCCTGATTTCCTCCGTGGCCACATAAACCATTCTGGTTTTGGTGGGATTTCAAGCGATATAATTTGATTTTTTTCTGCCCTTCAGCAAAAGGGGTCTGTCTGCAGGGAGTTTTCCTGCAGTCATCCCCACTTCATTCCCCGTTTTGGTGTTATTCACCTCGAGCCATGCTCCGCTCCCGCTGCGGCCCCTGGGCAATACCCTGAGGAATTTTATCAGCAATTAATCTCTAATTACTCACCTCTTTCCGTGAAGGGCGGCTCTCGCTGCTGCTTAGACCTGACAGAATCGGCTTAGGGAGGGTTTTGGGTTGCTGCAGCCTCGGTGACCTTGGCGGGGCTGTCACACACCTTGCAGGGTCAGAGGGGACACTGGGCTGGGAGCACAAACTGGGAGCACAAACTGGGAGCACAAACCTGGGAGCACAAACTGGGAACACAAACTGGGAGCACAAACTGGGAACACAAACTGGGAACACAAACTGGGAGCACAAACTGGGAGCACAAACTGGGAGCACAAACTGGGAACACAAACTGGGAGCACAAACTGGGAGCACAAACTGGGAGCACAAGCTCAGGCCGCACCGCCCATGCCCACCCCACAAACGACTTTTAAATGCTTTGGCTGCTTTTTAGCTGGAAAGGGAATAAATATCCCCGAAATGCTCAGGGTTTAATGCTGTCTCTCAGAGCTGGGGGGTGTCGGGGGGGCAGATCTCGGCCAGGTGTCCCCCCAGGCTCTGCACAGACACCCCCAGGTGTCCCCGAGCCGGGCTGGGTGACACTGCAGGGAGCTGTGCTGCATCAAACCACGCTTTTATTTCCTGCTGATTTATATTGCAGCTGCATTCCCAGCCTGCGGCGTGTCCCGGCGAGTGCCGGGGACAGGGACGGGGGGGGGGAACCAAGGGAAGCCGAGGCTGGAGGGCAAGCAGAATCATTATCTGCCCTTGCAGGGATGAGCTGAGCCCAGCCGGAGCTGAACTGGGACTGAACTGGTCCCAGACTGGTCCCAGCAGGGGGACAGAAATCCCCGCGCTCGGCTCCGCATCCAGAGGGATTCCTCCCGCCGGGCGCCCGCTGCGGATCCCGATAATTAATGACATGAAAGCCCACGCGAGACCTCCGGGGAAGGAATCAAAGGCTCCGCCGCAGCTTCCCAGGGCATGGATTTATCCCTGCGGGCCGGCAGCTTCCCCGCATCCCACCGCCGTGCAGGATGGAGGGAACGGGGACCCCGCGGGACACGGTGAGACGGGTCAGCACCGCCCCGGTGTCTGCCCCGAGGGTTCCGTGCACAAATCCAGCCCCAAAATGCGTCTGGATGGAGCTCCTGGGGGTGGGGAGACACGGGGGGAGGGGGTCGTGGCCGCGGGGTCTCTGGGTTGGGGCCACCGGAGCTGCGCTCGTGCCGGGATTTCCATCCCGGGAGATTTGGCTTCTGCCCGGGCAAACCAGCTCGGCTCGGGCACAGGATTCTCTCCCTGCCATGCAGGGGTGGCTCAAGGTGCCCCTTGGCCCTGGCACACATTGGGATTTTCCTTCCCTTTGCGCCTTTCCCTCCTGGAAGAGCTCCCGGACCCCTCTCTGGCAGGATTTGTTCTGTTCCCATTGGTTTTGGGATTTGGGAATTTGGGACAGGCACCCCAGTGCGGGGTCTGGCTGTGCTGAGGGGCTCTGGGGGGTCCTGTGCCTGCTCATTCCCAAAGATGATGCCCTTTGGTGTCTGGGATGTGGATATGGATGGCTCAGTGTCCCCAAATCCCTGCCCTGTCCTGGTGCCTCCTCCTTGGAGCTGGTTTGGCTCTGCCAAATCCAAAATGAGGGAAAATTTCAAACCCGGTTGGGCAGGACTTGGAACAGCCTGGGATAGTGGAAGGTGTGGAAGGTGTGGAAGGTGCGGAAGGTGTGGAAGGTGTGGAAGGTGTGGAAGGTGTGGAAGGCGTCCCTGCCCGTGGCAGGGGTGCCATGGATGGGCTTTAAGGTCCCTTGCAGCCCAAACCAGTCTGGGATTCTGTGATTCTATGGACTGGTGGGAATTTGGATGTGGCCACAGCAAGAGCTGCTCCGTTGGATGGAATCTCCTCAGGCTTCCTTCTCCAACCACGACCTGGCGTGGCCACCACCCCTGGCGTCGTCCCCAGCACCACGGGGCGCCCTTGGCTGATCCATCCCCATCCCACCAGCTCCGTGGGGGAGGCTTTTCCTTATGATTTCCACCGTGTTGAGGGGGTTGGGGTGGGTTTGTTGCTCTCCAGCTGTTTGGAGAGATGTAAACCAAACCCGCCGTAATTCAGCTCGAACGTAAATGTCATGGCAGCGTGGGAACGAGGGCGTTTGGCGTGTTCAGCCCAGGGGCTCTGGGAATGCTGGAGCTCCTCCTGCCCCACAACATCCCATCTCCCTCTCCACCATTCCATCTCACTCTCCCCCATCCCATCTCCCTCTCCACCATTCCATCTCACTCTCCCCCATCCCACCTCCCTCTCCACCATTCCATCTCACTCTCTCTCATCCCATCCCACCTCCCTCTCCTCCATCAAATCTCCATCTCCACCCTCCCATTTTCCTCTCCACCATCCCATCTCCTTCTCTCCTATCCCATCTCCCTCTCCTCCATCCCACCTCCCTCTCCTCCACTTCATCTCCCTCTCTCCCATCCCATTTCCCTCTCCCCCATCCCGTCTCCTTCTCCCCTATCCCATTTCCTTCTCCACCATCCCATCTCCCTCTTCCCCATCCCATCTCCCTCTTCCCCATCCCATCTCCCTCTTCCCCATCCCATTTCCTTCTCCCCCATCCCATTTCCTTCTCCCCCATCCCATTTCCTTCTCCCCCATCCCATTCCCCTCTCCCCCATCCCATTTCCCTCCTCTCCATCCCGTGGGTCCGGGCCCAGCTCCAGTTCCCTCACTGGGGTCACACTCCACCCCAAACCTTTCCCAGAGGAGCAGGGCTGCATCCCAGGGCTGCGGCTGTGCCTGGTTTGTGGTCGGCCCTTTGGGGGGGGGGTCTGGGGGAAGCTGGGGAAGAGCTCTGGAGCTGCTGGGCTGGATTTCACTGAGGCAAAGCAGAACCATGTGTCCCACGCTCTGCTCTGGTTCTGCTTAGGGGGACTGGGAAGAGCTGGAGGGGGAGGAGGAGGAGCAGGGATGAGCTGAGGATGCCTCGTGGTCGTTGCCGGGGTCGGCATTCAGAGCTCGAGGCTGTGCCAGTGCCGGGCTGGCAGCGCTGCCAGCAGGGATGAGGTGTCCCTTGTCCCCAGAGCAGAGCTGGAGATGGAAACAGGGACATTTCCCCCTCCTCTGTGCACCCACTTGCTGCCAAAAGAGCAGGAAAATCCAACAGGTCCACCTGGATCAGGGTTTGGGGCTTTTTTTTCCTCTCAATGCTCCCCGTTTTGGGGCCAGTTTTGGCACTTTGAGACCAGTTTGATCCAGGGGCACTGCAGGTTCCAGTCCTCCCAGTGCAGCACCTGCCCTGGCCAGCAGTGTTGGACACACCGATGCTTTTTGGGAAGGTTCAGTCCCCAAGAAAGTATTTTGGGAGCTTGTGGTAAATTTCGGGGAAGGTCTGATGCAATTTTGGGAAGGTCTGAAGGAGTTTTGGGGGAAAATCTGAAGGAATCTTGGGGACAATATGAGGAAGTTTTTGGGGAAAATCTGAAGGAGTTTTGAGGACAGTCTGAGGACATTTTTGGGGAAAATCTGAAGGAGTTTTTCTTATGGTCTGAGGCAGTTTTGGGGAAGATTTGAGGCAGATTTGGGAACAGTCTGTCTCTCCACCACCCTCACCCTCTCCAGGACAACCCAGCCCCATCCTGTGAGCAGGACCAGGCGTTGAGCTGGAGCTGCTGCTGGAGGAGCAGCGTCCGGAGCTGCTGCCCATGGAAATTGTTTAATTCCTGCGGGATGAGTCACGAGGAGCCGGGATTTCAAAGCAGCTTGGCTCCCATGTAAGGCACTCAAATAAACAGTGTGTGGCAGGTGGAAGCTCTCTCTGATGTCCCATCAAGGCCTCCGTCTTTCCAAGTGTTTTGTGTTGCCAAAAATCCTTCGGCCACACCGTGGCTTCATCCATTCTTGAGGCTGGGCTCTGGAAAATAATGAATCAATGCCCGGAAACATGAATCGACGGAAAATTTATGGCACACTTAGAATATAATGTCTTTTGGGTCCTCTGCTTTGAAGCATCAGCGCTGAAAGTTTTGGCGTCTCCTTCTTTCAACCCTTCAGCGAGGAGGATTTAAGGAAAAAAAAAAAAATAAATTCACTTTTCTCCCTCACCTCATGACTCTGTGAGCTTTGAGGAATCTGTGGATATCGGAAACAAATCGCAAGAGTCTGCTGGAAAAACGGGGAGTGGGGTTGAAAAACAAGAGCGAGGGGAAAAAGTGAGAGTGTGAAAAGTGAAGGACGCCAGAGAACCCCAAACCTTCCACTTTTTGTGGGCAAAAAATGTCTGTGGGGATGGAGTTGCTGGATTTTGATTTATCAGGAAAAACAAGTGGAAACACCGTCATCCCTGGAAGCGTCCAAGGCCAGGTTGGACAGGGCTGGTCTGGGGCTTTTTAGAGCAAAAGAAACCAACAGCAAAGCCTGGAATAACTTTGTTGTTATTGTTTTGCACACTGGAGCTGGGATTTGAGTCTTTCGAAAGGTCACAGGCGAGTGGGTGGGGGCCAGGATTTCTGGCTGCCGGAATGGGAGGCTTTTTTATGGGACGTGCAGCGAGGCTGGAACCGCTCTCCTAAAATTTTATGGGCCTGCAAGAAGCCAGAGGCCCTTTCTCAGGTGGTGGGATCGAGTGTCACAGCCCTGCTCCAGCCCCAGCCTTTTCCTCCCCCGAGCAGGACAAAGGGGGCTGAGCCCCCCTGGGTGATGGAGGTTCAGCTCAGGGGTTTGTGTGATCCCACTGCTGGTTGTTCACCGTGGAATTCATCTCCCAAAATACCCAACATCAGCTGGTAAAAGCTGTTTGTCCTCCTGGAGAGCAGAACAAAGTGTCCTTCCCCCCCCCCCAAACCCTCCCCTGGGGCTGCTGGTTTTTCACAAATCCTTCATTTCCACTGATTTTGTCCAGGAACAAACTGGGCTTTTCCTGGTCCTGCACCACTGAGCACTGATCCTGCTGGGAAGGGTTTGGATGCCAGGGAATTTTTAGTGCCTGTTCCCTGCTCCTGCTCTTATTTCCAGGGTGAAATCTGAGCTGAAGGCACCTGACTATCGTGGAATTCCAGAATGGGAATTTAAATATCCGGTCTCACCCCCTGCCGTGGGCAGGGACACCTTCCACTGTCCCAGGCTGCTCTAAGCCCCATCCAGCCTGGCCTTGGACACTTCCAGGGATCCAGGGGCAGCCTCAGCTTCTCTGGGAAATTCATTCCTGGGCCTCATCACCCTCCCAGCCAGGAATTTAATCCCAATATCCAACCTATCCCTGCCCTCTGGCAGTGGGAAGCTGTACCCTGTGTCCCATCACCATTCCCACAGTGTCCTGTCAGGATGATGAACGTGGATGTGAACACACCTGGCATCCTCCATCCTCCTGCATCCTCCTGCATCATCCTCCATCTTCCTTCATCCTTCTGCATCATCCTCCATTCTTCTGCATCATCCTCCATCCTCCTTCATCCTCCTTCATCCTCCTGAATCATCCTCCATCCTCCTTCATCCTCCTCCATCCTCCTCCATCCTCTCCCATCCTCCTCCATCCTCTCCCATCCTCCTCCATCCTCCTCCATCCTCATCCATCATTCTCCATCATCCTCCATCGTCTTCCATCATCCTCCATCCTCTCCCATCCCTCTCCATCCTCCTCCATCCTCCTCCATCCTCCTCCATCCATCCTGGAGCATCCTCCAGCATCCTCCATCACTCTCCTGCAGGATGGGGAGCCCGGCTCTCCCTTGACTTGATGGGATGAGACCTGGTAGCAGACGGGGCTGGCACCACCCCCCTCCAGTGCTCCCAGTGCTCCCAGTGCTCCCAGTGCTCCCAGTGCTCCCAGTGCTCCCAGCAGCCTCTCCCAGCTCCCATTCCCGGTGTCCAGGCCAGCGCTGCCGCTCCAGACCCGCTGGGATTCCATCCTCTTCCCTCCTTATAAGGCCAAACGATTCTTTTTCTGTCTTGGCATTGTTTATAACGTTGAAAATGTTTAGACTCTGGCTGGGTCCTGCAATGATCCTGTAACCTACAGGGTACCTCATTCCTGTTGGTGGACAGGGAATTATCTGCATCCCATAAAATCAAGGGATGTGGTGATGAGGGGGCGGCCACAGCCCTTCATGGTGTTTTCTACAATAAAAATAAAAGCAAACCTGTCGAATTCCAGTTTAAAACAAAAATTCCCCCCCCCCCCCCCTCCGTAAATTCTATTTGGTAAATACTATAAAAGTGGGATTGGGTTTTTCTCCTTTTGTCCTTTTTTTCCCCTTTCTTTTTGTTTTTTTTTTAACACTCCCCCCCCCAAAAAAAAAATTATTTAAAAAGGAAAAATATTTGGAGTTTGCAAGGAGCTGAAATAAATATAGGAGCCAAGAGGTGGAAGGACAGGGACATCAAACCCATCAGAGCCAGCGGCTCCTCCTGCTGCTCTCTGCTTCCCAAGGGAACGCACCAGGGAAGAGGTGTCCCAGGTGTCCCAGGTGTCCCCGGGTGTCCCCAGGTGTCCCCAGGTGTCCCTGGGGTGACAGGAGTGTCCCTGTCCTCAGCCACTGTGAGGAAACCTGGATGGAGGGAGGGGCAGCAGGAGCCCACCTGCCAGGGCAGCTGTGTTTGTTGGGAAGGGGTGGGATGAGGCCACCAGCTTGTCCCCAGTGGTGTCACCTCATCCTCATTGGTGTCACCATGTCCCCATTGCTGCCACCTCCTCCCCATTGGTGTCACCTTGTCCCCATTGGTGCCACCTCATCCCCATTGGTGTCACATTGTCCCCGCTGGTGTCACCTCATCCCCATTGCTGCCACCTCATCCTCATTGGTGCCACCTTGTCCCCATTGGTGCCACCTCCTCCCCATTGGTGTCACCTTGTCCCCATTGGTGCCACCTCATCCCCATTGGTGTCACATTGTCCCCGTTGGTGTCACCTCATCCCCATTGCTGCCACCTCATCCTCACTGGTGCCACCTCATCCTCACTGGTGCCACCTCATCCCCATTGCTGCCACCTTGTCCCCATTGGTGTCACATTGTCCCCGTTGGTGTCACCTCATCCCCATTGCTGCCATTTCATCCCCACTGGTGCCACCTCATCCCCATTGCTGCCATTTCGTCCCCACTGGTGCCACCTCATCCCCACTGGTGTCCCCTTATCCCCAGTGGTGTCACCTCGCCCCCATTGCTGCCACCTCATCCCCATTGCCACCACCAGCCCCAAGCCACCTTTCCCACCAATCCAGCACATTCCCGGGCTGCCCCTCGTGCCTCAGTTTCCCATCTCAGCACCGTGCTGGTGTTGGGAAGGGAGGAGCTGGAGCCAAGGGGATCCCACAGGAAGGATCCCCCATCCCAAGCCACAGGGAGGGAGGGAGGGAGGGAGGAAGGGGCTCCGGGGGCTCGGGGCACTCATTAAGGATGTTTGTTTTGCCTGTTTTGCAGAGTTTCAATGTTCTGACTTGCTCTAAGATGAAGGTATGGAAGTTTGCAGCCATTGCATCGATGCTCCTCAGTTCCGTGTTATCCATTTTAGTTTGTAGAGACATGTTCAGCGGAAGCCGGGAATTCAGCCCCTTGCCTTCCTCGCCGTCTTCCTCACGGGATTCCTCCTCCTCCTCCTCTTCTTCCTCCTCCTCCTCCTCCTCCTCCTCCTCGCTGCTGGCGGCTCCGCGGAGATCCCCACGGGCCCTGCAACGCCACGGCTCTCTGCTGGCCCAGTGTAAGCTCCTGCTCCTCCATCCTGGGGTCATTGTTCCCCCCGCCACCCCAAAGATCCCCCAAATCCCTGTGGGGTCATTCCCTGCCCTCTCCTGCATCCAAACATTCCCTTTAGGAGGGTTTAAACAAGAACTTGGGGCAAGCAGGAGGCACTGGGCACCAAACTTTGGTGTGAACACAGCAGCTCTCCACTGAGGGAAATTCAAACAGCTCAGTTCCAGCAAAGGAGCTGCTTTTATTCCCTTCAAATGGCTCTTTTTTGGTAATTTTTTTTTTTTAATTTTTTGTTCCATGCTATTTTTTACAAATGGAAAATGTCAAACGGGAGCTGAAGATGAGGGCACGGCAGCAGCTCCCCCTGCTCACCCCTCGGTGCTCCCTGAGGGCTGGAAATCCCCACGTGTTTGTTTTGATTCCAAACCAGAGGAACTGCTTTTTTTGGGTGGAAATTTGGAAATCAATGACAAGCTGTCAAACCACGCTTTCCTTTGTCTTTCCTGTGCCTCCTACAGAGCTGAGCTGGAATAACCCTGGATTTAGGGTTGGGACAAAGGGATGTGGGTGTTGCCAGCAGTGGCTGGGCACAGTTTGTGTGTTGGCTGCTGGCCCTGGGGTCTCAGGGGCAGCCCTGTGGGTCTTGGGGCTCCCAGACCATAGTGAAACAGTGCAAATAGCAAATTTATTGGGGTTTCTCCCCAAATCCACCTGCCCCAAGGGACCTCTGTCCTAGGGGATATTCACCCACTCCAGGGAATTTTCATTCTGGGGGATGTCCTCCCACCTCAGGGAATTTCCATCCTGGGGATCAGCCATCCACCTTAAGGCACCTGGAGGATCCTGAGATCCTCATCCATGGAGGATCTCCCATCTCAGGTGACCTCCATCCAGGTCCATGTTAACCCACCCTGGGAATCTCCATCCTGGGAGTCGTGCACCCCAAGGAACTTTCTTCCTGGGGGATGTTTACCCACTGTAGGGAATCTCCATCCTGAGGTTATCCACCCACCCTAAGGCACCTCCATCCTGAGGTTATCCACCCACCCCAAGACAATTCCATCCTGAGGTTATCCACCTACCCCAAGACAATTCCATCCTGAGGTTATCCATCCACCCCAAGGCACCTCCATCCTGAGGTTACCCACCCACCCCAAGGCACCTCCATCCTGGAGGATCCCGAGACCCTCATCCATGGAGGATCTCCCACCTCAGGCCACCTCCACCCAGCCCAGTAACCCCCACCCCCCACGGGGACACCCACTAACGGCGCCCCCTCCTCTTGCAGACAGCGCCTTGCTGGAGAGCTACACGGAGGGCGAGATCCGCCAGCTGATCTCGGCGCTGGTGGAGCGCTACCGCCAGGCCATGAACTCGGGCGGGCACGAGCTGCCGCTGTTCCCTCGCGCCGGCAGCCGCCGGAAACGCGCCCGCGCCCGCCACAAACCCTGCGAGCTGCGCGAGCTGGAGGTCAGCGTCAGCGAGCTGGGCCTGGGCTACGAGTCGGACGAGACGGTTCTGTTCCGCTACTGCAGCGGCACCTGCGAGGCCGCCGTGCGCAGCTACGACCTCTCCCTCAAGAGCATGAGGAGCCGCAGAAAGATCCGGAAGGAGAAGATCCGGGCCCGGCCGTGCTGCAGGCCGCTGGCCTACGACGACGACGTGTCCTTCCTGGACGCCTACAACCGCTACTACACCGTCAACGAGCTGTCGGCCAAGGAGTGCGGCTGCGTGTGACGGGGCCACCCGGGCAGAGGGACCGGGATGGAGGCTGGAGTGGCCGGAGGAGGAGAGACTGAGCCGCTGGCGTGTCCCTCGGTGTCACCGTCCCGCCGGCCGCGCAGGACTAGAGACGTGGCCGCGGCCGTGGCGGAGGCGGTTGGAGCGGTGACGGCGGCTTGAGGCGGTCGTCCCCTCTGCAGGTGGCCCAGAGGTCCCTGCTGAGGTGACAGTGGGCGTGCAACGTGCACAGGGCGTGTCCAGCCCTCGGCGTGCACGGGCTGCACTGCGTGTCACGCGTGTCATGCGTGTCACGCGTGTCACAGGCCACGTTACCTGCACAGGGGGTGGTGCAGTGCAGGTGTCTCTGGCATGGGGGACCCGCACGTGCCAGGGGTTCTGTGCCAGGGTGTGGCACGGGGGTGTGGCACAGGGGTGTGGCACAGGGGTGTGGCATGTGCAGGGGGTGTTGTGAGCAGTGCCGGTGCTGTGTGGTACTGGACAGGGTGTGCTGCACGCTCAGGGTGTGTTTTGGAGTGTGCTGCACACCTGGGTTGTGTTTTGGGGTGTGCTGCACAATCCAGGTGGGTTTTGGGGTGTGCTGCACAGCTGGGTTCTGTTTTGGGGTGTGCTGCACACTCGGGGTGTGTTTTGGGGTGTGCTGCACAGCTGGGTTCTGTTTTGGGGTGTGCTGCACACTCGGGGTGTGTTTTGGAGTGCTCTGCACACCTGGGTTGTGTTTTGGGGTGTGCTGCACACCTGGGTTGTGTTTTGGGGTGCATGACAGGTTCAGGGTGCGTCAGGTGCCCTGTGCTGCCCCAGGGTGGGAGTTGAATCCTTCTCTCTGTAGCTTTGGGGTTTTGTGACCACCCTGAGCTGCTGGGGGAGGTCCAACCGCCCCAGGTCTCGGTGTCTGGGGACACAGAAACGCCGACAGTGGTTTCTGTGTGGCTCTGACTCCCTCTGGCTTGTGCCCCTTTTGCCACCGTCTCATTCCTGCAGCCCTGGGGCTTTTCTTCTTAAAACTCGGGATAATCTGAAGTAACTGGATTAACCTCCTGTGCCCCTGCCACGGGCAGCTGGGCCGGAGCCCGGCCACCTCCAGGGAGGTGACAGAACCTCCCCAGGGCCACCAGCAGAACTGCAGCATTTGGCGGTGTGGGCAGGAGCATCCCTGGTTTGGCGTCTCCCAAAAATCCCCCCGGCTCTCCCGGGAGTATTCCCCATCCTGTGGTCGGGGCTGGAATCCTGCAGGAGAGGGGACTCAGTCCTGGGTTTGGCTCCGCTCGCATTTACAGCAGTGTCACTGCTGTTTACTCAGCGGGGAAATAAATGAGCCCGCAGACTTTCACATTCCCTGGGCAAGCTCGATTTGTTGCCTGGGATTGATGGGTTTTCTCCCCTTGGCTCCCTTCCCAGAAAAAGCAAATCATAAACAGAAG
This sequence comes from Vidua macroura, assembly GCF_024509145.1. Taxonomy (NCBI): domain Eukaryota; kingdom Metazoa; phylum Chordata; class Aves; order Passeriformes; family Viduidae; genus Vidua; species Vidua macroura. The sequence continues at coordinate 5,146,119 of NC_071596.1, read as the reverse complement.
GAGAATATTGGTGTCATGTCCTGGGCATTAACCAACGCGAGGGAAAACACTCCGTGTGCCACCCCCCCCCTGGAGTCCTGGCTCCTCTCTCCAGACAAACAGGGGGAAAAAATCCCTTGTGCCTTCATCCCGAGGAGGAGGAGGGCTGCTGGTGGTGATCCCAGCTGGTGATGGTGCTGCAGGATTTGGGGGAGCAGGATGGCATCCCTTGGGATGGGATGGGATGGGATGGGATGGGATGGGATGGGGTGAGGGGCAGCATCTCCAGTGTTGGACCAGCCACGTTCCCGACCTCCACACAGGGCCAGGCTTTTGGGGGAATTTTTTTTTCCCCTTTCTTTTTTATCCAAATGCAGCTCTTGGCTGAGCGGAGCCAGGGTGTAGTGGAGGAATATAAACACCATCCTTCAGCAGGGCTGGGAGCCCGGGAAGGCAGCCTGGACTCCGTAACACGGAGTTTTCCCTGGATTTTGGGAAAGGCTGGAGGCAGCCGCGGGTGTGGGGCGTGAAACCTGCACCTGGGAAATGGGAAGTGAGAGCGGATAAACTCCACGCTCCAGGTGCAGCTCCCTAACCACGGTGTGAGTTTGCAGGCCTGGAAATGGGAAAAGTTGCCCAAAATAATCAGCTGGAGGATGGGAATGGCAGATGGGCAGCGGGAACCGCGCCGGGCTCGCAGTGGATAAGCGGCTCACTCGAGTTTAAGAAAAAAAAAAGCACCCAAATCTAATAATAATAATGATAATAATAATAATAACTGTCCTCTCAAGGGCTTGGGTGCTTTCCAGGCCTCGCTGGTAATAAAGCTAAAATTAGTTTTGTTGCAGTAAAAAATAAAGGAATGGAAGCAGAGCAGGGAAGGCAGGGAAGGTGGTGTGGAAGCAGTGCAGGACCTGATGCTGCAGAGGAGGATTTGGAGCAGGAGCTGCCTCTGCTCAGTGTTTGCACCCTGGTTTGGGACAGTTTTTTTGGCAGAATCCAGGGATTTAGGGTCCCTTGATGGTGGGCACCCAGCCCAAGGGACCCTCCTCTCACCAGGGTGGTGGTGGGAGCCGCAGGAAGACGAGGGGACAAGGGAGGAGCAGCTCGTGCTGGGACATCTCCCAACTGCCAAAATCCCCCATTCCCAATGCAAATCCATCTTGGAGCCCCCAAAACCGGGAGGAAAACCTGACTCAATGCAATGGTGTGTTAAAACCAGCAGGAATAGCTCCAATCCATCATTTTTTTGCTTTTTTTTTTTTTAATTTCCCCCTGCTGCCAGTGGAGCTCCGGCCCGTGTGGAGGGGATGTTCCCCATCTGCCTCACGCTGCTCCTGCTGGGGTTTTTTGGGAACAGCTGGGATTTGCAGCCGCAAAACTCCCCGATGGGGTGAGCTGGGGCATCGTGGTGTGGCCAAAAGGATGGATTCTGCTTCCATGTCTTTTTCAGGGCTCCTCCTCCTCCTCCTCGTGGAACTCCTCCAGCTGTCCTGGTGCCATCCCGCTGCCAGCCGGCCCTGGAAATGTGGTTCCAATCGAAAGGCTGAGGTTTCCCTAATGCTTTCCATTTCTCCAGCCCCCTCTGCTGTAATAGGAGCTGGAGCTGTCCAGAAGAATGCCTACAATGAAAAAAAAAAAAAAAAAAAAAAAAAAAAAAAAAAAAGTGGAAAATTCCCTCCTCAAAGCCGCAGCAGAATCTCATCTGGCTCCTTCCTCAGCATCCCATGTGCTGTGGCTAATATTAATATTATTATTATTAATAATAATAATAATAACCAGTGTGGAGCAGCTGTTGAGGGGATTTTGGGGTTGGGTTTTTGTTTGTCCGGGGCTGCAGCTCCTCCTGAGAGAGGAGGGTTTGGAAGAGCAGGAGGTTTGGAAACACGAGGAGATGTTTAAAATGCTCCCGGTGGTTGTGACAGTGCAAAAATCCCAGCGTTGTGCTCTGCCAGCCCTGCCACGGTGAGTCCTGGGATTTCCAGTGGGTTTTCCATCAGGACACGCTGTGCTTGGGGAAGGATCCAGCTCCAGCTCGGGATCAGATCCACACATCCCACAAATCTTTCAGGATCCCATTTGCTCCCAGGGTCTCGCTGCCAATTTGGGATCCACGGGGGGGAAATTGGGTCCGACGTCGTCGTTTCCACTCGATGAAAGCGCTCGCAGAGAGAATGTTCTGGGTTTAAACAGCTCCAGGATCCTGCTGGGGAGAAAGGATTTTCCCAATTTATCAAGAGAAATGATATTTTGGTGGGATTCAGAGCCTCAGCTTTTTCTGCCTGTTGTAAATTGGGAACGGGGCTGCCACGTGTTTTTCTTCTGGGCTGAACAAAGCGTGGCCTCGAAGGGGAGGCCCAAGAGAAAGGGGGAGAAAAGGGGAAAAGGGGGGAAAACTAAATAAAATAAAAAGGAGGGGAAATGGGGGAAGCAAAAAGGGAAAAAAGGGGGAAAGGAAAAAAGGAAAAAAGGGAGAAAAGAAAAAAGGGGGGAGGAGAAAAAAGAAAAAGTGGGAAAAAAGATGCAGGAGAAAAAAAGGGAAAAGGGAGAAAAGGAAAAAAAGGGAGGGAAGGGAAAAAAGCAATTAAAATGAAAAGGTGGAAATGGGGGAAAGAAGAACAGGTAAAAAGGGAAAGAGGAAAAAAGAGAAAAAGGGCAAAAAGGAAAAATAATAAAGGAAAAAAGGGGGAAAGGGAAAAAAGGAAATAAAAAGAAAAGGAGGGGAAAGAGGTGAAAGAGAAAAGGGGAAAAGGAAAAAGGGGAAAAAAATGGGGAAAAGGAGAAAAAAGGAAATAAAAGAGGGGAAAAGGAAAAAAGGGAAAAGGAAAAAATGGAAAAGATAAAAGAGAAAAAAGAAAATAGGGGGAAAGGAAAAAAGGGAAAAAGAAAAAAGAGAAAAAAGAAAAAAAGGGGAAAAGGAAAAAGGGGAAAAGGAAAAATGGGGGGAAAGAAAACAAAGGAGAAAAAGAAAAAAAAGGGGGGAAAAGAAAAACTGGGAAAAAGGAGAAAAAAGGAAATAAAAGAAGGGAAAAGGAAAAAAGGGAAAAAGATAAAAGAGAACAAAAAGAAAAAAAGGGGGAAAGGAGAAAAGGGAAAAAGAAAAAAGAGAAAAGGGAAAAAAAGGGGAAAAGAAAAAAGAGAAAAAAGAAAAAAGGGAAAAGGTAAAAAGAGAAAAAAGAAAAAAGGGAAAAGGTAAAAAGAGAAAAAAGAAAAAAGGGGAGAGAAAAAAGGGAAAAGAAAAAAGGGGAAAAGGAAAAATGGGGGGAAAGAAAACAAAGGAGAAAAAGAAAAAAGGGGGTAAAAGAAAAAAGGAGAAAAGGGAAAAAAAGGGGGGAAAAGAAAAAAAGGAGAAAAAGGAAAAAAGGGGGGAAAGCAAAAAAAAAAAAGGTAGAAAAGGGGGAAAAGGGGCAAAGGGATTCCTGTTCCAGCGCCGCCGGCACCATCCGGATTTTCCTGTTCCCCTCCGGAATCGCCGGGCCCGTGCCCGGCTGCAGAAGTGGATGCAATGCATCTGTATTTTGGATACTGCTATTTATTGGAAGTAAATTATGTTATTTATTTAGATCCCAAAGCGCCGCCTCCCAAACGCCTCCCGCGCTCGCTCCCTTTTTTATGTTATTTATTGACCCCGACGGTGCCAAGTGCAGTTTACATTTATTACATTTGTACCATTTATCCTGAACCTTTGTGGGGGGAGAAATAAAATAAGATAAAATAAAATGAAATAAAAAGCTGTTTGATATTATTTTTTTTTTTTTAAACAAGCCTGAACTCGGGTGTGATCTGTTCCATCCTCGTGGCAAAAGTGGGAATAAAAAAAAAAGGATTTTTATGGATTTCTCCTCTATCATGGGGTTTTTTGGGGGGAAGGCACAGAAATAATCAGATTTGGCCCTTCTGGAAATGGAGCTTCCAAATGGGTTGGCTCAAAAATGTGAAAATTCTGAGGAAATAATGTGAAATGGGAAAGGGAAAGGGAAAGGGAAAGGGAAAGGGAAAGGGAAAGGGAATAATCTCTGTCCTTCAACACCACCAGTCCCAGACCAGTCTGTCCAGAAAAACAGAATTTATTTTGATTTTTATTCCAAAATAGGCTCAAACCTGGCACCGGAAAACAGAGAACAATGGAGGGGGGGTGTGTGGAAAAAGGATAAAAGGTTTATAGGATTTTTTTGGGAATGGAAAAAAAGGTCTGTTTATATTCCCCCCTCATGCCACCCAGAGGCCTGACAGGCATGGCCGAGTCAAACATTCCCGCTCCGAGCTCCACTTTGTAAATATTTTAGGAAGAATCTTTGGAGAGCCATAAATCTCCCCCCGTGCGCGTGCACGGCGTGTGCGCGCTCCAGAAAATCCGTGAAAAACGCAAATCCTGCTGCCAGCCTGTCCAGAATCAAATAAATAAATATTTAAAAAAAAATCGAGAAATTAAAGTTTGATGATGCAATGGGAAAGGGCTGCTTGGAAAAATCCGATTCCTCCAAAAGCACACACACACACAAAAAAAAAAAAAAAAAAGAATAAAAAGAAATTTAGGATGAAAACAGCGGTCGCAGGGAAAAAATGTGAAGTTGGGAAGTGTTGGGATCAGGGATGGTTTTGGGTGTAATTCCTGGTGTGTGTTGTCAACTTCCATAGTGTAAGTGGCAAATTTTTGTTGCTTTAAGTAAAGCAGTTTCATTTAAGCCCTGGTTTAGAATTCCCAGCTCTCAGATGATGTTTAGTATTCCTTTGGTCATTTTGCAATGGAAAAAAGGAACGAGGCAGGAAATGGGATTGTCAGTGTTGAACCCCAGTGTTGGAGCTTCCCAAAATCATTTCCCAGTGAGAAAAATCCCTTGGAGCTTCTCAAAATTAACTCCCCGTGAGCAAAATCTCCATTTGGCTTGTGCTGATACACAAGCAGAGGGGAAATGAGGATGGCAAAGGGTGGTGATGGAAAAAAGGGATTTTTGATGGTCGTGGTTGATCCTACAGAAGGATTGCAGGAGGAACAGCAGCTGGAATTCTCGGAAATGTTTGTGAAACGCTGCTGATGGAGCAAACAATTGCATCCCTGTGTGCACTGCTGGGCTGGGAGCTGATTTCCCTCATGGAAAACCCCTGCGGTCAGGACAGACCTTTGGAGGGCTCAGGGATCAACAGCCGGGAGAACGGAGTCCAGGGCATCGGTGGGGATGGGGAGAAGGTCCTGGGAGCACCCAAAGGTGGCCAGGGAGAGCCCAGGGCAGAGCAAGGGCAGGGTGCGGCTGCAGGACTGGGAGAGAGGGACTGGGAGAGAGGAACAGGACTGGGAGAGAGGAGAGAGGGACTGGGAGAGAGGAGAGAGGGACTGGGAGAGAGGAGAGAGGGACTGGGAGAGAGGAGAGGGACTGGGAGAGAGGAACAGGACTGGGAGAGAGGAGAGGGACTGGGAGAGAGGAGAGAGGGACTGGGAGAGAGGAGAGAGGGACTGGGAGAGAGGAGAGAGGGGCTGGGAGAGAGGATCCGGGCCAGCTCCTCCTGCAGCCAGAGCAGCAGTCTGGCGGTGCCATCCCTTTCAAGGACAGCACAGAGTCCTCAGGAAGGGTTTGTGGTGGGAATTGTTCTTCCACCTTCCCCTCCTGGCCACTCGCTCTGGTTCTCCAACCTCTGGAGCTGCTCCAGAATTGTCCAGAGGGGCTGAAGGTGAACTTCTGCGAGACTGGCAAAACGAGTTCTTCAGGGAGCAGCCAAACCCACCCCAAAACTCCTCTTCCATTCTCCAGCAAAACAAAGACATAAACACCCCACCACTTCCTTGTCTTTGTTCACTCCAACGCTCCTCTTGTCCCTCCGTTCCCAGTGCGTCCAAATCCCGGGAAGCTGCAGGAGGACAAAGGGGGCGTTGAGCCCTCAGCAGCTACACGAACCACGCGGCCAGGTCGGGCACGGCGCGGTACCGGGGCTCGGTGGTGTGCAGGAAGTGACAGGCCCTGCAGAGCCGCAGGGCCCAGCCCGTCCCCAGCACCGGCTGGAACCACCGGCGCCACTGGAAGTAGCCCCGGTACCTCTCGGCGTCCCAGGCCAGCTCCAAGAGGAACCGCGCCAGCTCCCGGGCGCTGCCGAAGTCGTCGACGTGGATGAAGGAGTCGGGGGGCAGGAAGCGCTCGTAGTTCTCCCGAGGAGGCCCCAGCACCACGGGGACGGCGCCGGAGGACAGCGCGTTCCTCCAGAGCTTCTCGGTGATGTAATCCTGGTGCTGGGAGTTCTCGAAGGCCAGGTAGAAGGTGTACTGGGAGATGGTGGCGAGGAGCTGGTCGTGGGCCAGCAGGGTGTGGTTCTTGCCGTAGACATCCACGGGGATGTGTTTCCTCAGCTCCTGGTAGTACCTGACCCGGCGCGATTCCTCCCGCCAGTTGCTGACCACCCAGGCCACCAGTTTGGATTTCTGCGGGATGGTGACGGGCTGGGGCTGCCTCAGGAGCTGCAGCTCCCCGTAGGGCACGAAGATGTCCGAGTCCCGCCGGTAGGACATGGTCAGGTTGAAGAGGTCGTTCATGTCGCTCAGGTTTGAGGAGTGGCTCGGAGACTCCATGTTGAGCCAGATCCAGGACTGGGTGGGGAGCCGGGGCAGCCGCGCCAGGCGCTCCCGGTCCCGGCACACGTCGCGGTGGTGCAGGATCACGGCGTCCGCCTGGCACCAGTGGCTGCGGCGGACGGTGAAGTGACAGCGACAGCCCGGGCAGCTGAGGAGCTCCGAGCAGTCGGTGAAGTTGAAGTGGAAGCCGAAGGGCCACATCCAGAGCAGGATGGACAGGCCGCGGCCACCCCTGGGCGGGGTGCTGGCGTTCCCGCAGCTCGGGAATTTCTGGGCGGAGGGAACGGGGGTAGCGATGCTTCGGCTCCAAAGTCCTGAACGGACGGAGGGAGACGATGAGGCCGAAGATGGCGCCGGAGAGGAGGAGGATGGTGAGGAGCTTCTTGAAGGAAATCTTCCATCCCTCCCTGGCCTTCATGGGTTGATCTGCAAACAGCAGAGGAACAGGGGGAGGAGGAGGATGGACGGAAACCCAGGAATCGCAGGGAGGGCGGGAGGGGGCCCTGGGGTCACAGCTTGGCGGGGACAGGCAGCGTGGGGCCTTGGGGGACATCGAGGTGCCAAAGGGACGGTCCCTCAGCACCGGGGCTGGCACATGGAGACCCCAGACCCCCCCAGAGCCAGACTCCGCTGGCAGCCGCGGCTTCTCCTTCTCCTGGGAGGAAAGCGGGCCTGGAAGGCCTCGGCCTACAGGGGCCGCCATCTTGGATTGGCCGCCATCTTGGATTGGCCGCCATCTTGGATTGGCCGCCATCTTGGATTGGCCATGATAAATGTACACAATACACACTGTAAAAATATATTTTTAATATATATTTCTATATCTATATCTAGATCTAGATATAGATATAGATATATATAGTGTATAAATATAAATAAATAACTACAACTACAACTAAACTATAACTATAACATAAATATAAATATAAATCCACATATAAATATAAATATAAATCCACATGTAAATATAAATATAAATATAAATATAAATATAAATATAAATATAAATATAAATATAAATATAAATATAAATATAAATATAAATATAAATATAAATATAAATATAACAACTATAAATATAAATATTCTATAAAGATATATATACCATGTAAATATAAATACAATAGAAATAGAAGTACTACATCTATTCTATATATACATCTATAATAGATAAAAATACAGATGTATATACATATAAAATGCCATATATGTGATACATAAATTTTATATTTATGTGATGCATAAATTTTATATGTATAGTTCCACATATTTATTTCTGTAGATATTTCATTTATATACATATAAAATACTGTACATAGCACATACATTTTATATTTGCAGTTTTATATCTGTGTATTTTTATATCTGTATAGTTAATATAAATATATATATAACATACATATATTATGTATATTAATATATATATAAATATTTTTTTAAATTATGTAATTCATACACATAAAATACCATAGTATATACATTATATAAAAGTATATTTTCTACTTCTATACAATATATAGAGGTATGCATAGAGGAGTGTACAAATATATATATTATTTTAATTTAAATATATATACACTGTTTTATATATTTTTGTATATATCTTCTAAGTGTATATTTATATATATATATAAATTTATACAGCTATGCAGCTTTTATTTATCTATATAGTAAAATATGTATTTATACATAAATGTATACACATATATACACCTTTTATTTATATATACATATAATAAAATATATTATATACTATTACAACGAGCCATGGGTGTTTCCTTCTCTTTGCATTGATGACTTCATCAAATATTTCAAAGCAGCTCATCTGTACTCACGGAGGAGCCAGAGATTCTCTGTGCCAGGGCCTCCCCACCCTCACAGGGAAGGATTTTTCCCAATATCCCACCCCAAACTCCTCCAAGGACAGGTGAAGAGGCCTCGTGCATCACGGGGGGGACAGGGAGAGGTTGGTTCTTTGCCATGGCCACAGGGAATGGGTCCTGCACTGAGCTTGGCTTGGATGTAAACCAGCCCTTGCGTGTAATTACCACGCTTAATTAGCTCCAGCTGTAAACGTGGATGGTTGGTCTGGAATTAAAGTCACAGGGAGAACTTTGGTACGGGTTTGAGGTGGTTTGGACAGGCAAGAGGTGCAAGTTCCAACACGGCGTGGAAGATCTTGCATTCCAGGCCTTCTGTGTTTCCTGGGGGTCACCTGTGTCCAGGTGTCTCCTGCAGGCTTGGGAGTGCTCAGGTGAGAACAAAAAATACGCCATGGCCGGAGGGATGGGGTTGTAACTCATGGTTTGCTCAGCCCGAGCTCACCTGGCCGTCCTGAGGTCTAACCTGGCCACGAGAAGGAACCAGAGGTTCAACATTCTGCCTAAAAATCCCATACCTGAGAAACTTCCTGTCCTTTCCCTACAGCACAGGCTACAAGTGGCTTAAAGATTTGAGTTTCCAGCCCCAGGGGAAGCCTCAAGTGTCAGGACCCCAGAGCAGCAGAGAAGAAACCTCAGGCAGGTAGAAAATTCAAGACTTTTGTACCCCTAAAACCAGGACCACGAGGAGCTCAAGCTCAGCAGGGTTAATTAACACAAATGAAACAAACGAGCAAGCACGGGGAAGTCGTGGAAAGCTGTTCCAGAGCTGTGGAGTGAGGATTGTTCCCAGGGGCAGACGTGACGTGCGGGGAGGGATGGCTCAGTCCTGAGGGCGAGTCTGGAGCAGGGACAGAACAAAGAGCCCGTTGGGGGAATGGACTTGGCAGGGCCTGGCGGGGCTGACATGAAGAGTTATTGTTTTCTGATGAATGCTCTCACTAATCCCCACGTCTGAGGACAAATAACGCTGTGTTTTGGAGGAGCTTCCTGGTTCCTGCCCTTCCCGACCCGATGGATTTGGATGCTGAGCTCTCGCCCAGGTGAGCCCAGGGAGGAGCAAGGGCTGAGCTCACAGAACTCACAGAATTCACAGAATCACCAGGTTGGAAGAGACCTTAAAAGATCACCGAGTCCATCCCAGCCCCAACACGTCAACTGAACCCTGGCACCCAGTGCTACATCCAGGCTTTGTTTAAACACATCCAGGGGTGGTGACTCCACCACCTCCTCGAGTTCCCTCTGCCCTGAGCAGCCACCGCTCACCCCGGGGTGACAGCAGGGACAGGACAAGAGGGGACGTCCCCAGGCTGTGCCAGGGTAGGGTCAGTTGGAACATCAGGAGGAATTTCTCCATGGAAAGGGTGAGCAGGCCTTGGCAGGAGGGTTTGGAGTCCCCATCCCTGGAGGTGTCCATGGAAGGAGTGGAGGTGGCACTCGGTGCTCTGGGCTGGGTGGGGATTGGTCACAGCTTGGACTCGGTGATCCTGGAGGGCTTTTCCAACCTCAGGGATTCCGGGATTCTCTGAGCAGGTGGACAGATGAGACCACTGACCTTCCAGGAGGTCCCCAAACCACAACGATGGGTTTGCAAACACACTGGATTAATGGACTTTGTTGTCCCTGGAGTGACCCAGCCTGGCTCCCAGCTCCACTCCTGGCTCCACTGCAGCATCCAGGCTTTTTGCTGGGGACAGGCTCTGCCCTCCTGGACCCTCCTGGACCCTCCTGGACCATCAGGTGGTCTTTGAAGGGCATTGTTTGGCACTGCCAGATGAGAATGGGAAGGTTTTAGAGCTTTGTCCTGGCTCTGTTCCCATTCCCCACTGCACATGGAGCATGGGAAGAAAATCCATAGCCCAGGACTACTGTAAATCCATAGCCAGGGCTATGATTTATCTCATCAGTCACCCTGTCCCAGGAAAAGAGAGACTCCAAGGGAACAGGGAACACAGCTCACGGCCCCAGAGAACTCTGCTGGTACCAAGGAGTTCAACGTTTGCATTAAAATTAACTAAAAAAAAAAGAGTTCCTCCAACCCCTTTAAAAACCTCCTGCAGGGGGTTTTCTGTTCCCTTTCTACCCGGGGAATAATTCTCCTTTTCCCTGCCCCAGTCACTTTGGGGAGGGCAAAGCAGTGGGAGGAACGCAGAATTCCTTTGTGAAGACTCACCAGGGAGCTCTGCCTGGACGCTCACAGCTGTGGTCTCCCTGCTCAGGCTCCTCAGAATGTTTTGCTGGGGCTTTCCAAGAGCCAAGATGTTTTGGGAGATGATCACTGATAGGCAGATTCCAGCGTGGATCCAGTGGGAGTCCTGGACTGTGCACCTGAGTAGAACTGGGATTGGGCTTGTCCAAACAGAATGCCCCTCGTCACCCTCAGCTTTTCTCCCTGCAGACAGAAAATAAATGTTAATAGGAGCTCCCACCCTGCTGAATTTCATCTGTGGGTTTCCAGCATTAGGGAAAGGGATCGGGGAGAAGGGAGGGGCCCAACCCCACAACAGCAACAGGTCCCAAGCCCTGGTTGGCATCCAGAGATGAGCTCCTGCTCTTCCAGGCTCATGGCGCAGCTCAGGAACAGCAGATCAAAAAGAAGAAACCATTAAGAACAAATTGATCAATGCCTGATCCAGAACCCTTTGATGTCGGCAGGGAGATTGGGATGGGAGCCTGGGGTTGGCCAGCAGCCCTGAGCACCAGCAATCCCCCAAAATCTGCATCCTCTCGGGCTCCTGGAGTGGCTCAGACCTCATCCCCACTGTCCTTCCCCAGGCTGCCCTGTGGCTTTGCTCTTTATTATATCCCAGCTCCTTTATTATATCCCAGATCCTTTATTATATCCCAGATCCTGTGCATTTCCCAGGATCTCAGCTCATCATGGAGCTCTCCCAGGGAGGAATCACATCATTTTTTGGGAATCAGGGAGCTTGTGTGTCTCCATCTGTAAATTCAACAAAAAGCTGTGCTCCCTGGGACAGCTCATCCTCCCTTCCCTGCTCCAGAGCAGCCCAGCACTGCTCCCCACAACTCTCCCTGTCCTGCCCATTCCTTCAAATCATCAAATTCCCAGCTCCAGAGCCAAGGTCCCACATTTCTCAGGGTTTGGTAATCGGCATGTGATGATGTCAGGGTTGGGTTGAAAACAGCAACACCTCCAAAACCCACCCTGAGCCTGGAGAAGGACATCATCCACAGAGGGACCAGCTGGCTGAAACACACCAGCCAGGAGGGATCCAGATTGGTTTGGAAGCTTTTGTTTGGCTTTAAAATCCAGCAGGGAAAGATCTCACCTCTTTTTTCCCCCTCTCTGAACGCCTTCAGCACCCACTTTTCTCACTCCGTGGCATTAAGAATGCTCTGGGTAACACAGCCACGAGCATGGAGGGCAAACCTGGGCACTTCAGAGGCAGCTCCAGAACCCTCCCATCACCCCCAGCCTCCACTTCCAACCTGGAGGGGGATAAAATATTCCCAGCTAATGGGTTTCCATATAAATATGAGGACCTGCCCTCCCCACCGGTTTACTCAGTGCACTGACCCCTGTCTGGGTTCACAGGGAAGCTGTGGGAGGTCCCCAGGTTTTCCAAAGGAGAGATGGACACCCAGGAGCTGATTGATGGAGCCAAGAGGGGCTGTTGGAGGGGAGCAGCGCTGGGGAGGGATTACCAGGAGATTTAACAGCTCAGGTGGATTAAGGGTGATTTGTCAGTTGCCTGCCCTGGGTCTCCACCAAAAGAAAAAAAAAAAAAAAAAAAAAAAACAACTCAACCAAAAAGTGGCCAAAACCCAACCAAAAAGGGCTGAAAAACATTCAGGAGGTAAAACCACAGTTGGCCTTGGGGTTTGAAGGGTTGAGGCGCAGCTGTGGCTCTGGTGGGAGTGAGCAGTGGGTGAGGCAGGGGTTCCCTCCAGCAGCCCTAAAAACCCGAGGTTGATGCCTCACTTTTCTGCTCCATGGAACCCCCTGAGCTGGAAAGGACCCACAAGGAGCCTCGAGTCCAGCTCCTGTCCCCAGGCTGTGCCTCCATCTGCCACCACCACGGGTGTGACCCCAGCTCCCAGCCCAAACTGGGCCCCGTTTCTGCAGCTCCCTCCCGACAGCTCAGCTGGATCCCAGCCCTGTCCTTCCAGCAGCTGCCCCCAATGAGCTCCAGATGGGGGGTGGGCGTGCAGGGGCTGCTCTGGGGGGAAGGAGGAGGCAGCCGAGGCTGCTGCTGCTGCTTTTATCTGCCTGGCTTTGTTTATGGGAAGGGAATCGGTGCATGGCTGCCAACGGCTGACTCTGGCGAGGGCACCCCTCCAGGAACACTTTTACTGCCGTCACGTGGAGCCCCCCCCTCCTCTTCCAGCAGCTCCCCAGCACCACCAGCCGTGGCTACGGAGTTCAAAGAGTGGCCACTGATTCCTGGGGAAGCTCCCAGAGTGTCGCAGTGGGTGGCCAAGCTGCAGGGAGAGCACGGCCTGCCCTGCTCAGACACCTTCCCACGCTGTGCCCTCCTTGGGTGCAGAGCTCCAGCTGGCTCTGGGGCACCCCAAAGGCTCTGAGTCCCACCCTGACTGGAATCCTGCTGGTGTGAGGGTGGGCAGGCCCAGCTGGGGCTGCCCCTGGACCCCTGGAAGTGCCCAAGGCCAGGCTGGACAAGAGCTTGGGGCCACCTGGGACAGTGGGAGGTGTCCCTGCCATGGCAGGGGTGGCGCTGGATGATCCTTAAGCTCTCTTCCAACCCAAACCATTCCTCGGGCTGCAGGAGGCTTTTCCCACACCTCAGAGCTCCTGAAGGCCCTGCTGTGGGGACGAGGGACCCAGGGTTGGGTGCTGCAGAGGAAAATTGCCACGGCAGCAGAGCCCTGGGGCTGCAGAGGGCAGAGCTCACCTGTGCTGCCCATGGATGTCCTGCTCCTGGAGAGCTCTGCTGGATTTGGGGCAGGGTTGGAGGCCAAAAACTGGCAGGGGTTGAAGCCCCAAGTCCCAACAAAATGGGGTTGGTGTGTTTTCCCTCACAGCCCTGCTGATGGATAATTGGACTGAGAGCAGCCAGCATCTGCTCAGGGTTATTTATTGCCTTTAGGAGGCGAGCTTTATTGGGAATTAGTTTTGTTTTATCTTATTTTTGGTGCCTGTGTTGGGTCTGAGCTGTGGAAACATCTGGATGCACCAGCATCCCCTCTGTGAGGCGTCAGATGTTGGCCAGGCAAAGGCAGCCCTGGGCTGGGCTCTGCCAGGAGAGCATCCTGCACTTCCCAGGCTCCACCAGAAGCTCTTTGCCAGTTTGCCAAGGGCTTGGAGGACACAGGGAATGGCTTCCCACTGCCACAGGGCAGGGTTGGATGGGATATTGGCAAGGAATTCCTGGCTGGGAGGGTGGGCAGGCCCTGACAGAGGGTGCCCAGAGCAGCTGAGGCTGCCCCTGGATCCCTGGCAGTGCCTGAGACAGTGGAAGGTGTCAGTGACACATCCAGGTCAAATCCCAGTGCACAGAAACACCCTCTGGGCCCATCCTCCTCTCTGAGCCGTTTTTCCCTTACTTCATCAATCAAACTTCATCAAATTGAGGATTTTTTTTCCCCTTCAGTCCAGCAGTGAGCCCTTTTCCACAGAGCTGCTGCAGCAGGGCTGGGAATGAACCGGGCCAGGAGCTCCCCCTTTCCCAGGAGACCAGGCCAATTTTTTTTTTATTATTATTATTTTTTTTTTTACTCACTCTTATTTACTACAGCTCTGCCAAGAAGGTGCTCAGTGTTTTACAAACCCCACCAGAGTCCGTCTGCCTGGGGATTTGATTCAGGGCAGCTCCTTGCACGGGCTGGCACAACCCCAAACTCCTGCTCTCAGCCTGTCTGTTTGGAAAGGGACTCAGCAGAAATGAGAGCAGCAAGCAGAGCCTGGGCTGCTGGAAGATGTCCCTGCCCATGCCATGGGGTGGGATTAGATTGTCAGAGTCCAGGACACCCCTCTGGCTGCCCTGGCTGGCTCGAGACCCGGGCAGGGGGCTCAGAGACCTTGGCACCAAGTCAAAAACACCTGTGGCTTTGATTTTAGCAGTGGAAAAAGCTGCCAAATTTGTGTGAGGAATTACAAGCCACAAGGCTATGTCAGTTTGTAGGGTTCCCTTGGGACTGCCAGGGCAGCACAGGTTTGAGGTGGGGGCAGCTTGGGTCTGTGACACATCCTTGTTTATTTGGATTTTTTGGAGGTGTCCGGCCACTCAGGGCCACAGGCCCCTGGAGACAAAGATCAGCCTCTTTCCTTGGGAAAGAAAAATGTCCAGCCCAGGTTCCTGATGTCAGTTTTTGAGGTTCCCTTGGGACTGTCAGGGCAGCACAGGTTTGAGGGTGAAATATATTATAGAGAGTAGTATAGTATGTCACTTGGGTGAGGAATTTAAGTTTTAGGATTTTTAGTATGTTGTGGATAAAAACAAGATGAAAGGTATAGAGCGTTGTCTTGTGTTCCTTTTTCTTCCTTCTTCTTCATAACTTTAAGTAGTATCTTATAATTAAGTAGAAAAATCCTCGTTGCAAGTCTTTTACTAGGTTAGAAAGGAAAATAATCTAAGTGTCACTTCTTAATTAGACAACTTGGTTTTTGATTAAGCTTAAAAGGCCTTGTAGCACGAGATTGTTATCCACTTTTGTGCTGCTTTCCTACATGCAAACTTCAGTGCAGACAGCGCGCTGAAGTTTTGATAAGACAACAACAAAACAAAAAGCTAAAGGCCAAAAAAAAGTCCTGGGCATCTCCTTTTCCTGACACAAAACTACTCCGAGAAAGTTTCCCCTGTCAGGGGAGCCCCCAGGGAGAAGCCCAACGTGGGGCCAACGAAGCCGGATTTGTCGGGTACACGGAAGCAGACGTGGAGGGGGAAATGTGGTTTGGGCTCGTCAGCTGCACTCGCTCAGAGGCAGCCACAAGGTCCCTGCACATGTGCTGGGGGTGGTTCACAACCCCCCCTTTCCCCCAGGACCCCCCTCCAGCCTCGTTCACACCAGCCAGGGGTGTCTGGGGGTGTCTGCAGCGAGGTCCCGGCAGCGATCCTGCTGCTCTGCACTCCCCAAATGGGGTCAAGATGCTTCCCCTGCTGCCTCCCCACATTGCTGGGCAGGCTCAGCCTCTGGAGGGGTCAGGTTTTCCTGGTTTGTAAAGGTTTGGGGAATTCAGAGCAGAGCACAGCACGTGATGTGTCTCATTTCCCGCTCTATTCCCCCCTGGAAAATGTAAAAGAGAGAGAGAGGTCCAAACAGCCCTGGCTTCACGCTGTGCTGCTGTTTGGGGTTTTCTCTTCCAGTTTGGGGGATGCAGCTACTCTGCAAAATGTGTCATGGGCAAGGAAGTTGTTTTAGCCCTTAAAAATGCCTTAAAGGCCAAGCTGGATGGAGCCTGGAGCAACCTGGGATAGTGGAAGGTGTCCCTGTCCATGGGGTGGAATGAGATGAAATTTAAGATCCCTCCCAAGCCATTCTGGGATTCTGTGGTTCAACAGCCACGTCTACAGTGAGAATGGAACAACATCCTGAGCTCTGCAGGCTCCATGAGTCACCTCAGCACGGAATTCCTCCCCCAAAAACCAAAGGACCTTCAGCCATATCCCTCTCCCCCTGAATCCATCAGCTGGCTTCTCCGGTATCACTCTCCCTCCTCCATGTCATCAGGAAGGAATTTGGGCTCTGTTTGAGAATCAGAGAGGGATCAGAGCAGCAGTGGAACCCTCTGACCACAAAGATTTCGGCAGGGCTTTCAAGCCTGCCTCGCTCGTGTGGCCGCTGGCCAAGGACCTGCTCCTGCCTGGGCATCCCCAGCCCCACTCATAAATCAAAGCATTCCAGCCCCAGCCTCCTCTCTGCATCCATGAACACTCACAGAGGGTTCTTCTTTAAAAAAAAAAAAAAAAAAAATTAATCTGGGCAATTGTTCAAAAATGTTAAAATTACCTGCTCCTTTTATTCTCTAATGACAGCCTGTGGAGGAGTAATTTAAGCCAGACATGAAAATGTCTGGTTTAAGGTTAAAAAGTCCCCCAAGCTGAACTTTATCCAGCAGCAGCCATGAGAAATCAACTCGCCCAGTGTTAATTTTTGGTTCCTCTTATTAATGAAGCCGTGGAGGATCCCAGCCTGGGGGGGTCCAGCTCTGTGTTATCCCAACTTCACATCTTCAGTGCAAGGTTTAATCTGGTTTCATGTTTAATGTGGTTTCATGTTTAATTTGTTTCCGTGTTTAATCTGGTTTCATGTTTAATCTGGTTTCATGTTTAATCTGTTTCCGTGTTTAATCTGGTTTCATGTTTAATGTGGTTTTATGTTTAATTTGTTTCCGTGTTTAATCTGATTTCATGTTTAATCTGGTTTCATGTTTAATTTTTTTCCATGTTTAATCTGGTTTCACGTTTAATCTGTTTCCTGGAACCAGAGCCTGGTGAGGATTGAAAATCACAGAATCATGGGATCATTAGGGTTGGAAAAGAGCTGCAAGATCAAACCCAGCCTGTGACTGAGTGTCCCCACTCCCACTAAACGTGAAGTGCCACGTGGATCCCTCTGGATCCCTCTGGATCCCTTCCAGCTCAGGAGATTCCATGAGTATGAGGATGATGATGGTGACGCTCTTGTCCTTGTCTCCTGCAGTGATATTTCTGGGAATCCTCCAGCCCTTGAGGAAAAATCACCACTTTAGGTGCCGAATTGGTAACGTGAACATTTCAAAGCAAGGAGACAAAAGTGCCTCCACCCCCAGCTGGTTTATTCCAGCGGTTTTCTGGGAATTCCCATGGTTTCTCCTCAGCCATTACTCACTCCCTGCCTGTGACACCTCAGTGGGGAATGGGGCAACATCCCCAGCAGCTGTGCCCAGCCCGAGGGAGCACATCCCGAGCTCCCTGCTCGCTCCACGTGGGTGCCACGACCCCGAGCCCTGAGTGCTTCCAGGTGGGACCATCCCGGCTGCTGCCGGGCCAGGGATGGGAGCCAGAGTCTCCCTGCGAGCAGATGTCCCAGAGGGAACGTTAGAGCCTCCAGTTCCCCCATTAAAAACGTGTTGGGAGGGATTTGATGACTGGGTTTGACAGAGGGAAGAAATCCCTGCGGGTCCTGGCAGCGCTGAGGATTTACGAGCTGGGGCTTCGCTTTGGGTTGCTCTGCCTGATCCTGGTATGTAGGAAAGGAGCAAAAAAAAAAAAACAAAAAAAAAAAACCCAAAACAAGGAGGGATGGTGTCTGCATTCCTGCTGCCTGAATCAGAGCGGTTTCCTGGCAGATCCAGGCCCTCCCCAGCTGCAGGGACTCGGGGAAGGTGCAGCAGTGGCTGCGCTGAGCGGCTCATCCCCGCCATCCTCAGAGCCACATCCTAAACCAGCTCCACTCTCCCTCTCCTCTTCCTCAGGGCCGTGAATTCTCCCCCGTCACTCGTGAACAGTTTTTAGGGATGTGGTGGAACTTTATCCCAGTTTGTTAAAGGGCAGAGTCTCCTTCCCAATCCTTTTCCTTCCCAATCCTTTTCCTTCCCAATCCTTTTCCTTCCCAATCCTTTTCCTTCCCAATCCTTTTCCTTCCCAATCCTTTTCCTTCTTTCCGACTCGGGGTGAAGGGAGGTTTGGGATGAACCCAACCTACCTCAGGTACCCCTCAGGAAGCTTTTCAGGTATGGAAAAGCATCTCCTGAGGCTGGGAAAGGAAGGCAGAGGAACCTCCCAGCCCTCTGCCTTCCTGCAGGGTGTGAACAGCCCCCGGTGAGGCTGGGATCCCTCACCAGCACTTTGCAATCCCCACCATTTATTGCCCCGACAGAGAATGGGAGCCACGTGGCCACCAAACCCCGAGGTGGGCTCTGAGGAGCCAGCCCGGGGCTGAGCATCTCCTCTGGGCCCCGGAGCTTCCTCCTCTCCCTCCTCACCTGCTCCAGCCCACGCCGCCGAATTCTCAGCGCTCCCACCTGGTCCCTCACTCCATGCCTGACACAGCCGTGCCTGGTGTTTCTCTTCCAGGCAACATAAAAATGAAAGGAGAAAAATTATAAGTTATTTCAAAGCTCTTTGCTTCAAAAACATCCAAACCAAATTTAGGCAGCGGAGCCATAAACGTTGCTTTTATTGCACACACAAAATTACCCTCTGCAATATGATTCCTCTCAATTTATGGTTCTCCCAGAGCTATTAATTCAGCCCAGGTCTTTTCTTCTTCTTTTTTTTTTTTTCTACTTTAATTTTTTTTTATTTCCCCCCTACTTTAAGTCAAATAATTCATAAATACTTCACTCTGGAGTGTGCTTTATGAGCATTATTATGATCACTTGAATGTGGAAACGCCTGTGAAGTTATTACGAGAGTTTTAATACAGCACAGACTCCCCAGAGGGGCGGAACAACTCCATCACACTCCAGAGGGAGCAGCCCTCTTGTGAGGCTCTTTATTTGCCCAAATAATCAGGATTCTGCAGCCCAGACATCCCTGAATCCAGTCAATCACAACCCCGGGCTGGGTTTGAGTTTTGCTGTCGCTGGCCAGAGTGAGATGAGGGTCAGGTCTGCAGGTCCCCATGAGATCTTCAGACCTAAACACAGGGGAAAAAAAAAAAAAAAAGGCTATAAAAATATTTTAAAAATAAAAAATGGTCAGAGGAGCACCAGCAGGGCCATTGGATTGTTGGATTGGGTGATCTTAGAGGTTTTTTCCAACCTGATTTTCTATGATAAAAGGTGCAGAAGAGCAGGTAAATGAATTCCTTGGATTTCCCAGGTATGAAGGAGGCCTGGAAAACCTGGATTGCCCTGCTCTGAAGGCAAACACAATTTTTCTGTCATCCTGGCTCTCATCACACGCTGCTGAAAGACAGAAATTCACTCACAGGGGTGAAAGTCAGAGCTGGAAACCTCTGGGGTATTTTAGGGAAAGAGAGAACCTGAGAGCCACAGCGAGATGGAAAGGGGAACTCACAGAATGAAATGGATTTTCTGGCACGGCTGAGCCTTTCCCAGGGTATCCCAAGCAAGGGGCTTTGCACATTCCCTGCATTCTGCATTTCTCCTCCTCATTCTCCCATGTAAACCCATCCCTGGGGGCAGCCAAACATCAGTGGGAGCGTGTTTGGATTCCCCAGGTGGGGCTGGGGGATGTCACCCCCCCAAAACCCCGGGATCTTCCCCAAGACCACCCAGGCAGGGCTGCACAAGGAGCCCAGGAGCTGCTGCTGGAGCACCACTGCTCCCCAGGAAATCCATCTTTTCCCTTGGAAAGGACTCCCCCAGTAATTGCCCTCATATCTCCAAGGTGTCTCCCAGCCACAGAGGTGCAAATATTTATCCATACTTGGAATTGCAGCGTGAGGCCTGGCTAAGTGTTCCCAGACTCTTGAGCAGTTGTTGTTTTAAGACCTGAACCGTGGACACCTGGCTGGAATTAATCAGGGAGCAGGGAGAGAGCCCTAATTAACCCTTCCCACATCAATGCTGTGGGGCAGCCTGTGTCACCTGTCAGCAGCCTGGAAATCCCAAAGGCAGGAATGAATTCAGGGGCAGGATTTATCACCACGAGCAGCAGGAATGAATGTTTGTGAGCAGAGAATAAAACACAAAAGTGGCTCCTGTCAGCATCCAGGAGGAGCTGGAGCATCTCCTCAAGGGACAGGATCCACTTTGCACCACGTGCTTTCGAGTGGGAAGATTTGGATAATTCAAGGAGATGGGGTATGAGGGGAAAAAAATTCCTTCATTAGATTGGATATTGGGAAAAAGATCTTCACCAAAAGGGTGGTGGTGGAGTGCCCATCCCTGGAAGCGTTTAAAAAACGTGGATGTGGCACTTGGGGATGTGGTTTAGTGGTGGCCTTGGGTTGATGGTTGGGCTCCGTGATCTCAGAGGGTTTTTCCAACCTTAACAATTCCATGATTTCACGGCTCCGAGGATTTCACATCACCCACAGCTCCCCACCAAGATCAAAACCCCCAGCAAACCTTTGCAAAGGCATCGAGCCCACAGCCTCTCCCATTCCAGCTCCTCCCCAGCCTCGCTGGCTGACCCCAGGAGGGGACAAAAATCAGGGAACAGGGACAAACACTGGCACAAGGTTCCTTTCCCCCTCCACCGGGGAAGGAATTGACCCAAAAATCGGTTCTGTGCAGGGCCAGGAGTTGGAGCTGCTGATCTTTGTGGGTCTCCTCCAGCTCAGCCCATCCCATGGATAAAACACAGCCTGGTGCTGGCTCTCCTCGATGGGTACCAGGACGAGCCCAGCTAAACCTGGCTTAAAACAGAGCCAGGACAGAGCGGGGACCCCAAAACTGCAGCTGAGGAGGGGACACCTCCTCCACGAGGCAGCAGCAATCCCAGCAGGCTGGGAATCCGTGGGAATCCTCCCCAAATCCATGAGGGAATCTTTGTTTTCTCTGCCACTCACCCATCACAACCCCGTGCTGCAGAGCAATCCCGGCTGTCAAACTTAATGCAGCACAAAACAAAACAAACTTTATAAAAAAACCCCAACTTTATATCCTAAAGCAGAGGGGGAAACCCTTCCTGGCTCTGTTCCTGCAGGAATCAGCCCCTTCCAACCTGGGGAAGCTGCATTCCTGCCTGATGTCGGTTTTCACGGCCCATTTGCTCGTTTGCTTCAATTTCCCTCCCTCCACAACTCCAGGAACTGGAAAAATGTGGGGACAGAGTGGATTTGGAAGGTGCTGGGAGAGGACGAGGAGGAGGCTGGAGGAGGATGCACAGAGCAGAGGAAGGGGAGAAGCAGAAGAGCAGGGACAGAAAAGCTCCGAGGGAATATTTGGAGAGGAATTAGCGAGAAGGCAGCGTTGGGGTGGGGAGAGGACGTGGGTGGGATGGAGGAAGGGTCAGTCCCGGCCATCCATTCATCCCCACCTGCACCTGAGCTGCATCAGGCTCCTCTCCTCTCCCGAGATGGAGCAGTTTGGGCTTCCAGATCATCCACAGAGCTGAACTGGCTGCCTCAGAGTCAGGAGCAGCTCCCTGGAGAGGAAAGCGGTGCCAAAGCAGCAGGAAATGACCCCAAAAATGAGCCAAGGGACGTGGTCCTCACCCAGGATCCCTGAGTGCTT
Source organism: Vidua macroura (assembly GCF_024509145.1). NCBI lineage: Eukaryota > Metazoa > Chordata > Aves > Passeriformes > Viduidae > Vidua > Vidua macroura. The sequence goes on along the minus strand of NC_071596.1, from coordinate 5,124,647 downwards.
CTCTTTAGCAGTGACCAGAACAAGGTCCAGAGACACCCAAGAGCAGGACGAAGGGATTTGATCTCCTGATATCCTGGATCCTCTCCCTGTCTCCTGCTCAGAGGAATTCCTGAGCCAAGCGCCCTTGGTAACCCCAAGCAATTTCCCCCCTCCGTGCCCTTGCCTGGATTCCTCTGAACCCAAAGCAGCTCAAACACCCACAGGCTCCTCTAAGACATCCCAGAAGATCCAGCTGTGCCCTCAGGCCTGGAGAATTCCCTGTGAGCCCAGGTGGGATCTCACCCACCATCACCCCCTGGACACCTGCCCGGTCCTGCGGCCGCCGCCTCCCGCTCCAGCCAGGAGCTGGGAACAGAGCAAAGCCCACAGGAGCTGGACACGTCCTAGAGAAACCGAAAACACCAGGAACTTGCAAAATCTGCATCCTGCACGGACAGCCCCACCCGAGCAGGTGTGGCAGAGGACCGGGATCCTCCTCGACACCGAGCAATCCCCACCCCGATTTGGGGTCAGCCAAGACGCCCCTGGACAGCTCTGCCTCTGCCTTTCCCTGTGTTCTCCAGCCCGGGGAAGTCCAAGAGGCCAGGGGAGGGAGGGTTTGATGGGGTGGGGGTGAAGTTTGGCTCCCGGTGAGATGTAAACAAACCCCGGAGCAGGTCAAGCCCTGGTGCCCCCTGAGCACGAGTGCTTTCACTTGGAATAAACACCAGCCCCGGGTCAGGGCCAGAATCTCTCCCAGAATCTCTCCCAGAATCTCTCCCAGAATCTCTCCCAGAATCTCTCCCAGCTGCTTTTTAGGGCCTGATTTAAGACTTCAAACTTAAACTTGAGGGGGTCAAGTAACCCCCACCCACTGCTCTGTCTCTCCAGAGTCAATTTTCACCCCCAAAACATCGTCTGAGGATGGTTCCAGCCCATCCAGCCTGGCCTTGGACACTGCCAGGGATTTCTCAAAGCCTGGGCTGTGCAAACAGCTGCTCTGGCCTTTAGAGATTCAATTAAAAAATTAGGAAATGCAAGATTTTTCCTCTTTAGGCCAACCCAGAATGAAACCTTCCCATTTGTCCCAGCAAAACAGGTTTGTGGTTTTTTGTTTTTTTTTTTTTTATTGTGTCAATGAAAACATCTTGTTCTCCCCAAAATAAAACATTTCTGGGTTTGCAAATGCATCTTTGAAGGCTCTTGTGGTCCCCTGCTTTTTTTTAATTAAAGGCAGGCAGATTTCGACTGGGAAATGCCACAGCTCAATAAAAGGCAAAGCGTTTAATTTCAAGCATATCTCAAACAAAGCTGCAGCTTTTCATCCCCAAAAATATTCCTTTTGGTTTTGCTTCAAGTTGTAAATAATTTCAAAGGACCCAAAATAGCTTTTATTTTCCCTACAACAAATGTTTCATCTTAATTTCAGCGTGCCAAGCTTCCAGTGATTGGAGCCAGACTCTTCCCAGAGGTGCCCAGTGAGTGGACAAGAGGCCAGGGCGTGAGTGGAGACACAGAAATTCCCTTTAAACAGAGAAATTTTATATTTTATGTTTGTTTGTTTGGTTTTTTTGGTTTTTTTTTTTTTGTTTGTTTTGTTTTTTTTTTTTTTTTGGTCGTTGTTTTTTGGTTTTGTTGGGGTTTTTTGGGGGTTTTTTTGGTTTTTTTTATTTTTTGGGGTTTTTTTTTTTTTGTTTTTTTTTGTTTTGTTTTGGTTTGGTTTTTTTGTTTTTTGTTTTTTTTTTTTAACTTAAGTGTGGCCAAATGCTGGAGCAGATTGGGCAGGGCAGTTGTGGAATCTCCATCCTTGGAGAGAATCAACTCCTGACCTGGAGGAGGGAGCCCATGGGAAAGTCATGAGGGTCAACAAGAACCTTCCAGAACCTAAAGAGGCTCCAGAAGAGCTGGAGAGGGATTTGGGATGAGGTATGGAGGGACAGCACACAGGGAATGGCTTCCCACTGCCCCAGGGCAGGGATGGGTGGGATTTTGGGAAGGAATTCCTGCCTGTGAGGGGCTGGGATGGAATTCCCAGAGCAGCTGGGGCTGCCCCTGGATCCCTGGCAGTGCCCAAGGCCGGGCTGGAGCAGCCTGGGGCAGTGGGAGGTGTCCCTGCCGTGGATGGGCTTTTAAGATCCCTTTCCACCCAAACCAGTCGGGAATTCTGTAATATCGGCTGTTGGGAAAACCACCAGAGCCTGTCTTTAAGGAGCAGCAGACTTAGGTTTTGGGTAAATTCACAAATCCTGCTTTTCCCTTGGAGAAATCCCGCGGGAATTTTTTTTTTTTTTTTTCCTGCATCCATCTCCTGGTGCGCGGGGACCTCTGCAGCCCGAGCCGCGCATCGCCCGCGGCCGGGAGGGATCCGCGGCAGGGAGGGATCTGCTGGGATTATTCCACGGCAGGGATGGATCTGCTGGGAAGGATCCGTTGGAATGGACCCACGGATGGATTCACAGCTGGGATGGATCTGCTGGGATGGATTTGCTGGGATGGATCCACTGGGATGGATCTACAGCTGGGATGGATCTGCTGGAAGGGATCCACAGCTGGGATGGATCCACGGCAGAGAGGGATCCACAGCCAGGATAGATCCATGGCAGGGATGGATGTGCTGGGATGGATCCCTTGGAATGGATCCACAGCTGGGATGGATCTGCTGGGATGAATCCACGGCAGGGATGGAGCCATGGCAGGGATGGATCTGCTGGGATGAATCCACGGCAGAGAGGGATCTGTGACAAGGATGGATCCACAGCCAGGATAGATCCATGGCGGGGATGGATCTGCTGGAAGGGATCCACGGCAGGGATGGATCCATGGCAGGGATGGATCTGCTGGGAGGGATCCACAGCCAGGATAGATCCATGGCAGGGATGGATCTGCTGGGAGGGATCCACGGCAGGGAGGGATCTGCTGGGATGGATCCCTTGGAATGGATCCACAGCCGGGATGGATCCCCCTCCGGGATGGGTCCGCTGGGATGGATCCCCCGCCCTCCAAGAGCCGCTGACATCCCAGGTTCCTGCAGGCAGAAAAGGAATTCAGGGGCTCGGGGTCGCTGCAGAGTCAGCGCTGATCCCGATCAGCACTGCCTGAAAACGAGCAGCAAATCCAGGGAAATAAAAGGAGGATGCTCCCATGGAGCAGCGTCTCTCCAAAGTGTCACCCTGTCCTTTCCTCCCCTTCCGTTTGGGATAAACACGCGGTCAGGTAACACAAAAACGATTTATTCCAAGGGAAAGCGCATATGGAGGAGGGAGAGACCGGGAAAAGGTAAAAAAAAATCTGCTTGGGAAAAGAGCCGGCACCAGGAGGGCTCCGCTCCTGCCCCAGCCTTTCCCTCGCCTGGTGTTGTCCCCTCCAGATCGGCAGGAGCTGGGCTCAGCACAGAATTCCCGGGATGGCAGCGCTGGGAGAGCTCCTCGGTGCAGCTGGGCACACCTCGGCACCCCTGCGGAAAATGGAGCCCCCAAAAAGAACATTTTCCCCGGCAAAAGGAGCCGCGCTAACGCCGAGAGTGCTCCGCGAGTTCCTCCGGGATCAGAGGGAGGTGGGACACGGAGCGCCCGCTCCAGGCGCGGCCAGCGGCCGGCAGATGGCATTCACAGCCTGGCACATCCAGGCGAGTGCTGGCCGGGCTCGGGTTGCCCCGGAAAGGAACATTTTTCATTGGGAAAATGAAGGGAAAAAGGGAAACATTCACCAGAGGCAGAGACGATGCTGTGGACTTGGGCAATTCGCCTTGGAGCCATCAAGTGTCGGAGAATTCCTGGTGTCTCCTGTCCCCGGGATCTTCTGCCAGCTTCCAAGAGACAATCCCAGACTGGATTGGGTTTAAATCCCACCCAGTGCCAGGGACACCTCCCACTGTCCCAGGCTGCTCCAGCCTGGCCTTGGGCAGTGCCCGGGATCCAGGGGCAGCCACAGCTCCTGTATTCCTGCCCAAAATCCCACCCATCCTATCCTCTGGCAGTGGGAGCCCTTCCCTGTGTCCTGTCCCTCCCTGCCTTGTCCCCAGTCCCTCTCCAGCTCTCCTGGAGCTCCTTTGGGTCCTGGAAGCTCTCCCTGGAGCCTTCTCCTCTCCAGTGAACCCCCCCAGCTCTCCCAGCCTGGCTCCGTGGGATGTTCTTTTCGGGAGAATTTTTGAACACAACCTTTTGGCAAGGAATTTTTTTCCCAAATCCAAAGCTGACCCTCCCCTGGCACAGCTCAGGGCTGTTCCCTCCTTTTCTGTGGTTCCCTGGGAGTAGATCCCGACCCTGCCCAGTTCCCCCCAGCTCAGAGTGAAAATCTCAGCCCTTTCCTTCACCTTTAGATTTGCAGAGGGACCACGGTGGGGCTCGGCTTGTGGGCGCAGTTTTGGACATCCTGGGAGCAGGAATTCACTCCCTGAGCAGGAGCAGCTGCCAGGTCTGTCTGTCCAGAACTCACCCAGTGCCCCAAACCAGCCCTGCAAGCTGGACCCCACATCCCAGGGCTCCTGTCACCTTCTCAGGGAATGATGCACCCAAATCCCACACCCCACATCCCAGGGCACCTTTCTCATGGAATGATGCACCCAAATCCCAAACCCAACATCCCAGGGCACCTTTTACTTTCTCAGGGAATGATGCACCCAAACCCCACATCCCAGGGCACCTTTCTCAGGGAATTATGCACCCAAATCCCACACCCGACATCCCAGAGCACCTTTTGCATGGAATGATGCACCCAAATCCCACATCCCAGAGCACTTTTCATGTTCTCAGGGAATGATGCACCCAAACCCCACATCCCAGGGCACCTTTTACTTTCTCAGGGAATGATGCACCCAAATCCCTCCCAGCCCTCCTGCAGGAGCAGCTCTGCCGCTGCCGGGCATCCCGGGGAACGCTGCGAGCAGAGGCTGTGCCCAGCCCTGGCAGCTCCATCCACCCACCCGGGCACGGATTTGGAGCCTGGCATCCAATTGGAGCGGCGCTGGCACAGGGAGGGCTCCTCTCCCTTCCCCTCCCCTCCCTTCCCCTCCCCTCCTCCAGACCCCCCTCGCCGCCCTCTCACACAAAAGCGGGGAATTATCGGACTTAGGGGAAAACCATCACAAAATACCTCGGAGGGGAGGGAAGGAGGCGGCCGAGGGAGCAGCAGCAGCCATGGAAGAGCACAAATAACGCCCTCGATCCATCCCTGGCGCCGAGCAAACCGCAGAGCAGCGGCTGCTGCGGGGAGAGCCGACCTAGATGCATCCCCACGCTCCTCCATGCGCATCCCCGTGCAGGGGCTGCACCTGCTGAGCTGCATCCATCGGGAGGAGGAATGCCGGGCCGGCAGAGAGGCAGCATCGCCTTTGTTCCCCACTGAGCACCAGCAGCGGTGAGTAGGGCTCTGGATGCCGGCAGCAGCAGCCTCCAGCCGGGATTTCTCGGCTGTCTTCTCCTTTTCTTCTCCCTCCATGATGCCTGCGGGGCTGGCAGGGAGCAGCTGCCGGCGGAGGGGAGGGGAGGGGAAGGTGGGATTTTCCAGAGCCTTGAGGTGTCTGGTGTAGGGAAGGCAGGAAAGGAGCCAGACGTGGCCATGGGTTCGCTGGGACTACCCGGGAATGCCAATCCCGGGAATGCCAATCCCGGGAATGCCAATCCCAGGAATGCCAGCAGGGGAGGGAGCCCTGCAGTGCTGACAGCCAGCTCTGCTGCTCCCAGCGCCTGGGATACAGAGGGATGCTGGATTCACTCGGGCCTCAGGTTCATCCTGAGCACAGGTTCATCCCTTTAAGGCCAACACAGCCGGATTTGTCTCCTCCAGGTCACGCCCAGCCTCCAAAAGCAGCAGGAAAAGCCCTGGGAAGAGCTGCACAGCCATGGGCAGGCTCTGCTCATGGGGATGGACAGAGCAGCCCCAGGAACCACCCCAGACCCCTCATCCTAAAAAAAAAAAATGTTCCTAAATGTTCCCAGCCAGCCAGTGCCTGGAATAATCCCGGTGTGAAGGCTGAGCTCAGGGGGAACATCCCAGCCCACCCTGCAGGGTTTGGGTTGATGCTGAATCCCCTTGAGGATGTTCCAGGGCAGATCGGGCCTGGCCTCGTTCCCTCGGGGCAGGATCCAGCTGGGAATGGGGTGTCTGCTCTCCCTGACCAGCCTGGACTGGTCCTAAATCCTGAGCTGGGCTTTGCTGGGAGCTGCAGGCCCAAGGAATTGGGTACAAAGGTTTGAATTTCTCTGTCTGGCAGCAGAAACCTTTCAGTGGAGCAAAAATAAATGTTTATTTATATATATATATATGGTTCTAAGGGCCCCTGGGGTTCAGAGTGGGTGAAATGCAGGATTCCTGGATCTGAACTTGTTCCCAAAGTGCAGGAGAAAGGCCAGACTGTGACACAGCCCCAGCCTGCCTCCAGCTGAGCTGCTCCAGGGTTTTGGAGTCTGCTTTGGATCACCTGGAGCAAGGCAGGAATGGGATTCCTCAGGAGTGTGGGAAGACATCCCTGTGAGGCCTCCTCACCCCCTCCCCGTGCCCGTGGGAGCAGCAGGGGCAGGAATCTCTGCAGAACCAGGGCTGGGACCTTCCATCCCACCCAGAAATGTGGGATCTGGGAATGTGCCAGGGCAGCCCGGGAGGAGCTCGCCCTGCCCTCCCCTCTCAGCCACATCTCCTTTTCCTCAGCAGAGAGGGGCTGATGAGGAGATCGGCGTTGCAGGAGAAGCAAGAAGGGGAAAACGTGTGGGATGTCAGTGCTGCTCCCCAGGGAGAGGAGCTGGGGTCCAAACAGATCCACAGCTCTGCCCCAGGGCCAACCTCACCTCCTCCTTCTGGCCCAAAATGTGTCAAGAATCCAGAATTTCACTGCTTTTTCCACTCTCACACTGCTTTTCCAAGGAGTGTGGCTGCTCCCAGCTCGGGATGCTCCATGCCAACCTCTCTGCCTCCCCTTTCCAGCCTGAGCCCTTCCTGGAGGGATCTGCTGGCTCCAGCCCCTCCCTGAGAGCCATGGGGACCACGGAGGCCACGCTGCGGATGGAGAACGTGGATGTGAAGGAAGAATGGCAAGACGAGGATTTCCCCAGGTGTGTTCCCCCCCAAAAAAAAAAACAACAAAACCAGGAGAATTTTAATTTAATTTTAATTGTTTTTTTCTTGTGAGAAACCATCAGAGTGGGAGGGTCCATCCCAAGGCCTCAGAGGCAACAGGAGCCTGAACTCCAACAGAGGGGTCAGAATTTTTGGAGCTGCTCTGAGTGCATCAAAAATTTTGGGATGATTTTGGCAGCCCTGTGTGGGCACAGAAGGAGAGAAAGGAGCTGGGTGTGGAGCACAGGGAGATTAGGATGGATAGAGGGATTCACAAAGGGATGGAGGGTGGATGGATGCACGTGGGAGTGGATTTCTGGATTTGTGGACTCCTTCCCAGGCTCTGAATCGAGCAGAGTCCCAAACAGAGCAGAGCGGCTGTGCCAGGAATTCCCCATCGGGATGCAACGAATCCCAGTGGGCGCCAGCCCTGTGGGAAGGGAGGTGTGGGGGTGACAGGAGGTGCCAAAGTGGCGCCTTCCACCTTCAGATCCACTTCAGCAGCTGCACAGAGGTGCCAAAACCCATCCCCACCCCCAATCCCAGCTCGTTCCCGCTTCCAGGCTGAATCCCCAGCACCCACCCCCATTCCCAGCTCGTTCCCACTTCCAGGCTGCCCGGGCTGGGGGTGGATTCTCCCTCTCTGGAGACATTCCAAACCCACCTGGACTCATCCCTGCTCCAGGTGACCCTGCCTGGGCAGCGGGGTGGCACTGGGGGGTCTCTTCCAGCGCTGCCAGGTCTGGGATCTGGCTCTGAATCCTGCTGAGCAGCTGCAGGTGCCCGGGGGCTCTCAGGGCTGGCCCAGCCCCCTGCAGCTGCAGCCACAGAGCCCCAGAATTCCCAGGCACAGAGAAAGGGGCTCCTGTTCCCTCGGGATGAGCCTGGCTCTGTTCATGCCAGCTCCAGCTGCATCCCCGTGTGAGCCCCTCTGTGCTGCAGCCCACAGGACGGGGTTTGTCCTTCCGCTGCCGCCCGGGGGGCTCGGCCAGCCCCGGCCTTCCCAGGGTGGATAAAATTCCCTCTGAGAGCAGAGCTGCTGGATCTCTGCCAGCCTCAGGCTCCCCCCGGCTTTTAATGGAGTGAAAGGAGAGAGAAGTGTGGGAAAGAAAGGGAGGGATGGAGGGATGGATCCATGGATGGATGATGGATGGATGGATGATGGATGGATGAGGGGTGGATGATGGATGATGGATGGATGGATGATGGATGGATGGATGATGGATGGATGGATGGATGGATGATGGATGGATGGATGGATGGTGGATGGATGAGGGATGGATGGATGAGGGGTGGATGATGGATGATGGATGGATGGATGGATGGATGGATGATGGATGGATGGATGGATGGTGGATGGATGAGGGATGGATGGATGGATGGTGGATGGATGAGGGATGGATGGATGATGGATGGATGATGGATGATGGATGGATGATGGATGGATGATGGATGGATGGATGGATGGATGATGGATGGATGGATGATGGATGGATGGATGGATGATGGATGGATGGATGGATGGTGGATGGATGAGGGATGGATGGATGAGGGGTGGATGATGGATGATGGATGGATGGATGATGGATGATGGATGATGGATGGATGATGGATGATGGATGGATGATGGATGGATGGATGGATGGATGGATGGATGATGGATGGATGATGGATGGATGATGGATGATGGATGGATGATGGATGGATGGATGGATGGATGGATGGATGGATGGATGATGGATGGATGATGGATGGATGATGGATGATGGATGGATGATGGATGGATGGATGATGGATGGATGGATGGATGGGAATCATGGCATGGTTTGGGTTGGAAGCAGCCTTAAAACCCATCTCCCTTCTAAAGGTGGGGATTCCTTCCACCAGACCAGGCTGCTCAGAGAACAGAGACAGGAAATCAAGGTGTAGAAAGGGAAATATTGTCGCAGAGCTCCCTAGAAAATCCAGGATACAGCTGGTCTGGCTCTGGGACACCTCGGCAGCAACCCAGGCATCACCTGGGAGCTCTGTCCCACACTGGCCATGCCAGCAGCAAACTCCACGGCCCAGCTTTCCAGGGAAATTTCTCCTGGAAAACCCCCAGCACCACCAAATCCGGGAAAATACCCTGGAAATGAAGGCTGGGAAGGGGCAGAGGGATGTGAGCAGGGCCAGGATGAGGCCACAGTCCTCAAGAGGAGCCTCCTCCAGAGGGATTCGAGCAGGAATGATGCGAGACAGAGCCCAAACAGCCCCCAGGCAAACGAGGGAAAGCCAGCTGGGTTCTACTCGCAATAAAAATAAATAAATTGTCCTTTTCCAGCCGCTTCCCCGCTGGAAGCTTTGGAATAATAGGGCAGAAGCTGCTGCATGTGGGACAGCAGCTCTCCAGCAGCTGATTTGCTGCAGAGCTATTTTTGCCTGCCTGCCATTAGCCAATCTTGCCCCGAAAAGCAGGGAAGGAAGAAAAAAAAAAAAAAAAATTAAGGAAAATCCACATCCTAGACAGAGATCTGGGCCGGGAAAACAGAACCCAGCCGCTCCTTGGGGACACGGGGCGACATTCCCAGCGTTTCCTGGGAAGCCGAACCGCGGCAGCAGCTCCTGCCCGGCCGAGGAGGAGCCGGGGGAGCGGAGCGGGCGGATCCTCGCTGCTGCCGCTGCCCGGGCTTTGATCTCGGCCCGGCTCGGCTGGCCCGGGGCGGGGATGCCGTAACCGAGGCGCGGGCGGCGCGGAGCGGGAGCATGCTCACTCCTGCATCCATCGCTGCATCCATCGCTGCATCCATCCCTGCATCCATCCCTGCATCCTGTGCTGCATCCATTCCTGCATCCATCGCTGCATCCTTCCTGCATCCCTCCTGCATCCTTCCTGCATCCATCGCTGCATCCCTCCTGCATCCAGCGCTGCATCCATCCCTTCATCCATTCCTGCATCCCGCCGTGCCCGCTCCATCCCTGCCAGCAGGGCCTGGCACAGGGCAGCGGGCACGGAGCGAAGCCCCGGCCCTCAGGACAAGTGCTGCGCCCCCCCCGAATTTGGCATCGGGGCAGGAGGATTCCCGCGGGAGGCGGTGATTGCAGCAGCCTCGGGGAAGGTAAGCCAGGCTTTTTCTGCACCTCTGCCGGCCGGGAGATGGATCCCGGCGTGAGGAGCAGCTGCGGGGCTGCCGCACGTACTCAGCGGCAGCTGCCCCCCCCTCCCCTCCCCGTCTGGATGCTGTGTCACCAAATCGTGCCAGGCGCCAGCTCCCGGGATAAACAACCCCCAGGCCTCGGTGGGCACAGGGCAGGGGGAGCTGGAGGGGGCAGAGGGATTTTTTTTTTTTATTCTGTGATTTTTCCCGCTGCTCCGGAGCGTCCTGGCAGCCCCCGGGGTCCTGCACGTGCCTTTGATCGGGTGCTCATCAATATGCAGTGAGCAGCAGCGGAGGATTATCCCTTAATCTGCATATTTATAAGGTTTAATTTGGCTGGTGGCCCCGGTGTCGTGGCAGCGGGGAGAGGAGCAGGGCAGAGCTGGGCTGGATCCTGTCCTCGCTGTCACCTCCCTGCCTGTCTTGTGGGGCCATCAGGCCGCTGGACAGCGACCTCTGCACAGGCTCATCCTCATCCTCATCCTCATCCTCATCCTCATCCTCATCCTCCAGACCCCTGGATTTGTCCCTGTTCCACGTTGTCCCAGCAGCAGGATTTTACAGCTCCTGCCTGGGCAGGGGGAGCTGCCAGGAAGGAGATGTCTTAAACAGAGATTTGACAACGTGGAACTGGTAGAGTTGGTGGGGTTTGGTCAAGAAATGTCAAACGTAGGTAATTCCAGGGGACAGAACAAGTGCCAGCTCCAATTAAGGGGAAAACCATCCGGGAGTGCCCAGGGTGAGGCTCAGCCACAGCGAAGGTTCCTCACCACAGTCCAGATCCAAATTCCCACTACTCCGACCCCAGTGTGGGTCAGGAACAGCTCCAGCAGCTGCCAAAGGGTGCCAGCCACGCCCTGTGGGTTGATTTTAGCAAGGAAAACTTTTCAATCCATTGATGCCTCCAGCTGGAGGGGCCGTGATTTGAGCCAGGAGGGTGCAGGAGCTGAGCACGAGAGGCTGCAAATCCCAGGAAAGGAGTGGTGGCTCCAAAATAGGCGTTGCAAGTGCTGATGCCTGGATTTTAGCATGGAATGAACCCGATTCCAAAGCTCAGCAGGGGCTGAGGTGGGGATGAGGTGACAATTTGGGGTCACAGGGTCCCAAGCTGAGCCAGCACCAAGGAGCAGCTGCTTCCTGGGGAAGGCGGTTGTGGATAAAGCTGTGATGGATTGGGATGAAATTGGGATGAAAGCATCCATCCCTGTGGGTTGTGGCCACCCCAGAGCACTGCCAGGGAACAGGGATAAAGCCCTGAGCACAGGGGGTGCCCTAAGGAGGAGCCCCAGGGCCTGGCACTGCCCCTCAGAGCTCCTACAGGGAAAAAAAAAAAAGAGGAAAATACAGAGAAGGAGAAAGTTGCCGAGGTCATCTGGGGTCAGGATTTGTTCCCTGGCTGGATTTTTCATCCCTTGGGATAGTTTGGAGGTTAGTGGGGATTGCAGAGCATGCCAGGAGGGGAGCCCAGATCCTGGGCTGCTCCTGGGCAAATCCCCTGAGGATGAGGGTGAGAAAAGGGAAAGGGCAGAGCACACGTGGGGCTGTGTTTTTTCCCTGCTGTCTCCATTCCCTCTGAATGATTTTCCCCTCAACTTCTCCTGCTCTCTGCTGTGGTTTTTGTCCCTCTTATCCTGCAGGCCTCTCCCAGAAGAAACGGGGATGGAGTCACTGGGAAGCCCCACAGAAGATGAGACCACGTCCTGTAAGTACCAACTTCTCCAGAGCCCAGAGGAGAAAACCTTGGATTCTCCACCAAAAAAGAAAAAAAAAAAAAATCTCACATGGAAGAAGAAACCAGCAGGGATTCGAAGTTGTTCATCTTTCCTGAGAAGCTGGGGGAGGACACTGGGATCTCAGGGGTGTGGGCACGTCCATCCCAGCGCCTCCCAGTCCTGAGCCAGCAGCCTGAGGGCTCCAGATCCATCATGGAATTATCCAGGAGGATGCCTTGCCCTGTGCAAGGATCCAGGAGGGCTCCAGATCCATCGTGGAATTATCCATGAGGATGCCTTGCCCTGTGCAAAAATCCAGGAGGGCTCCAGATCCATATTCCATCATGGAATTATCCATGAGGATGCCTTGCCCTGTGCAAGGAACCAGGAGGGCTCCAGATCCATATTCCATTGTGGAATTATCCAGGAGGATGCCTTGCCCTGTGCAAGGATCCAGGAGGGCTCCAGATCCATTTTCCATTGTGGAATTATCCATGAGGATGCCCTGCCCTGTGCAAGGATCCAGGAGGGCTCCAGATCCATCATGGAATTATCCATGAGGATGCCTTGCCCTGTGCAAGGACCCAGGAGGGCTCCAGATCCATCATGGAATTATCCATGAGGATGCCTTGCCCTGTGCAAGGATCCAGGAGCAGCACCATCTGTTGGAGTGCCAGGCTCTTTCTTGTTCTAAGCCCAGGGTGAATAAACCTCAGGGGACGTTTTTGAAGTTTATTCTCTTTATTTATTACAAACTTAACGAGATGTGAGCTCTCTAACAAGTCAAGAAAGTGAGCTAAAATTATGTTTATTCAAGGCTGTTTAAGCCTTAATTACTTAATAAACAGCTGATATCTATATTATTTATGCTTCTAACCCAGTTATGATTACTCAAAACCCACAATGCAAACATCTTTTACCTAATTAGAGAAAACCACTTAGATTTAAGAAGAAGGTGTAAAAAAGACACCCAAAATTTTCTACCTTGGCTTCTATATATTACTAAAATTTCAAATCTGAGGGGTTTTTAACCTTGTCTGATCCCACACCACTGCCCAAACTACACACACACTGTCAGTTTTATTTTCCTTTCTACTCCAGCTCCCCCCAACACTCTGAACTTTAACGGGGCCCATCGGAAGCGGAAGACACTCGTTGCACCTGAAATCAACATTTCCCTGGACCAGAGCGAGGGCTCCATCCTCTCTGATGATTTCCTGGACACACCAGATGACCTGGACATCAATGTGGATGATATTGAAACTCCTGATGAGACAGATTCCCTCGAATTCCTGGGGAATGGGAACGAACTGGAATGGGAAGGTAAAAGGCTGGTTCTGGGTGAATATTTCCAGGGGTTGGGGTGGTTTTTAGCCTCATTTTAAAGATTTTTGACACAATTCTCCACCAGCAGCTGAGGACTGTGCAGCAGAGGGAGATTTTGAAGTTATTTTAAAGTTATTTCTATAATATTTGCAACAATTAAGTTGCAACAATTTAATCTTGCAACAGAGCAAGATTAAAACCTGTCGGATTATACCCTTCTCTGAATGGTTAGACGAATTTACACAACATCATTTTTCAAAGTTATCACAACTATTTTTACGTGTTAGCAAAAGAAAATTGATGAATAAACCCGCCCAGATGGAAGCTGGAGGTGAAACGTCATCAGAGCATCACCCCGGGGGTGACCAAAGCTCTTCCCAATTTCTCCTCAAGGCAGAACTCTCTTGTTGCTGTCAAGCAGGACGGGAACAGAGAACTCCAGATCAGAAGGCAAAGAAAATGAGCTCTGATTTATTTCAAATATACTGCTCTATATACAGAGGACATTGAGAAGATTAATTTCATTGGTCTTAGAGTAAAAACATCCCCCACCATTGGTGTGCAGTGAATGACACACAGAGGCAGAGCATATCTATAAACAATGTGAATAACAAGATAGATTAGAGAATTATTTACATTCTTTCCCAACTGTTTCCCAGGCTCTTGCCTGGTTAGAAAACCTTTCTCTTTCTCTCTGACTGAGCTGAGAATATCCACACTCTCTGTCCCTTTTTTTTCAGATGACACCCCCGTGGCCACGGCCAAGAACATGCCCGGGGACAGCGCAGACCTGTTTGGGGACGGGGGCACAGAGGATGGCAGTGCCACCAACGGCCGGCTCTGGAGAACCGTCATCATCGGCGAGCAGGAGCACAGGATCGACCTCCAGATGATCAAACCCTACATGAGAGTGGTGACACACGGAGGTGAGGCCGCAGCCCTGGTGGCTTTGTCCCTCTGTGTCACGCTGGAGGGGACACCAAGGCTGGCTGGACGCTGTTTAGGGGGAAAATCTTTGGGTTTTTTTGGTACCTCTGCGTGGCAGAGAAGTATAAAAGTGATCAGATGGTGTTAAAAAATATTTAGTGATTGTGGAATTAACACCTGGAGGGGCTGAGCCAGTCCCTGAGATGCTCCAGGGTCCACACGTGGGCAGTCAAATCTATTTTCAAAATCCAAGCAAAGCCAAGGAACAAGCCAGCTTTAGAACCCCCAAATCCCTTCTCTGAACCCCAGACCCACATTACAACCAAAACCAGGAGGAAATCTCACAGTGAAAGGTGCCTGACGAGAGATACGCCCACCTGGAGCTGAGCAGAGACACAAAAACCACCCCAGGGCCAAATTTCAGTGCTGTTTTTCCCCTCAGCTGTCACATTTTTCCCAATTTCCCCATTTTTCCCATTTCACATTCACAGGGAAGTGTCACCTTTGTGTTTTTTTGGTTTTTTTTGTTTTTTTTTTTTTTTTTGGCAGGATACTACGGAGAAGGTCTCAACGCCATCATCGTCTTTGCTGCCTGCTACCTCCCGGACAGCAACCTGGCAGATTATCACTACATCATGGAAAACCTCTTCCTGTGAGTGCCCCGGGAGGGACAGCAGCCTGAGGGCAGCAACACAACAGCTTCCCTGTGCTCGTGGCATCAGGAATCCGAGCTGGGAGCAGCCTGGATGCAAGCCCAGCACTCCCAGTGGGCAGCTGCAGGCTGGAGCGAGTGGCACTGGTGGGACACCAGCCCCAGTTCTGAGCCCAACAAAGCCCAAGCGTTCAAATATTCCAGTTCATTATGCCTGGGATGGGCTCACATCCAGGCTGGACACCCCCCAGCTGGGAGCTGCTGCTGCTGCTGCTGGGCAGGGAATGGAGCAGGGCACAAACTGCTGATCCCTGAGGGACACCCCAAGAGACCAAACCTCTCCCCAGAGCTGCAAAGAAAGGGTCTGGAGCTGTTTCAGTCTCAGGGTTTGGGTGTCAAGGTGACCCCAAGAGTGTAAAAGTCCTTTTTTTTCCCAGCCTGTGCAGCCAAAGAAGGAGTCTGAATGTGCAGGGTCGGCTTCTCAAGGTTGTTCATTTTCCCTTCTCTAGAACATTCTCTCTCTGCCCTGCTGAGCTCTGTCCAGCAGCTCGGCCATGGCATTCTGTCTGCCCTCAGGGCAGTGTTCACATTTTATACCAAAAACTCCGTGTGCTGTGGTTACAATAACGTGCCAATGTCTGTCATTGGTGTTGGACAGTGTGTCTGTACCTTAAACCAACAGAAAAGTGTCACCAGCACAGCAGGACATGGAGGGCAAGGAGAAGGAGAAGGCCAGGACACACCCAAATCCCTCCATCTTGTACCCCTGAACCCCATTCTAAAAAGCCCCAAAATTCTACTTTTTCACCCTGTGTTAATTCAACTACCACACTGCTCAAACCCTTGTGGTTTGTAATTCCTCACACAGAGCTGGAAGCTTTTTCCACAGGTTAAAATGGAAGCCACAGGTGGTTTTGACTTTGTGCCAAGGTCTCTGAGCCCCCTGCCAGGGTCTCAGGCAGCCAGGGCAGCCAGAGGGATGTGCTGGCTTCCCACATTTCAGTGTGACACACGGGCACTTGAAGAAATCTAAAGGATGTTTGATGTTTTTTGAGTCTCATTTGGGTCCCTTTTGGTCACCCCCTGACAGGTACGTGATCAGCAGCCTGGAGCTGCTGGTGGCTGAGGATTACATGATCGTGTACCTGAACGGGGCCACGCCCCGCAGGAGGATGCCAGGCCTGGGCTGGCTGAAGAAATGCTACCAGATGATTGACAGAAGGTGAGAATCCTGCTGCTGGGGCCTCTCCATCATGCCCAGGCCTCTCCAAAGGGAAATCAGGTGCTGTTCTTCAACAGGAACAGGTCTGAGCCAGTCCTGCATTCCTTACACCTACCAGGTGATGGAATGGACCTCAAAAATCATCTCACTGCACTCCCCTGGCACCTTCCACTATCCCAGGCTGCTCCAAGCCCAGTCCAGGAATATTTGGGTTCCTCATGGTATTTCCAGAGAGCCGAGAAGAGCAGTGCTCCACATCCTGCTGAGCTGGGATGAGCTCCCCAAGGGGTTTCACCTGGACAGAGCCAGCTGAGGCTGGGCAGCACCTGCTGGAGCCCAGCACAGCACAGGGCAGTTTAGGAAATGTCCTTGGATTGTGACACTCTGTCCCCTGACTTGTCCCCAGGCTGCGGAAGAACCTCAAGGCGCTGATCATCGTGCACCCCTCGTGGTTCATCCGGACCGTGCTGGCCATCTCCAGACCCTTCATCAGGTGAGCACAGCAGCCCCAGGCTCAGCGGGGTTTGGGGTGGAAGTTTGGAATCACAGAGTCCTTGGAACATCCTCAGTTTGGAGGGATCCACCGGGATCAGCCAGCGCAGCCCCTGGCCCTGCACAGGCACCCCGACAATGCCAGCCTGTCCCAGAGCGGTGCCCAAGGGCCCCTGGAGCTCTGGCAGGGTTGGGAATGTGCCCGTTCCCTGGGCAGTGCCCAGCACCCTCTGGGGGAAGAACCTTTCCTGATCTCCATCCCAAACCCCCTGAATCTCTCCCTGATCTCCATCCCAAATGCCCTGAACCTTTCCCTGATTTCCATCCCAAACCCCAGAACATTTCCTGATCTCCATCTCAAACCCCCTGAACCTTTCCCTGATTTCCATCCCAAATCCCAGAACCTTTCCCTGAGCTCCATCCCAAATGCCAGAACCTTTCTTTGATCTCCATCCCAAATCCCTGAACCTTTCCCTGATCTCCATCCCAAATGCCCTGAACCTTTCCCTGATCTCCATCCCAAATCCCAGAACTTTTCCCTGATCTCCATCCCAAATCCCTGAACCTTTCCCTGATCTCCATCCCAAATCCCTGAACCTTTCCTGAGCTCCATCCCAAATCCCTGAACCTTTCCTGAGCTCCATCCCAAACCCCTGGCACAGCCCCACCCGTTCCTTGGGGTTCAATCTCACAAATCAGATTTTAAGCTCACCCTTAGCCAAGGTGAAGCTGTCACTTGTCCTACATCCCTCAGATACTTCCAGCGACACCTCCAGAGGTGTTTTTGGATCCACTGGGGTGGCACTGCCTCTGTTTCTCTCTCTCTCTCTGCCAGTGTGAAGTTTATCAACAAGATCCAGTACGTCCACAGCCTGGAGGAACTGGAGCAACTCATCCCCATGGAGCACGTGCAGATCCCAGACTGCGTCCTGCAGTGAGTGCCAGAGGGACCCTGGGGCTCTGGGCAGGGCCAGCACAGAATCCTGCCCGGGGTGCAGCCAAAATCTGCCAGGCTCGGGTTGGCAAGACCCCAACAGTGTGAAAATCCCTTTTCCCCTAGCCCGACAGCCAAAGAACAGGTCTGGAATGCATGAAGCTGAGTTTTCAAGGTTTATTTCTTCTTATCTAAAAGATTCTCTCTCTGACCTGCCGAGGTCCAGCTAGTACAGAAGCCGTGGCAGTCTGCCCCGAGCCCCGGGCATCTCCCACATTATATACCCAAAATTCCGTGTACCATGTTCACAGTTCCCATCCCAACACCTAAAATCTGTGTTGGACAGGGTGTCCCTATCCTAGACCAACAGAAAAGTGTCACCATCACACCCAGACATGGAGGACAAGAAGAGGGAAGAGAAGGCGAGGGCACGCCCAGATTCCTCCATATTGTACCCCTGAATTATTCTAAAAAACCCCAAAATTCTACTTTTTTCACCCTGTACCAATTCCCTTATTACACTACTCGATCCCTTTTGGCTTGTAATTCCTCATACAAGGTTGGCAGCCTCTCCCATGGGCTAAAATGGAAGCCACAGGTGGTTTTGACTCGTTGCCAAGATCCCTGAGCCCCCTGCCAGGGTCTCGAGGCATCCAGAGCAGCCAAAGGGATGCTCTGGACTCCGACAAAAATCCATGGATTGGGAGGGCAGAGCCTGGGGCAAACCTGGTCTCAGGCAAGGAAAAGCCTCAGACTGTGGAAGTTTGGGGCTTCTGTCACCCTCAGCAAACACCAAACGGGACTAAAAGGGAGCAGCAGCGTTTAAAGGACGTTTTATTGTGGCAAGCACATTTCTCTCTCTCTCTCTCTGGATTTTTTATTTAGGTGCACAGAGAGAAATGAAAGAGAAAACAATTTCTATTTCTGCTCCTTGTTTTTCTCTTGTGGAATGTGTTTGGAGAATTGTTTACCCAGAGTGAGTGCTTGGTTGGATCCTGGTGGATTGTTTGGGCCCGATGGCCAATGGGATCCACCTGTGTCTGGACTCTAAAGAGCAGGGTCACAAATTAAAAGTTAATTAGATATAATAGTTAGAAAAAGTAGCATGCAGTATTTAGTATCCTCTTTTATATAGCATATTAATGTATTATAACATAATTATAATAAAGCAATCATTCAACCTCCTAAAACAGAGTTAAACATCATCATTCTTCCCATTCAGTTCACCAACATCTACAACATTTTATCTTTGTTGCAGGTATGAAGAAGAGAGGATCAAGGCCAGAAAAGAAAGGTAAGATGGATTTGGGGAGGGAGGGATGGAGAGTGGCTCCTCTCCAAACCCATCCACCACCCCAGAAAGGCTCTGGGGTCTCCCTCCTTCCCGCTGGGGGACGGATTCCCAATGGGATTTGTGTTTCTAGGGCAGAGGAGAACAAAGACGTGGCTGAGAGGGAAAGGTAAGGACTCTGACTTATCCTCTCCTCTGATTTATCCTTCCTCTGATTTCTCCTCTCCTCTGATTTACCCTCTCCTCTGATTTCTCCTCTCCTCTGATTTCTCCTCTCCTCTGATTTACCCTCTCCTCTGATTTCTCCTCTCCTCTGATTTATCCTTCCTCTGATTTCTCCTCTCCTCTGATTTCTCCTCTCCTCTGATTTCTCCTCTCCTCTGATTTCTCCTCTCCTCTGATTTCTCCTCTCCTCTGATTTCTCCTCTCCTCTGATTTCTCCTCTCCTCTGATTTATCCTTCCTCTGATTTCTCCTCTCCTCTGATTTCTCCTCTCCTCTGATTTACCCTCTCCTCTGATTTCTCCTTCCTCTGATTTCTCCTCTCCTCTGATTTCTCCTCTCCTCTGATTTATCCTTCCTCTGATTTCTCCTCTCCTCTGATTTCTCCTCTCCTCTGATTTCTCCTCTCTGATTTCTCCTCTCCTCTGATTTCTCCTCTCCCTGAAGAGTCTCTGGGGATGAGGAGAGCCCCAGGGCTTGGGAGCACCCTGGGATCCAGCAGGACATTCCCAGAGCGTCCGGGAGCTGCTAAAGGCTGGAGCTGGAGGGAAGGGAAATTTTGGAGGGGTTTGGAAGGCAAAATCCTTCAGCAGCAGAACGTGGCCGGCTTTGGCCCTGATCAGAGTGACACAGCCGCTCTTCTTATCCCAGTTCCTGAGGGGAGCAGGGGCACATCCACTGCATGAGGCTGAAGCATTCCAAGGAATGCCCAGGAGCTCAGGCCAGAGGGGGATTGGTTTGTGCTGAGGATGCATTATTTGATTATTTAATTATTTTATTATTTTATTATTTTATTCACTTTATTATTTTATTATTTTATTATTTTATTTATTTAATTATTTAATTATTTTATTATTTTAATATTTTATAATTTTATTATTTTATTTGTTTCATTATTTTATTATTTTATTACTTTATTTATTTTATTATTTAGTTATTTTATTATTTTATTTATTTTACTATTTAGTTTCATTTATTTATTTAATTAATTAATTATTTCATTTATTTTATTATTTCAATATCTTATTATTTAATTATTTTATTTATTTTATTTATTTTATTATTTTATTATTTTATTTATTTTATTATTTTATTATTTTATTATTTTATTTATTTTATTATTTTATTTTATTATTTTATTATTTCATTATTTTGTTATTTTAATATTTTACTATTTCAATATTTTAATATTTTAAAATTTTAATATTTTAATATTTTGATATTTTAAAATTTTAATATTTAATTTTTTTTTTTTTAATTATTCTTTTATTATTCCTCTCTTTGCAGCAGGCCCGTGCCCCCAGCAGAGGATCAGGAAACCAGGTTTGAGCTCTCTGTGTGTCTGGGACACAAATCCTGGGCCATTGGTGACCCACGGGCAGCAAAGCCAGGCCTGGCTCAGCCCCAGGGTGCCCCAGCCTGGCACCATCAGTGCCCCAGCACCTTTGGGTGTGATTTCACCCAAATTCACTCCTTTTTTGTTCATGTGCTGGCAAAAATAACATTTAGTGAACGATTTCACCCAAATTCACTTAATTTTTGTTGATGTGCTGGCAATAATAATAACATTTTTGTGAGTGTTTCACCCAAATTCACTCCTTTTTGTTAATGTGGTGGCAATAATAATAATATTTTTGTGAACTATTCCCCATTTTTTGTTGATGTGATGGCAATAATAATATTTTAGTGAACGATTTCACTCAAATTCACTCATTTTTGTTAATGTGGTGGCAATAATAACATTTTTGTGAACGATTTCACCCAAGTTCACTCCTTTTTTGTTGATGTGCTGGCAATAATAACGTTTTTATGAACTATTTCACCCAAATTCACTCATTTTTTGTTGACATGGTGGCAATAACATTTTTGTGACCTATTCCCCATTTTTTGTTGATGTGATGGCAATAATAACATTTCGTGAACAATTTCACCCAAATTCACTCCTTTTTTGTTCATATGCTGGCAAAAATAACATTTAGTGAACGATTTCACCCAAATTCACTCATTTTTTTGTTCATGTGCTGGCAATAATAACATTTTTTACCTCAGTTTGCTGCCTGAAAATCCCTCCTGTCTCCTTTTTTTTTCTGCCCAGCATGTCCTGAGTGGGAGCAGCACGGAGGAATGGAGAAGGAGAAGGAGAAGGAGAAGGAGAAGGAGAAGGAGAAGGAGAAGGAGAAGGAGAAGGAGAAGGAGCAGCTTGGCCCTCACCCACCTCAACGACCTTTGGGGACGAGACCTTGCCACCACCTTCTTCCAAATCCTGTAAATCCTGGAGCCCTCCTCCTCTGCCTCCAAGATGCAAAGTCCTTTAACCTTTTTGGGAATCACTTTTCTTTAAAAAAAAAAAAAATAAGAAGAAGAAGAAGAAGAAAAACCAAACAACCCCCCCAAAAAAAACGAAGCAAGAAGGGCACTTTACAGGACATTTCTGGTGTGCTTAGTAATGGTCTGTGGAGAGCGTTGGCACGGTGCAAATACTCGCTGTGTATCCACGGAGTAAGGCAAGAGCATCCTCCAGCCCAGGAATCTCCAGCCCAGAAAGAGAATTTCTTTTTGGTTTTGATGACAAACCCTTCCCTTCACTTGCTGCGGAGCCCTTTGCTTCGAGCTGCACCCCCAGGTCCCTCCAGGACACCCCAAAAGCTGCCAGCCCCGGGAACATCGACCCCGGCAAGGGGAAGAGCTTTCCCTCCTTTTTTCCAGCTGGTGTGAGTTTCTTCCTGAAGATTCCAAGTTCCCACAGCCTTGGCAGCACTGCCAGCTTCGACCATCCTCCAGAACTCATTCCCATGAGGAAATCCCATAATTTTTCCATGTTTTTTCCTGGTTTGTCCCATCCTGGTGTGTGAGGGAAGAGCTTTCCCCTCCTTTTTTCCAGCTGGTGTGAGTTTCTTCCTGAAGATTCCAAGTTCCCACGGCCTTGGCAGCACTGCCAGCTTCCAGCATCCTCCAGAACTCATTCCCATGAGGAAATTCCATCGTTTTCCATGGATTTTTTCCTGGTTTGTCCCATCCTGGTGTGTGAGGGAAATTTTCTCCTCCTTTTTTCCAGCTGGTGTGAGTTTCTTCCTGAAGATTCCAAGTTCCCACGGCCTTGGCAGCACTTCCAGCTTCCAGCATCCTCCAGAACTCATTCCCATGAGGAAATCCCATAATTTTTCCATGTTTTTTCCCTGGTTTGTCCCATCCTGGTGTGTGAGGGAAGTTTTCCCCTCCTTTTTTCCATCTGGTGTGAGTTTCTTCCTGAAGATTCCAAGTTCCCACGGCCTTGGCAGCACTGCCAGCTTCCAGCATCCTCCAGAACTCATTCCCATGAGGGAATCCTGTGGTTTTCCCATGTTTTTTTCCCTGGTTTGTCCCATCCTGGTGCGTGAGGCACTCTGAAGGGATCCCACAGAACCTTCTCCTGGAGGAACACACCCCAAAGGGTCTGGGTTTGGAAGGAGCCCTCCAGGACAGGGAAGTTCTCCACGCCTCGTCTGCGTTTCGATGTCGCGCCGCTGGACAATCCCTCGCTGCTGAGGCCTCCGAGGAGCTGCTGAAACGTTGGGAGATTCCCTCACCCAGCAGCATTCCTGCCTGGAATAGCCCCAAGGAGAGGGCAGGAGGCAGGGCTGGCTTCTGCAGCTGGGAGGTGACTCTTGGAATTCGGGTTTTGGACTCGTGAGGGTTCTGTGAGCAAAGGAGAGGGGGGAAAGAAATTAAGGAGCAACTGTCTGGCCAAAATTCTTTGGAAAGTCATGATTCCAGAGCCAGAGCCAGCTTGCATGGCCTCAGGATGGATCCCTGGAAGTGTCCAAGGCCAGGCTGGACGGGGCTTGGAGCAGCCTGGGCCAGTGGGAGGTGTCTCTGTCATGGCAGGGTGGGACTGGACGGGATTTAAATTCCTTCCAAATCATTCCAGGATTCCATGATCAGGTAAAACCCCTCTCAAACACCTGCAGAAGAAGAATTCCCTGCCCGTTTCTTCACTTCATCACCCCTTTCATTCCTCAGATGAAGAATTCCCTGCCCATTTCATCACCCGTGGCAGGGTGGGACTGGATGGGATTTAAGTTCCTTCCAAATCATTCCAGGATTCCATGATCAGGTAAAACCCCTCTCAAGCACCTGCAGATGAAGAATTCCCTGCCCATTTCATCACTTCAAGGAGAATTCTGGCACAGCAGGATTTTTCCTGAAGGTGGGGATGGCTCCTCTGGCCACACAAAGCTGCTTTTCTCTTCCTTCCAGTGAACAAAACCACTCTGGGTGAGATCCTCCTTCCCCTGGGAGCTCCAAGGAAGCACCAAAAGTACTTTTTAACCTTAATCCTCATTTGAGATGTTCTCCTCACACGCTCCAGCCACGGATGGAAAGCAGAGCTCTGCACCCACAGCACCAACCCAGAGGCTGAAGTTGGAAACAAAAAAAAATTCCACATTCTATCTAAAAAAAAAACCCACCAAACAAGGTCATTATAAACCAATTTTTGACAAAATATTTCAAGCTGGAAGGGGCTTGGAGAACCCTGGGATCGTGGCAGGTGATTTATGGTCCTTTCCAACCCAATCCAGTCTGGGATTTCACAAGGAATTCTGTGCTTCAAGGGAAGAAGATTCCCCCAGGTGTTTGTGGAGCTCAGGTTTATTCCAGGTGACACCTCCCTGCTGCCCTGAGCTCCCAGCTGTGTCTGGAGGCAGAAACAGCAGCCAGGAATTCCCAAATTCCCACAGCAGAGCTGGGATCGCTCCCACTGGCTCTGTCCCAGGGGCTGAACAGCCCGGAGAGGTGAAGGAAGGATAAAATCCTTAAAATTTGCTGATAAAATCAATTCCAGTTCTGACTATGAACACTCACAAAGCTCCTCGTGGACCCAGAGGCTGGGACTTCACTGAGAACACTTCAAGCTGATTTTCCTTTTTTTTATTTTTTTCCCTTTGTTTTTGTGGATTTAGAGAAAAGCCATCAGCTTTCCACCGAGAGCGTGACCCACGCTGGCACTGCAAGGGAAATTTGCAATTGTACAACAATAAAGTGGATAAAATGTCAGATGATGGGGTCAAAACCCAACTCCAGGAAGATTTTGTGCGTCCAGAAACGTTCAGAAATACTGGTGTGATGGAAAAGGTGGATGTGGGAGATAAGGAATCCCAATCTCCTTTCATGTGGGGGCTCTGGATCCTCAGCAGTCTCCACACCAGAATGGAACGTGCTTTTTTTTTTGGTTGTTTCATTCCTTCTGCACAAAACCACTCTGTCTGCACTTTCAGGGAAAAAAAAAAAGAAAAAATACAGAATTCCTTCTCAGAATGAGCAGATCTGACAATGAAACTTCACATTTTTCCAAGTAATTCCTGCAGAGCAAGGGAATTGCAGTTGGGAAAAGGACAGATCCCAAATTTCCCTTCACGAGGTGGAGGTGGGGAGTTGTTTCCACACAAAAAAAAAAAATCAATTTTTAACTTCTTGGAAGCGATTTTTTGGTTTTGTTTTGTTTCCAAAAGTGCCCTTTGTGATGGAGCACGCCAAGTGGTGTGCACTAGATTTTCATTTTTCACAGTTTTCTAAGCATGTAAAGTTTATGTTCATGGATGGATGGATGGATGGATGGATACATGGATTATGTTTTTGTCTTTTAACACAAAGAAGAACCTGCAGCTCCATCGAAGGAGAAATTAGAAATGTCAAAAGTGCATTTTATAGCAGAAAAAAAAAAAATTAATTATCATTAACTTATTTCAACCAGTGATTTCAGGCATTGATGGCAAAACAAAAAGCTACAAATTCTTGGACAAAAAATACAAAAAAAGAAAAGTCCCTGTCCCAAAGGTGGAGTGACAAATCTCAGCTGGGTGGGGAGAAATCTGCACTGCTGCTGGTGGAAGTGCATTTCCAGTAGGACTTTGACCAGTATATAAATATATAAATATGTTTAAAGAAGAAAATGAAATTAACTTCATCCCTTTAGCAATACTGCTGGACTGCTCAGCGTCCCAACCGTGCCCCAGGCCCCACAAAACCATCCCTGGAGGATCAAGATTTTCATGTCTGAATTCCCTGGATTACATCGAGCGCTTTCTGGTCTGACTGGACTTTTTCCTGAGATTTTTTTTCCTTCCCGGGGAATCCATGGGAAGTCACATTTTAGCTGCAGAAAAAGTTCTTTTATGGCCATCTTCACCGAAATCCTGGTGGTTTTACTCGTCGTGTGTTTAATGGCCGGACCTCAATTCACCCCACATCAGCCTGAAAAATCCAATTTTTTCCTGTTCAGCTCATTCCAGAGCAGGAATTCCCTTCCCCTCTCTTGGAGGATTTATCCTCAGCTCCAGGAACTCCAGCTTTTCTGGTTTTTCCACCCAGATTTGGGACTGAGCGTGGATTTTTATCGTGGTTCACGAGGAACCAAACCAGGCGAGGAATTCATCCCAATTCTCTCTGTCCAGTGCTGTGTAAATGTCAGTGGATATTTAGAGCTTCCCTCATGGTAATTTTGCCATCTTTATTTCCCCCCACAGATGTGCAGAAAAGGTTTTTTAAAGGCAACAAATCCATTTTTTTAGAGGATTTCAAAAACCCAGGAGTCGAGGAAAGGCTGGTGGTGATGGGCTGGGATGGGCCTGGAGCAGGAGAAAGGAACAAAAAACCCACAAAAAGCACATTTTTCTCTTTTTTATTTCCTCCTTTCCTTCCTTCCTGGCAGGTTTTGGCAAAGTGGAGTTGAGAACTCACCACGACAATAAACCACAATCCCAGGGGTTTCTTTTTATTTTATTTTTGTTCCTCTCCAGCCCAACCCCAGCTGTACAAACGTGTGAAATGTCATTTTCTGCAGTGGTTGTAATTAGGTGGTTTGTGCTAGCGGACTCTTCATCTGTACCCTGAGTTTTGCTTTGTATTATTCCATAAAATCTGTGGATATTCCATTAAAATGAGACTAATCCTTCCGCCAAGCCTTCCTTCTGTCGGGAGATTTTATTTAGGATTTGGCTTCATGTGGAAAATATGAGGGAAATTTGTTGTTTGGATGTTGTTCCCTTGAAGAAAAGCCTCCCTGGAAATTCTGACACTGCAAAATTCCAAGTGTTTTTACTGAAATAACTCCTCTTCTGGAGGATTCTTTCCCAGTTTCCCTCAGCTTTAGGAAAGAGCCATGGAAAATTTTCCTTTCTTTGGGTTTCTATCAACCTGTGCAGGACCCTGCTCATCTCAAGTTATTTAATCTCACATTTTTTTTAATATATACTTTTATAATCCAATTAATGCTGTGACTGAAAGTTGAATTATAAACCCAAAAAATCAAATTATAAACCCAAAAAACTGAATTATAAACACACTGGAAATTGAATTATAAACCCAAAAAATTGAATTATAAACCCAAAAAAAAAGAATTATAAACCAAAAAAAACCACCACAAAGCCACTTAAATGGAAAAATTCCCAAACCCCAATAACCCCTTTTTTATTTGTAACATTAAAATTATTAATAATTAATATTACTTAATATTTAAAACCCAGCTATTTACAGTGAGACGTCTAATTAGAGTGGGTTTAGACAATTCATTAACATAATTAATGAACTGGAAATAGGGATGTACACAAGTCTAATCCTCATTGTTCTGTGTGATTCTGTAAAGATGAGCTGAGGGTTTCGTTCAGCTCCGCTTCCCTCTGGATGAAGATTTCAGGGGATGATTTCACCTGCCTGGGGCCTCCTGGCTGCACTGACAATAAATGAGTCAATTTTTACACCATTCCCACCCTTCAGGAGTCAATGAATCACAGCCAAGGGGTGGAAAACAAGGGGATGATGTGAGAGGAAAAGAAGGAAAAGAGGGAAAGGGCTGGAACATTCCCAGCACGCGCTTGGATCCCTCACCTTGGCACCTTGGGTGAAGTTCTGGGCGTGTTTGAGGCTTTTTGTTGACTCCACCTTTTGTTCAACAATCCAGCACGATCCAAAGCTCCCCAATAATCTCAGAGGGTTTTCCAAAGGCTCCTGGAGCTCTGGCAGGGTTGGGAATGTCCCCGTTCCCTGGGGAGCCTGGGCAGTGCCCACCACCCTCGGGGGAAGAACCTTCCCTGAGCTCCATCCCAAATCCCAGAACCTTTCCTGATCTCCATCCCAAATCCCAGAACCTTTCCCTGATCTCTGTCCCAAATCCCAGAACCCTTTCCTGATCTCCATCCCAAATCCCAGAACCTTTCCCTGATCTCTGTCCCAAATCCCAGAACTTTTCCCTGATCTCCATCCCAAATCCCTGAACCTTTCCCTGATCTCCATCCCAAATCCCCCTGAACCTTTCCCTGATCTCCATCCCAAATCCCAGAACCTTTCCCTGATCTCCATCCCAAATCCCCCTGAACCTTTCCCTGATCTCCATCCCAAATCCCAGCACCTTCCCCTGATCTCCATCCCAAATCCCAGAACTTTTCCCTGATCTCCATCCCAAATCCCAGAACCTTTCCCTGATCTCCATCCCAAATCCCTGGCACAGCTCCAGCCCTTCCTGGGCTCTTTCCCTGCCCCGTGAGGTCCCCCCTCCCCTCCAGGACCCTTTTCCAGGCTGATCCCACTTCCCAAAGCTGTGACACCCGGGTTATTTTTTCCCTCGTGGGCACAGCTGCTCGTCCCCAGCCCTGCCTTGTCCAAAGTCCCCATGTGACATCTCGCACAGGACCTGCTGTCACCGGGAATGTCACCCTGCTGCTGGCAGCTCCTGGCTGGCAGCCACCAGGAGGAGATGCCAGCCACTTAAACCTAACATTAATTAACTCTGCTCTTCCACCAGCCTCGTTTTCCTCATCCTGAGCTGCTGCATCACTGAGGTTCAGGGTAAATTCTCCTCTCTTGTTGTGATTAATTAAATAAATATGGATATTGATCTAGAACTGATACCCAACTGTGACAGACAAAAACTCTCTAACAGTTTAAAGTTAGAAAGTGTATGTTCATTGCGGCGCCGGGCAGCGTGTGGGATAGCTCCCAAATGCACACTGCACCTTTCCAATGATTACAGAGTCCTTTTATCCACACCAGAATTGAATAGCCAAAATACAAACACATATTCATCATTTTGGTCCATCCCATTCCTCACTTCCTATGCTAATCATTCCCAGAGCTATTAAGCATGAGTAGTTTGTTCCTTGAAATGGGTGGGTGGTCCCTTTCATGGGGAGGGGTCCCAAAATGAGGAAATCAATGAAGTCTTCCTCATTCTGACCTTTCTACCTTTTCAATGCTAATGTGACAAATTAACCTTGGTAGAACTCCCATTCCCTGTCTTCAATCGGTTTCAGAACAGAGGAGGCCCACAATTGTCTCATGTTCCTAAAAGCTGTTTGTCAGTTTCTATATTCTTCATTATAAACCCAGCTAACTAAACATTGTGCTGACAAGCAATCAATTATTAGTTAACTACTAACTCTTAACTTCATCAAGGCCTACTCATTTATTTTAATTAACTCTAGTAAGGCTTATCTCTAACTAAAATCTTAGCTCCCCTAAAATCTCTAAATCTCTTAAAGTTTATGTTTCAGGTGGTTCTGTTTCCCTGCTCTCCCTCCAACACGGGAAGATCCCCAGCCTTGGAGAAGGACCCTGAACCACCCAACTCCCCCAGAATTCTGGGAAGAATAAATAACCCCAAATTTCACCAATCCCAAGTGAAAATGCTTCTCATTTCTTGCCCCTGACGTCCCCTCCGGGCAGGAGGAACCTTGGCGTAACCTTGCTCATCCCATCAACAACGTCTT
Source organism: Vidua macroura (assembly GCF_024509145.1). NCBI lineage: Eukaryota > Metazoa > Chordata > Aves > Passeriformes > Viduidae > Vidua > Vidua macroura. The sequence goes on along the minus strand of NC_071596.1, from coordinate 5,095,964 downwards.
AGGATGAGTGGAGGATTAAAATTCTGAATTAAAGCTGCAGAAGAAATGAGTCACATTCTGCAGCAGAAAGGTCAGCGGGCACCCAGGAACTAAACAATCCCAGGGGAATAATGCCCCGACGGCTCCAGGATTATTAAACTGCCTCCTGCTAAATGTAGCTAAGTTTGACCAAAGAATATTAATGTGAACTTCCAGTAAACATTAGCATTCTAAAAATAACACTTCCAGAAAGAACATTGCCTGTCTTTGATTCAGACTCCCCGCTGAATGGCATTTGTATGAGTAAAGTGTCAGGCAGATAAGGTATCTCTGCCAGAAACAAACCCCAAAAAAAGGAAGTTTCAGGTGACCCGCGACAACTCGCCAGAAAAGGGGCTAAAAAAAAAAAAAACCCTTATTTGCATAAGTCATTCTTTTTTATTTTCTGGTTTTGTGGTTTGGGTGAAGTTTGCTGCAGCTGGGCAGTGTTGAAGCCTCCAGGTCGCTGGGTCGAGGTGGGTTTGGCTGGGAGGGAGGGAAGGAAGGAAGGAGACAGCTGGAATGGGATCTCCAAATACAGGCAGGCACCTCCAGGGGAGCAGCAGCTCCCAGGCCAGGCAGGAATTTGGGAATTTGAGTTATGAGGGTGAATTCCAGTTCCCAGCACGGCTGGTGTGCGAGCAGGAATAGGGGAGAGAGAAAAATCACCCCTAAAAACAAACGGAGGAAAGAGGAGCGCTGAGGGGCTGGGCAAAAAAAAAGTTTAAAAATGAGATTTTTATACTGAGAAGTGAGTTTTTTTCAGCGAGGAGAAATGAGCTTTTAAATGAGGAGAAATGAGCCTTTACACTGAGGAGAAGGGAGCTTTTAAATGAGGAGAAATGAGGTTTTACAGTGAGGAAAAATGAGCTTTTACAGTGAGGAAAAGGAGCTTTTAAATAAGCTTTTACAGTGAGGAGAAAAGAGCTTTTACAGTGAGGAAAATGAGCTTTTAAATGAGCTTCTCCACTGAGAAGAAATGAGTTTTACACTGACAGGAACGGGGTTTGAGCTTCAAAAAAAAACCCCCAGAGCAGCAACAACTGGGCCCTGTGTCCTTCAATCCTCCCATTCCCAGAAGAAACAGAAATGCTGAAATTCCTTGTGGAGATAGTGGCACACTGCTCTGGATTCCCTGATCCCAAACAATCCAATCCTGCTGCTCCCACCACAATTCTCTGCTTCCAGCACTAAAAATTCATTGTTTCTTTTGATACAACTTTGACCAAAATCTCTCTTTTTTTATTTCCCAAGAGTAAAAACCCCCTCTTGTATTCTTGAGTCACGTCCCTGCAGGCAAATCCAACAGGGAAAAATTCAAATTTCACTCACTGGGATGGAATTTTTCCAAAAATCTTTGGATTTGCAGGTGTGCAGGGCGAAGGGAACTGGAGCAGAGGTGGCCGGGTCCGGGGTCCCCTCGGATCTTTGAGACAATTTTGGAGCCTCTTGGTGGATTTTTCCCTCCTCCTGAGGACAAAAGGAGTAAAACAATCCCTGGAGTTGGGTTTCTTAACCCGGACAATTCCTAGCTCAGGGATGGCTGAGAAAAGCAATAAAAGGCGTCAAAATTTGGAGTAGGAGCTAATTTGAGGCAAATTTATCAAATTTTTACCTTCATCAGCTGAAGGGGTGATGTGGGGGTTCCCTGCAGGGCTGGAAATTCAACTTGCCTGGGGTTGCTCAGGAGAATCCAAGCTCCAGATTTCTCTGGAATTATCATTTTACCTTGGAATTGATGGTGGAAGTGCAAGGAACAAGCAAATTATTAATTAACATTTATTATTTAATAATGGTGTTTTAATATTTTTATTATATGTAGCATTATAATATAATATTTAAAATACAAAATATAAAATATAAAATATAGAATATGGAATATAAAATATAATATGTAATATGTATTATATTAAATATAAATTATAATATTAGATATATGATATATAATATTAGATATATGATATATTATATATGATATAGACATAATATATTATATATTATATAATATTTTGTAATATTAAATTATATGTTATATTATAATATTATATATTATATTGTATAATATATATTATACATTATAATATATATTATGCTTATATTATATTATATTATATAGAATACATTCTATAATATATTATATACTATACATATTTATATAGTATATATAATGTTATATATTACATATAATAATACATATAACATTATTTAATATACTTATATTTTATTCTTTTATTATTTAATATTTATTATTTAATAATATTATTTATCATGCATTAATATTTCCCCAAAGACTAAGAACAGTGGCAACACTGGAATCAAGACTGGAAAAGCTCATTTGCTGTATTCCCCTCCATAAATCCACCAGGTTCTACCTTAAACCTGATTTCTTTTCTTGCCTTCAATGTCTCCCCTGCAAAACCTCCAGAATCTCGACCCCCGAGAGTTCAAATTCCCCTAATTTGCAATTCATGTTTATTCATGAGCGGCTCGTTTTGCGCTTGGCCTCGGCCTGGAAAGAGCTTTGAAGAGAAAAATAACATTTTTATTTTTATTTCAGCTCAACGGACACAGCTGGGCTGAGGCAAAGGGGGTTTGAGGCCACAAACGTCTTCTTCAGGCCTGAAAGAGAAAAATTCAAACAAAACAAAACACAGGCCTGAATAAAAGTTAATGGTGTCAACATTACTGGAGGAAAAGTATTTTGAAAATAATGAGGATATGAATAAAGATGAAGGCAAAGGAGATGCCAGAACCCAAATGGTCTGGAGGATTTTATATTTTATTAATTGGGGAATATCTGAAAATATATATTAAATAGATAAATAAATAAATAAATAAATAAATAAATAAATAAATATTTTATATATTTAATATAAAATATATATAATACATTTATTAAATATAAAATATATTTATGTTTAATATATAAAATATATATTTATATATTTATTAAATATATAACTATATTTGATAAATCTATATATTTTTATATATTTTATGTATAAAATATATTAAAATATAATATATACAATAAATATTAAATATATATGTATATATGTGTGCATATATACGTGCATATATTTATATTTTTTAATCTATTTAGCATTTAATATTATATATTTTTAAAGTATATTTAATATTTAATAGTTAATATTTAATAATATTTAAACCCCATATATATATAGATAGATATATAGATATATAGATGTATATATAGATAGATATATATAGATATACAGATATATAGATATATAGATATATAGATATATATGTGTGTATATAATTTTTTTTTTCTTCAAAAACTGCCCTTGGAATCCTGGATATTTGGATTTTACGCTGTAAAAGCTGAAGACCCCCAGGCAAAAATGTCAAACAGGACCCCGAATCCCCAAATTTGGCCTCGCTGATTTTTTACCATCCCTTTACAACTCACTGCAGGAACCTTTAATGCTTTTAGCAGCCACATTTTAATCCTGCCACACCGTGGCTTTATAAAAAGGAAGAACAAGGTAAGATATTATTTAAAAATGCACTTTATAAACTTCCAAAAAATCTCGTTGAAAAGCCTGACATTGCTCAGAGATCCCCAATTAAGGAATATCTGGAATAATTCAAATTAAAGCACAGGTTCCACAAGGTGTAGAGTTAACTTACCTTAAAAAGCTTTATTTTATCTGAGTTAACAGGGGAGGAGGAGCTCTCTGCAGAGATAATAGTTTAGGAATTTGTGTCTATTTACAAAAAATAAACTGTTCAAAAAATTCCTCGCGACGAGACATTCCAGGAAGATTCACTCCACATTCCTTTCTCTGAACAGCTCGACTGAAAAGGAAAAAAAAAATTTAAAAAATTAAAATTTAATTCTTTTTTTTTTTTTTTTTTCCCTAGGAGTTTAGAGAAAAATTCCTTCCCCTTCCACTTTTGGATGAGTTTCAAATAATCAGATGGGAATTGGGGATTAAAGGAGGGGAGACAGCAAAGAAAAAAAATCACGACTTAATTATTTCCTCTGTGACTACCCGGGCTCCCGAGGGGATGGTGGCAGGGTGACATTTCCACCTGCCCCATGACTAATTTAGGAAAAGGGAGAGCTGGCCAAAAAAAAAAGTTATTTTTGGCCACCACGGCGACGGGGCCAGCGAGGGAGAGGGACAGGTGCAGAGCCAGAGTGTGACATGGGGGTGGGATGAGCCCCCCAAAAATGGGATATTGCAGGGTGGGCTGAAATTCCCCTAAAATGTGATGTTGTGGGGGGGAATTTCAATAAAAATGTGATTTTTGGGGGAGTTGAATGCTCCCTTCCCCCCCAAAAAAATGGAATTAGAGGGTTGGGACAGCACAAAGGGTGATTTGAAGGGTTGGATGAAACCCTCCTAAAATGGGGCACTGTGGGGTTGAACCCCCCAAAAAAATGAGACATTGAAGGGTGGGCTGAAAAGTCCCTAAAATGTGACACGCAGGGGTGGGCTAAGCCCCCCAAAATGTGACATTTTGGGGTTAAACCCCCCTAAAATGAAACACATGGGGGTGAAAGTCCCCTAAAATATGACATTGTCAGGTTGAAACTGCCCAAAAAAAAGCGACATTGGGGAGTTAAATCCTCCTAAAATGTGACATTGGGGGGTTAAAACTCCCCGAAAATGTGACAATATTGGGTTGAAACTGTCCAAAATGTGACACTGGGGGGTTGAACCCCCCCAAAAATGTGACACTGGGGGGTTGAACCCCCCCCGAAATGTAACATTGAGGGGTTTAACACCCCCAAAATATTACACTGAGGAGTTGAACCCCCGCGAAATGTGATCTTGAGGGGGTGAAACTTCCCCAAAATGGGATACTGGGGGGTTGAATCCCCCTCAAAATGCAACATTGAGGGGCTGAACCCCCCCAAAAAGTGACATAGAGGGGTTGAACCCCCCCAAAATGAGATATTGAGGGGGTGAAACTCCCTCAAAATGCGACACCGGGGGATTGATTCCCCCCAAAATGCGATATTGAAGGGTTGAACCCCTTAAAAAATGTGACATTTGCAGGGTTGAACCCCCCCAGGAGGTGCCACGGGAGGGTTTGACTGAATCCCCCCCCCAAAAAAAAGCGACATTGAGGGGTTAAACCCCCCCAAAATATGATATCGGGGGGTTGATTCCCCCCAAAATGTGACATCGGGGGGGTGAATCCCCCAAAAGGTGACATTGAGGGGTTGAATCCACCCAAAATATGACACTGGGGGGGTTGAACCCCCTAAAAATGTGACATTGGGGGTTGATTCCCCCCAAAATGTGGCACTGGGGGGTTGATTCCCCCCAAAATGTGAAACTGGGGCGTTGAACACCCCCGGGAGATGCCACGGGAGAGTTTGGCTGAATTCCCCCCTCAAAAAAGTGACACTGAGGGGTTAAACCCCCCACAAAAAAGTGACATTGAGGGGTTAAACCCCCCCAAAAAAGTGACATTGAGGGGTTAAACCCCCCCGCAAAAAAAGTGACATTGAGGGGTTAAACCCCCCCCCAAAAAGTGACATTGAGGGGTTAAACCCCCCCACAAAAAAAGTGACATTGAGGGGTTAAACCCCCCCCAAAAAAAGTGACATTGAGGGGTTAAACCCCCCCAAAAAAGTGACATTGAGGGGTTAAACCCCCCCATAAAAAGTGACATTGAGGGGTTAAATCCCCCCCAAAAAAGTGACATTGTGAGGTTAAACCCCCCCACAAAAAAAGTGACATTGAGGGGTTAAATCCCCCCCAAAAAAGTGACATTGTGAGGTTAAACCCCCCCCCAAAAAGTGACATTGAGGGGTTAAACCCCCCCACAAAAAAAGTGACATTGAGGGGTTAAACCCCCCCCAAAAAAAGTGACATTGAGGGGTTAAACCCCCCCAAAAAAGTGACATTGAGGGGTTAAACCCCCCCACAAAAAAAGTGACATTGAGGGGTTAAACCCCCCCAAAAAAGTGACATTGAGAGGTTAAACCCCCCCCCCAAAAAAAGTGACATTGAGGGGTTAAACCCCCCCCAAAAAAAGTGACATTGAGGAGTTAAACCCCCCCCCCCCCAAAAAAAAAAAAAAAGTGACATTGATTCTTGGCCGGACCTGCCCAAAACGTGACATCGCGCTCATGATGGTCACAGGGCTCCTCCGGGGCGGGGACACTGCCCTATAAATCCGCCCCAAAATCGCCTTTTCCTCAATGAACTATCGGGGAGGCAAGGGCAGAACCAGGGGAAAAAAAAAAAAAAATAAAAGAACAGGGACAGCGGAGGTTTTGTTCCGCTGAAAGTTTTTTTACCCTTCCCACTTTGGTTTTTTGTTTTTTTTTTTTTCCTCCTTCTCTCGCCGCATTCCGGCTCAAGAGGCGACTCGGCAAAATGAAATATATTATAGGTATCGGAGGGTAAGTGCCTGCTAAAATCTGGGATATTTTATGTTTTTCCCGGTTTAATTTTTGTGCGGGGGATGGGGGGGTTATTTATCTGGTTATCAAATAATATTCGGGATATAGGATTTGGGAGAGGATGCAGCTTGATTCGTGATGCTTAAATACAGCAGGGTGACATCCACTTTTATATATTTAATATATATTTTAACATATACTTTTAGATGTACCTTTTTTTATATATCCTTTTATATATTTTATAGGATTTAAAGGATGGATGCTGCTTCATCGGAGTTTTGCAGGGCAGCACATCCTTTCATACAGACTTATCTATATACACTTTATATCTATTTTATATACTTATTTGTGTACTATACATACTTATATATACAAATTTATACTCTCACACACGTCTATATATTTTTAGAGATACTTTTATCCACAGTTTTATATATCCTTTTATAGTTTGAACAGGAGGGATGCTGAGACGGCAAAAACACTCTCTCAAGTAAACTTAGCGGACAGAAAGACCAAAATAATTATTTTAACATTTTCTCTGAAAGACGAAGAGGGGGAAAATCCCGTTTCTAATAAAATGGGGTGGTGGTGTATAAAGGGCATTGATTTTAATTTTAAAAAAACAGGATTTACGGTGCGTTCGTGCTGGGACGGGGTGAGAGTGCGGCGGGAGAGTTCCGGAAATGGAACAGTGAAAGGGCAATACGGGTTTATTAGAATGATGATATATTAATCAAATGCGACCGAAGGATTTATACAGCCTCGCGATTTAAAAAAAAAAAAGGAGGAATAGGGAAGTTATTCAGGGCTTTCTGTGAGGGACCGGCCATGGCGGCCCCGCGCTCCCCTCAGGGGCCCGGGCTGTGAGGGGACCGGCCAAGGCGGGTCCGGGCTGTGAGGGGACCGGCCATGGCGGGTCCGGGCTGTGAGGGGACCGGCCATGGCGGGGCCGAGCTGTGAGGGACCAGCCATGGCGGGTTCGGGCTGTGAGGGACCGGCCATGGCGGGTTCGGGCTGTGAGGGACCGGCCATGGCGGCGCTCCCCTCAGGGGCCCGGGCTGTGAGGGACCGGCCATGGCGGGTCCGGGCTGTGAGGGACCGGCCATGGCGGCCCCGCGCGCGCGCGCGCTCTCCCCTCAGCGCCGCCGTTGCGCGCGCGCGGGAAGCGGCGCGGCCGTTACGCGCGGCCGAGCGCGCGCGCGGGGCGCTGGAGAAGGGGCGGGGACCGGGAGGGGCGGTCACGGCCAATCGGCAGCCGGGGGAAAGGCGGGGCTGGAGGTGGCTTCAGCCAATCAGCGGCCGGCGCTGGAGGGGCGGGAAATTCAAACGGGGAGGGGCGCGGGCGAGGTTGGGGACCCTCAGGATCCGTGCCCGGGTCCCCTCAGGGACTCCCGCTGCCGGGCGGGGTTTGGATCCTTCAGGGTCAGTGCCTGGGTCCCCTCAGGGGCTCCCGCTGCCGGGCGGGGTTCGGATCCCTCAGGATCCGTGCCCGGGTCCCCTCAGGGGCTCCCGCTGCCGGGCGGGGTTCGGATCCCTCAGGATCCGTGCCCGGGTCCCCTCAGGGGCTCGGGTCCCCTCAGGGGCTCCCGCTGCCGGGCGGGGTTCGGATCCCTCAGGATCCGTGCCCGGGTCCCCTCAGGGGCTCCCGCTGCCGGGCGGGGTTCGGATCCCTCAGGGTCAATGCCTGGGTCCACTCAGGGGCTCGGGTCCCTCAGGGTCAATGCCTGGGTCCACTCAGGGGCTCGGGTCCCTCAGGGTCAGTGCCTGGGTCCCCTCAGGGGCTCGGGTCCCCTCAGGGGCTCCCGCTGCCGGGGGGGTTGGGGACCCTCAGGGCTCGGCTCCTTCAGCGGTGTCTGTCCCACCGCGGGTCCCAGTGGCTCCCAGGCCGGTTCTAATGCGATTCTTCCACCTCTGTCTCGCCCCGCTCCGTGCAGGGTCACCAATGGTGGCAAAACCACCTTGACCAACAGGCTCGTCAAGGCGCTCCCCAACTGCTGCGTGGTCCATCAGGACGATTTCTTCAAGGTGAGTCTCCTCTTCCTTGCAGCGTTAATTGTACATGCAGGGCGAGTCTGTTTTGACAGCTTAGGAGCCACAGGTTTTCTGGTTTTGTGGGGGTTTTTATATATATATTTGATTTTTAAATGACTGGGCAGGTGGGGAGTTCCTGACATTTACAAATGCCACAGGAGCTTGGCATGACCCAGCTCAGAGCAGTCACAGCAAAACCACCTTTAAGTGTTAACAACAGATTTAAATTTAGCACTGATTTCAGGCAGAGGTTATTTATTGTGCTCTGCATGAATTATTTCCTCCAAATTGGGATTTCCCACGTTATTTTATTAAATTAAGAATGAGACTGCTAAATGATGCTTTAGGATTTAAGCACCTCTATGCTGGGTTAAATATGGAAAGAGGGTTTTATGGGGGAGCTTTGATAGATCTGCATCAGAACCCAGTTAAAATATTGCAGAGATTAATGCAGAAGACTTTCACTGCCTTCTGCCTGAGAGTGCAGAATGTTCCTAAACTCTGCACCATTTCATGGGCATGAGGATATCCCTGGACCCCACCCCACGTGGAAGTCCAAGAGATGCAGGAATGGACTTGGAGAAGTTGTGGGTCATCCCCAAAGTGCTCCAGCCCCAGCATTGTGTGCTCAGTCTGTGCTGCACAGATTGGATCACACAAAGGATCCTGCCCTTGGGGGAGGCATTCTGTTTGATTTTCCATAAAAATCAGTAACATCTCTTTTGAGTGAATGCCAACATGAGAAAAGCAAAGTGCTGCTATACCCACCTGCACTGTTATTAGAGGAGTCCAAATACCTATTCTTTAAGAAAAATGTACATTCTAGCACTTATTTTACTCTATCTGCACTTCAAAATTCCTGTGTGTTGATTTATAAACAACACCCTGTAGTATTTCACCAACTTACAAACAACGTATCGAGTGATTAACGTAAAAATCTTTATCCAAGGTGGTTTGAGTGAGCCAAGGGAACTTCCCAGAGCTGTTGGGGTTGGGGCAAGCTGGGAATGTGAATGTTCCTGCAGCCCCAGCTGGGGCTGTGGCTGGCAGTGCCCAGGGGTGGTTGTGTGTTGCAGTAGTGGCCAGGTGCTGATGGCATCGGAGGGAACTGATCCCGCTGAGGTTGCAGCAATGTTTTATTGCTCACTATATTTCAGCCACAAGATCAAATAGAAGTCGGGGAAGACGGCTTTAAACAATGGGATGGTAAGAGCAGTGTTCCCTATAGGATGCAGTAATGTATATTCTTTTCCTAAGTATTTCTTTTTTCGTTATTAAGACCTTTAACAGTAAATTTCCGTAATTGTAACTTTACCAAGCTCAATCTATTTTATACTTTCGAGCCCGTGCTGTTTGATGGTGTTTGATGGTGTCCCTTTTTCCCACCCACCCCCTTTCTCCTGACTAGTGTTGGATTCCTTGGATATGGAGGCAATGGTGAGCACAGTGCGGGCCTGGATTGAGAACCCAGTGAAGTTTGCCCGTTCGCACGGGGTGAATGTCACACCTGGCTCTAGAGAGCCAAGCTCCCAAGATACCCATATATTGGTCATTGAAGGCTTCCTGCTTTATAATTACAAGTAAGGTTTGGAGAACTCTTCATGGTTTGCCAGGGAAGATCCTTATATCCCTCGTGCCAGAGCTATAAAACTCCTTTTTACTAATTTCCCCTTCCTGCCTTGTTCTGAATTCTCACCCCGGAGAGTTTCCTGCTGAAAAATGTTCAATTAATTCCTAAATGTAGAAGTGAGGTGAATCTAAGGTTCTGATTTAGGGCACGGCCTTGAACTCCAGGGGAGTTTCAGAGCAGGTTTTTTGCTGGCAGAGGGGTGCAGGCTTCCCCTCATCCCCTCACCTTGGTGAGAACAAGGCAATAATCCATTCACTGCCTGGAATCTCTCCTGGAATTTAGGAACTGCTCTCTCCCGTGCTTGCTTAACACTGAGATTAGCGAGAGGAGCAAGCTGTGGCACAGACAACTCCCTGGATTTTTGTGGAGGACCATGGAATCCCAGAATGGTTTGGAAGGGACCTTAAAGCCCATCCAGCTCCAAGCCCCGTCCAGCCTGGCCTTGGTCACTTCCATGAACATAAGCTGAGGAGTTGCCCTGTCCCAGATTTTGCTGCAAACTGATTTTGGAATGATCTAGGAAGAGCCAGGGTTCCCAGCCCAGTGCCTGATCCTCCACAGGATCCCCTCTGATCCCCCTCAGGACCACTGGCAGGTGTTTGGGTGGGAAAAGTCCCTGCTTGGGCCATTCTGACCTTCAGAAAGAAGCTTTCCATGCTTTTGAGTTCAAAAGCCGTGAGGGAAGCACTTACCCTTGGGTTGTCTTCAACAGACACAAACCCCGTAGAGGCAGAGAGATTTTTGTGGTGTCTGGGGCGATTTCATGCTTTTTGCTGTCATTAAAAGTGAGATCTCCACGTTCTGTCCTTGTCCCCTCCCCAGACCTCTGATCGAGCTGTTCGACCTTCGCTACTACCTGGCAGTGCCCTACGACGAGTGCAAGAGGAGGAGGAGGTGAGAACATTCCTGGGTGTGCATCCACTCCTTCCCTCCTGTCCTTTCCGTTGCTCTTAGTCATGGAATCATGGAATGGTTGGGGTTGGAAGGACCTTAAAGGTCACCTCATCCCACCTTCCACCACCCCAGGCTGCTCCAGCCTGGCCTTGGACACTTCCAGGGATGGGCATTCACAGGTTCTGGGATGTGGTGGTGTCATGAATTGGATTAGAGTGGGAAATTTGACTAGAAGGGGAATTTCTGGCAGGAAATTTGACTAGAAGGGGAGGGAATTTGATGTGGTCAACTTGGGGTTGGAGAAGACCTCTGAGATGGAGTCCAGCCATGAACCCCTCACCACCCAAGTGCCACATCCATCATTTCCAAACACAGGCATGGAGAGACCCCACCACTGCCCTGAGCAGCCTGTGCTGATCCTTTCCAATCCTTTCCATGGGAATTTCTTTTCCTAACACCCAACCTAAAGCTCAGGAACTCCCTCCTGACATTCCTTTTCCATGCTGTTATTGCCAGTACTCGGAATTACACCGTGCCCGACCCCCCGGGCCTCTTCGACGGCCACGTCTGGCCCATGTACCTCAAACACAGGAAGGAGATGGAGGACTGTGGGGTGGATGTGGGTAAGTCTTCCCCAAACACTTCAAAATCCTTCAAATTGCCCAAATCCTTCAGCCTTGGTGTTGGAATTCAAGGAATTGGGTGATTTCATTCCCGGAAACTTCCACTGTGATGATGCACGGTGATATTTTTACTCCCAAGTTGTAATCCTGGCCTGCTTTGGATAAATACTGGCAGTTTTAGAGCTAAGAATTTATTCCCTTTGCTTTGTACTTTTAAAGACTCAGAGGGGACAAAAAAGTTAAAAAGAAAAAGAAGGGATTTATAATGGAATAAGGATTTCACAGGCCATTGTATTTTCAGGATGGTTTTGTTTTTCAGTTGTCCTTTGGGTCAATAAAATAGGAAACATTTAAAAACTAATCTCCCAAAATCTTATCCTGATGGGAAGCCCCAGCCTGACTCCCCCTTTCTTCTCCCAGTTTATTTAGACGGCCTGAAGTCCAGGGATGAACTCTACAACCAAGTCTTTGAAGATATTCACAACAAGCTCTTAAATTGCTCATAGGTGAGTAAAATCCAGAGGGTGGAACGTGAGGGATTGTGCTGGGAACAGCTTGGATCTCACTCTTTTTCCCTTCCTCCTCTCCAGGGTCTGGGAAGATCCAGAAGATCCGTGTACAGCGCGATGTAAATAATACTTGGAAGTGGGAATGGGAGGTTTTTTTGTGTGAACTCCTCTCCCACTGCCCTTTGGCAAGTCCCTTCTGTATATAATTGAAAACTGAGGATAACTTATTCCCACCACGTGGACAGGATTGGCCTCGGTGGGGTTTATTTTTTAATTATTTTATATTCCACTGGCTTACAGAGAAGTTGCAAAGAGCATTTTTATAGCAGAGCAAGTAGAGCTGGGCTGGGAAAACAAGAGAGCTCCTGCAGACAGAAAGGCTTCGTGCAAGGCTTGTTTGTAACATCACCAATTCAGTAAAAATCTACTTCAGTCTCCTTCTGAGGTCCTGATTTAATTCATCACTCAGCTTTATTGCAATAAAAATGGGTGTGAAGCTCATCCAAAACACAGCAACAGCCTCTTTTTCCTGGGTGTTTGAAACTCCAGCCCTGGGAGGCTTCAGAGCTCCTTCCAAGTGTCACTGATGGGTTTGGGTGCTCACATAAACCCCAGCCAGGTGGGAATGGCTCAGTTTGTGAATTTAAATCCATGAGGTGAACTGGGGGGATTTCTCAGGGAATGAGTAATGAAAACTGTGCTTCCCTAGGAACCATTCCAGGCATTAAAGCTAAAACATCACCCGAATTTCAGTTACTGCCCACACAAAACCTGGGGGATGAGCACTGGCAGCTCTCAGGCACTGAAATAACTTGGCTGGGGGGTCCCTTCCCAAGATTGTGGGGCCTGAATTAGAAACAGCATTGTGGAAAAGCAGCTGCTTTTAATTAATTAATTTTAGTTAATCACTCAAAAACCCACCAAGGCGGGGGGGAGCTTGCAGCAGCCAGAGGGGAGCCAGATCCATCTCCTCATCCTGGTCCCACTCCCATGATTTTCCAGTTGTCCTGGGCAGGGATGCCATGGGCAGAAAGAGCTCTGGCTCCTGGGGACACCCACCCTGCTCTGATGACACCGTTCCCCGGGCAGGGACACCCTGCTGTCACCTGTCACCCTGGTTCCTACACGGAGCATTCCCCACAGCTCAGCTCTGGCAGGAACAGAAGATCCCAGGGGATGCAGCCGTGGTTTCCATGGGCTTTCCCCGTGCCTGCACGAGTTGGTTTAAGCTGTGCAAAAGCATTTGGGGTTTGTGAAGACTTATAAGGGAAAAGCCCTCGCTCCCAACCTCCTGCCAAACTCTGGGAAGCAGAAATGGGAGCCTAAAAAAGGCATTTTGGTGTCTCTGTGCACAGAGAAGGAAACGTCACGGGGTGGTGGCAGCTCCAGCTGCAGAGAGGGGACTGGAGCAGAACATCCCAGTAACATCACAGACTGAGGCAGCACAGCCCGTTCGTTCCCAACACGAGTTCCTACAGGCTTCAGGATTAGGAGACTCAAGAAATCATGAATCACACCACAAATCCTGCCTTTTTAGAGCTATTTTGGTGTCATTTCGTGCATCCACGTGAGTGAGATTCCCCTGCTGCCCCGGGGCCGGGGTGAATGACCAGTGACTTCCAAGAGCCTTTTGGGAGTGTGAAACCCAAACCCTCGGCAGGAAGAGAATCCAGGAAAGGTTTCTCACTATGTGACCTTTGCCTGCCTTGGGAACAGCCGGCACTATAGGATTTCCATACATCCTTTCACCCACTGCCTGTGCCGACGGAGCTGGGGCTGCACCCAAATCTGCACACAGAGCCTGCATGGGGCACCCTGAGGCCTCCAAGCCCCCAGGTGTCCCCTCACGTGGCCAGACCCCGTGGCCCTGCTGGACACTGGGACAGCCCCAGTCACGCCACCTCCCGTGGGAGCCAAGTGCCTTGGCAGGGAACACCAGGGCAGATTAAATTATCAGCAGGTCCACGTGCCCCACGCATGGGGGTGAAACCTACACCTGTTGGAACGTCAGCAGGGACAGGGACATGGGGCACGGGCCCCCTGATCCACAGGGGCCACAGAAGAGTGACAGATCCTAAATGGAGCAAATCCCCTGGAGCCGGAGCTGAGCTGGAGGTGAACCCACCCTGGCCAGCCAGGGGGCTGGCTGCCATCCACTGGCATTTGGCTGGTGATTCCCCCGGCTCAAATTCAGCTGGATCTCGGCTCCAGGGGGCCACAGGCAGTCGGAAAGCCCACGGTGCTCCCAGGGGAAATGAGCTCCCTGCTCTGGTGTTCTCTGGAATGTGGCGCTTTGGGACCCGGCTCCCCCTGTCCCCAGGAGTGAGGGATCTCAGGCAAGAGGAGCTGGGGACTGCCCCAGCCTGGGAACACCCCACAAACCATCCCTAGATCTCCCTCCATGCCCACAGCGAGCTCACCCACCTGCACTGGGGCTCATAAGGGAAAAAAAATCAATTCCCCCTCAAATTAAGGAAACCCCTCTGGGATGGGAGCACAGTGGGGGAGTTGTCACCATGGGGCACATCCTTATCCCCCTCCCAACCCCTGTCCCTCCATGGCAGGAGCTGAGGCAGCTGCCCCGCTACACAGAAACCTTTATTCTGAGAAAAGGGGGAGCCAGGGCTGGGACAGGGGGACAAGGGCTGCAGCACCCTGGGGGGAATGTGGGGAGCACTCCCAGGGGGCTGCGGAGCGTGAGGCCACGCAGGGATCAGTCCTTGGTCCCAGCCCATGCGTGGCTGCTGCTGTAGTGCAGAGGAGGGGGGCTCTGCCCACTGACCCCCCCACGGGGCACTGGGGCAGCTCGGGGACCCGGGGAGGAGCAGGACAAACGTCCCGGAGCGCGGCGGCGGTGACGGGGAGCGCAGGGACACGAGCCAGGCAGGAGCTGCACGCAGGAAGCCAAACCCCGGGGTGGCACAGCCCCAGCCCCCCGAGGTGGGGGCTCCAGGGAGGCACAAGCACCCCCTGCACACCGGGGGACACCGCCCGGGGGCGAGCAGGGAGCAGCGGAACCCCCGGGGCCGGCCGGGTTAGCGGATGCTGCCGTCGCCCTCGCTGCTCTGCAGCTTCTCCCGCTCGATGGACCACACCAGCTCCTGCACAAACTTCATCTCCGAGGCCACCTGCTTGGCCAGGGCCTCGTAGTGGTTCTCCAGCTTGCGGTAGCGCCGCTTGAGCCCGTTGGCCGCCTGCACCACGCTCTTGGTCTCCTCCTGCGCCTGCTTCTTCAGCGCCTCCGTCTTCTGCAGCTCCTGCCGGATCTGCCGCAGGTCCTGGCTGATGCTCTCGTTCTCCTCTTTGTACCACGACTCCTTCTCCTCGTAGATGGACAGCAGCGCCTCGATGTCCTCCTGGAAGGACTTCTTGTTCCTCTCCAGCTCTCGGAGGCTCTCCTCGGCCGCAGCCACCTCCTCCATGACCTTGGAGAAGCGCTCGAAGTTGATGTAGGTGTTGTTGGGGGGCATGCTGGAGTGGGATTTGATGGTGTACTCCTTCAGGCGCGTGGTCTTCAGCCGGCGCCGCTCGGGCTTCTTGCAGCTGTCCTCGTTGCGGACGTTCCTCCTCTTGATCACCTGTGGCAGGGACAGTTGTGGCTGCAGCACCCACCCACAGGCAGTGACACCAAACCAGCCCCCACAGGGGTGGGGGAGCAGCAGAGACCCGGCCCTGGGGGGGTCAAGCACCCAAAAAGTGACGATTCTTTAACTTCTCACCTTAATCCAAGGGTGCTCCAGGCTCTGGGCGATGGTCATTCGCTTCCTGAAAACACAGCAAGGCTGGGATCAGGGCAGAGGCTTTGCTCCTCTCTCCCCTGTTAAAGCCCTGGAAAAGCAGCTTGGATGCTGTGATTGCCTTTGGGGTCTGGCTAAGCCTCGCTGCACTCAGGGACCCCCAGGCAGCCCCCAACCCCTCAAACTGCCTCCCAAGAGAAACACAGGCAGAGGATCCCGTGGGAACCTCCTGACCCCACTGCTCCTCCCCAAACCCTGAGCCCTGGGGGCCCAGCTCAAACCCTCCCAAACCCCAGTGGAGCTACTGCACCCTCAGGGTGATCCCAGAATTCACCCCACCCTGGCGCAGGCAGGAGAGAGGGAGCTGCCTGTACACAGCAGGTTGGGCAGGAGGGACTGACCCCTCTCCCACAGGAACCCCCAGCTCTGCTCCCTGTCCCTCACTTGGGGTCCTTGACGAGCAGGCGGCGGATGAAGTCCTTGGCCAGCTCGCTGGTGTTGCTGAAATATTCCTCATCGAAGTCGTAGTTGACAGCAGAGATGTTGGTCAGTGTCTCCTGCTTTGTCTCCCCCAGGAACGGGGAGGCTCCGCTCAGCCTGAGGAGAGAGTGGGTTGGGACACCCCAAAAAGGCTCCAGCCCGAGGTGGGGGGCTCATCCTGCAGCCCTGTCCCCTCCAGAGCTGCCTTATACTCACAGGATGTAGGTGATGACCCCGATGCTCCTGGAAGAGAGAGGGAGAGGAGGCTGAAGTCACACAGAGCTTTTGGCACCCACCAGCACGAGGGGATTGGCTGCTGGAGCCATGGCAAGGGGCTCAGGAGGGGAATCACTCACCACATGTCAGCCTCCAGCCCCAGGGGCTCGTAGTTCACAATTTCTGGGGCTTTAGGAGGAAAGGGGAGAAAATGGGTTTATTGTGGGGGAAGGAAACCTGGCCCCATGGACACATCCTGGCAGCAGCACCAGAGTGCTGGGTGTCTCTCCAGGATTAATCCAAAGCTTTCACTACCCCAAGGGATACTCACCTACAAACTCTGGGGTCCCAAAGATATTCTTGAACTCATTCCCAGCCTCGATCTTGTGGGCGATCCCGAAGTCGATGAGTTTGATGCGAGGGTTTGGCACGTTCTTGTCCAGCAGCATGATGTTCTCTGGCTGTGGGGGGAGAGAAGCTGCCTCTGTCCCTACACACCAGCCTGGGGGAGCTGCCCTGGGCTCCTCATTCCAGAGGAGAGGATGAGTAACTCAAGCTGGGATAGATCCCAAGCACCAGCCCCACTGTACTGCAGGAGTGCACTGACCCCCAGTCCTCAGTGCTGATTTCCAGAGCCCACCTGGGGGCTCACCCTCCTCCTAGAGCTGAACACGGGGTGTCTGCAGCTCCCAGAGCCCAGCTGGGGGTTCATCCCTGCTCCTAGAGCTGAACACAGGGTGTCTGTAGCTCCCAGAGCTCACCTGGGGGCTCATCCCTGCTCCCAGTGGGATGTCTGCAGCTCCCAGAGCCCACCTGGGGGCTCACCCTCCTCCTAGAGCTGAACACGGGGTGTCTGTAGCTCCCAGAGTCCAGCTGGGGGTTCATCCCTGCTCCCAGAGCTGAACACGGGGTGTCTGTAGCTCCCAGAGCCCAGCTGGGGGCTCATCCCTGCTCCCAGTGGGGTGTCTGCAGCTCCCAGCGCTCACCTTCAAGTCGAAGTGGGCGATGCGCTTGGAGTGCAGGTAGTGCACCCCGTCCAGGATCTGCTTGAGGAACTGGGTGGCCTCTTCCTCCGTCAGGGATTCCTTCTCGGCCAGGAAATCGAAGAGCTCCCCTCCGGACACCAGCTCCAGGATGAGCACCACGTCGGTCTTGTTCTCGAAGATGTCGTGCAGGGTGATGATGTTGGGGTGCTGGATCTCGCGCAGGATGTCCACCTCGCGCTCGATCTCCTCGCGGCTCACGCCCCTGCGGCTGGACGACAGCCGCCGCTTCTTGATGAACTTGGCCGCGTACTCCAGGCCCGTCTTCCTCTCCCGGCACTTCCGGACGATGGCGAACTGGCCGCTGGGGAGAGAGGAGAGGAGAGGAGAGGAGAGGAGAGGAGAGGAGAGGAGAGGAGAGGAGAGGAGAGGAGAGGAGAGGAGAGGAGAGGAGAGGAGAGGAGAGGAGAGGAGAGGAGAGGAGAGGAGAGGAGAGGAGAGGAGAGGAGAGGAGAGGAGAGGAGAGGAGAGGAGAGGAGAGGAGAGGAGAGGAGAGGAGAGGAGAGGAGAGGAGAGGAGAGGAGAGGAGAGGAGAGGAGAGGAGAGGAGAGGAGAGGAGAGGAGAGGAGAGGAGAGGAGAGGAGAGGAGAGGAGAGGAGAATTGTAAATGCAGGTGAACCCAGTGGGAAGAAATGCTGATGTCTGATTCAGAAGGCTGAATGATTTCTTCATTAGAACTGCACTACAATACATTAATATTAAAGGAGATACTAAAAGTACAAACGTGCTTTTTTTAACTACCATATCTAACTCACAACTCGTGCCCCTCTCTTAGAATCCAGCCACAGGTGGGTTGGGTTGGATTGGATTGGGTTGGATTGGATTGGCCACCAGGCCCAAACAATCCTCACCAGAATCCAACCAAGCAATCACCTCAAGTAAACAATTCTCCAAACATATTCCACGTGGGAAAAACAAGGAGCAGAAATAGAAATTGTTTTCTCTTTCTTTCTCTCTGTGCTCTTCTATGAAAAATCCTGAAAGAAAGAAGAATGTACCTGCAGGAGAGGAGAGAGGAGAGAGGATGTCCTCACTGGAAGCAGCTCCAGGATGGGGACTGCAGGATGCAGTTCCCCCCAGGAATGCCATCAGCTGGGATTGCATGCCCTGACATCGGCCAGGGTGGAGGAAGGAAATTCCTCTCAGGAATGTGGCAGCTGCCAATCCTCCCTGGGCTGTTCAGGTGCTGCTGTGATCACCCCCAATCCCAGCCAGGAGCCCCCAGGAGCAAATCCCAGAGCTCAGTGGTCCAGGGAGACCCTAAAGCCCTGATGGAGAAGGCATGTGGAGGGGAAATTCTGGAAATCAGTGACTGCACCTGGATCTGAGACTCCTTTATACACCCCTGGATCATGGCCAGGGAGGCTCCTTTACACCTTTAAACAGCCCTGGACCGTGCCCAGGGACACACACAGCCCTGGGGGGCAGAGTGGGGTCCAGCCATGGGCACCACATCCCTCCCCGTGGCTCACAACCAACCACAGCCACAGAGAAGCAAAAGAACCTGGAACAACTTCCAGAAGTTCCTCTGCTTAAAAAAAAAAAAACAAAAACAAAACCAAAAAAAAAAAACCGCTTAAGTGACCCAAAACGGTTTTGCTGCCCAAGTGCCCGAGGAGGAGCCACGGCGTGGGGCTGGCGCCGCCTCTGCATCGCGGCTGATTAAATCCCATCTGCGGGCTCTGAGTCACCCTGGATCCCTCCCACAGGCGCCCAGGAGGGCCGGAAGCCGCCAGCCCCGGACCGGAGCTCCACCGGGAGCAACGTTAATTAATTAACGCCTTTTTTTTTTTTTTTTTTTTTTTTTTTTAATCTCTATCTGCTGGAGGTGCCTGACTCCGCACAGCCCTGGCCCTGCTGCCTACAGAGGGGGCACAGAGACACCGCAGGGATCCGGCCGGACCCAGTGAAGCTCCCAGCAGGGCTGCGGCCATGGAAACCCCCCCAGAACGCAGCGGGATGTCCCTCACCTGCCCAGCTCCTCTCCCATCTCATAGAAGTCCTCCACGCTCTCCTGGCGGAAGGTGGACATGGCTGCGGGGCCCTCTGGAGCGGGAGCCGCCCCGCTGCTGCCAGCGCTGGATGTCAGGAGCGGGGAGCAGCCGGGGATCAGCACCTGTGGCACCGGGAAAAAGGGGGGGGCTGTGTCCCAGGAGCTCCCACCAGCACCCAGCGCGGGGACCCCGAGTGCCCGGGGGATGCACGGCCCCGGGCTGGGCGGTGCCGAGCCACGGGCTAGCCCCGGGGATGTCCCCCGGCCTCACCACACCCCAGAACCCAGGGGAGAGAGAAGGGAAGGGGGGCACAGCCTTTCCCTGCTCCACAGGCCCCACACCCGCTGTCCACCCAGTCCTCCTCATCCCTTCCCTGGCCCTCTTCCCCTCCTATCCCAATCTTCCACTGACTCTCCCTGCCCCACAGCCCCCCCCCAAACCCCCACAGGCCCCACTCCGCTCCCAATCCCTGCACATCCCTTTCCTGCCCCACAGCCCCTCCCCACTCCAGTTCCCCAGAGCCCCTCTCACACCCACAGCCCCCCAATCCCTCCACATCCCCCTCAGCCTAATCCCTACCCCTCCTTTTCCAGCCCCACGGCCCCTCCCAATCCCGATCCCACAGGCCCCACAACCCCGACCCACAGCCCTCCCCATTCCTCCCATTCCTCCCCCACCCCACCCCACAGGCCTCAACCCCCACACACCCCTCCCCGCGCCATCCCTCCCTCCCCAGCCCACCCAGCCTCCCTCCATCACCCCTCTCGCACCCGCACAGCCCCTCACCTCCCCTCCCGGCCCCACATCGCCCCTCACAGACCCCTCATTAGCACCGGCCCCCCTTCCCAACCTGGGCCGCCGCCGCCCGCGTCGCCGCCGCCACATTCCACCACAGCAGGCCCCGCCCCTTCTCACACAAACCCCGCCCGTCTCCGCATAGAGCCCCGCCCACACCGCAGCATCCTCATGCGCCCAAGCCCCGCCCACTCCCCGCCAGAGACCCCGCCCCGCCGCTCGGCTTGTGGGCGGAGCCAAGAGTGCACCAACCCTTCACCCCCACCAGAGGGCGCCACCCTCACCCTTAGAAACACCCAAAAATTTCACTTTTCTTCACCATTTATCCAATTTTATTAATTCCAGTGGCACTAATACAGGCGGCGATGGGCACGACGGACAGTCACGCTGCAGATAAGGCATCCTCACCCCCTCTCTCTTTCCCCCCATTTTCCTTGTCCTCTTTAAGCACGCCCCACTCCCTTCCAGGCCATTCTGCAGCAGTACTTCTTTTTTTTTTTTTTTTTTTTGAGTCAAATAAATACAGAATTGGGCAGATCTAGTGGAAATGTTTTAGTTACAATGGCAAAGATGAGTCATGTGCAACACAGAAACCTATAAGGCTTTTTTTTTTTTTTTTTCTTTTTGTTTGTTTTCCTCATTTGAAGTTCTCAAAATCGCTATGAAACCCATTTAATTAACAAGATGGTGGTCACGGGCGTCTACCCCCTGGCGGCATGGGTGATAACGCTAATTAATTAAATTTTTCCTGCTCTCCCAGAGTTCCATGAGTTTCATTAGAGTTTGTCCAGGAAGTTGTCGAGGGCAGGGATTCCTTCCTTCAGCCCTTTGCGTTTGCGGGTCTCGGCCACCACCTGGCACGGCCGGCTGGCACTGTCGAAGGGGTCCCCGGGCAGGATCTGCCAGTGGTCGAAGACGCACTGGGGGAAGGCCTGGCCCCCCGTGTTGGACCTCAAATCTGCTGTGAAACCTGCGAGGGACAAGACAAAAAAGTGAGGTAGGAGAGGAGTGGTCGTGGTTCAATGTTGCTTCCATGGATAGAGCACGGGAGCAGCTCTCAAAAGCCTCCTGAGATCCCGACCAATGTGAGGTGGGAACGGAAAAAAGTCTCCAAGAAGAACTCTGAGATGCTGCCTAAAACTGGAGAGGGGCTTTGGACAAACATATGGAAGGACAGGACACAGGGAATGGCTTCACACTGCCAGGTGGGATATTGGGAAGGAATTCCTGGCTGGGAGGGTGGGAAGGGGCTGGGATGGAATTCCCAGAGCAGCTGGGGCTGCCCCTGCATCCCTGGAAGTGTCCAAGGCCAGGTTGGAGCAGCCTGGGACAGTGGAAGGTGTCCCTGCCCCTGGCAGGGGTGGCACTGGAAGACCTGGAAATGTCCCTTCCAACCCAAAACGTTCTGCAACCTTGGTCTCTTCTCCCAGGCAACGAGTGACAGGATGAGAGGAAACACCCCTAAGCTGTACCAAGGGAGGGCTGGAGATTTCTAGGAAAATTCCTTCTCCAGAAGGATGGTCAAGGACTGGCACAGCTGCCCAGGGCAGTGCTGGAGATCCCCTCTCTGGAGGGCTTTCAAAGCCCTCTAAAGTGTGGATGTGGCACCTGGGGACACGGTTCAGTGTCACACGGTGCTGGGTGAACAGCTCAACTCAAGGATCCCTTGAGGTCCTTGCCAAGGCTCTCCCTGCCAGGATGGCTCCAGGACTCACCGAAGGACTCGTTGACAGGCAGGTAGGCCTTGACCACGAACATGGGGGTCCCGGCCACCTGGGTCTCCTCAAACACGTGGCCACGCTTCCTGTTCAGCACCCCGTAGATGCCTCCCACCACCTGCTCCGGGCACTGCAGGAGAGACTGGAGTCAGGACTGCACCCACCTGCTGTCCCCCCTGCCCCATCCCCTGCGGGCTGGCAGGGGCTCCTCACCTGGATCTCCACCAGGTAGATGGGCTCCATGAGGCGTGGCTGGGCGGTGAGCACGCAGGCGTAGAGGCAGCGCCGGGCCGTGGGGATGATCTGGCCGCCGCCGCGGTGGATGGCGTCGGCGTGCAGGGTCACGTCGTGCACGTCGAAACGCACGGCGCGCATGTTCTCCTCGCACAGCACCCCCTGCCAGGGCACAACGGGGTCACACATCACCACCCCGGGGCACTCGGTGTCCCCAGGTGGGGTGCTGCTGCTCACTTGGCTCGCAGGAGCTCTGCAGGAGCCCAGGAGCCACTCAGCCACTTGACATCCTCGCTCAGGAATGAGCTTCAAACCTACAAAGGTTGGACTCTGGGAGATCTCTCCCAACCCAAGGGTTCTGTGGAGCACCAGCTCCCACCCCAGTGCCACCACTGCAGCATCCTCGTGATCTGAGGTTCAAGCCACAAGAGCTGTCACACATTTATGGTGCTGAAACCCAAGTATCTGGCCAAGGGAAATGTTTTTTTTTTTTTTTTTGTCTTGGTGATGTCAAAGAAGTTGTTGGCTTGGAATCTCCTTCAGACTGAAACGAAGTGGTATACAGGAAAATGAATTCTTCCTGTTGCTGTTCCCAGTTTGTCAATTTACCCTGCAGTCCTCTCCTGTCTAATCCTGAAAATAATTGGAAGACCCGACCAGATCCCTGTCAAGACCCTCAGACCACCTTTCCTCCTGCCACCTATTGTGCTATTCACTGGATTGTTAAGATGTTACATTTTGCTCCACCAGAAGCATAAAAAAAATACAGATGTGTAGAGGCACAGATGCCACCCCTCACCTCCTTGGTGGCCCACTGGAAGCCGGCCACCACGCTGTCCTTGATCTCGTTGAGGTACTGCACTCCCTTGGTGATGTCGGTGAGGATGTTGGGGCCGGTGCCGTCGGGCCCGAAGCACCAGATCTTCCTGGCCTCGGTGACGTCCCACTCGTACTTCTCGGCCAGGTACCGCGCCCGCTGCTTCAGCTCCTGCCGGGCCGACACCTCGCCCTTGTCGATGTCCTCGGCCAGGCCGTCGGGGAAGGGCCGGGCCTTCATGTACAGCCGGTTGTGTTTGTTGGGGGACTTGGAAAGGCACATCACGTTGGACTCCTCGCTGACCGTCTCGCGGTAGGACACCACGGGATCTGATTTCTGCGGGGACAGAGCGGGGTGTGAGGCACCAAAGCCGGCCAAACGCCCACCCCGAGCTCAGCCAGCGCTCGGCCTCTCTACCTTAATGGGGATGCAGGCGTGGTCCTCCTCCAGGTCCTTCAGGCAGATCTCCAGGTGCAGCTCCCCAGCGCCAGCGATGATGTGCTCCCCAGACTCCTCAATGATGCACTGGGAACACCAGGAACAGCAGGTGAAGCTTCAGAACGAGCCACAGCCACCTGCAACTCTCTCTGTGTTGTGTTTGACTCACAGAGCTACTTCTAGATGTTCTCCCCACTCATCTGGGGGTATCACAGCACCAAGCCAGGATGCAAGGCAGTGATACTCAACTCAAGACTTCCCCAGGACTTGAGGCAGCACCCCTGGATCCATTCCAGCCACTCACCTGCACCATGGGGTCAGACTTGGCCAGGCGCTTCAGCCCCTCCACCAGCTTGGGCAGGTCGGCCGGGTTCTTGGCCTCCACGGCCACGCGCACCACGGGGCTGACGCTGAACTTCATGACCCTCATGTTGTGGGCGTGCTCGAAGGTGGTGATGGTTCCGGTCTTCACAAGGAACTGGTCCACGCCGACCAGCCCCACGATGTTTCCACAAGGCACGTCCTCGATGGGCTCCACGTAGCGGCCCATCATGAGAATGGTCCTACAGGGAAAGTTGGATTAGTGAGGTCGGGAAGGAGATCCCACTCAGCCCATAGCCAAGCACCTTGACAAGCCTCAGACATGAGAACAGACCTGAGACAGCATCAGAATCCCTCAACACCCCAGCAAGGACACACCTTTGAATTGGCTTCAGGTACAGATCCTCCTTCTTGCCAGGTGTGTAGTTTGGTCCCATGATTCTGACTTTCAAGCCAGTTGAGACGAGACCAGAGAAGACACGGCCAAAAGCGTAGAAACGTCCCTTGTCAGAGGTTGGCACCATTTTGGAGATGTACATCATCAGGGGGCCTTTGGGGTCACAGTTCTTAATGCCTGGGAGGGGGAGAGAGAGAGGTATTGATGTATCTGGCACCCACCCCAAAACCCCAACTCAAGACCTGTCCCAGCCCAAGGGCTTCTGTCTGGACAAGAGAAAATGGAGAATGGCTTCCCACTACCAGAGGGCAGGGATAGGTGGGATATTGGGAAGGGATTGTTCCCTGGGAGGGAGGTGAGGCCCTGGCACAGGGTGCCCAAAACAGCTGTGGCAGCTCCTGGATCCCTGGCAGTGTCCAAGGCCAGGTTGGACGGGGCTTGGAGCAGCCTGGGACAGTGGAAGGTGTCCCTGCCACAGCAGGAGATGGGGCTGACTTTCAAGATCTCTTCCAACCCAATCTATTCTGAGATTCCATAGAAGATCGTATCACCAAGAAATGTTTTCAACAAATAGAAGTTCAGATGGACCCTCTGGCTACTCTGAGATTACTCAGCCAGCTCAGTGCTCCAGAAGAAAGCTGTGAGCCACTAGAACTGTTCGATCCATGCTAGAAAAGCTACAGACTCAATTCCAGACACTCCTGAGCCGAGCACGTGGAGAACAAACTGGTTACAGGCGTGCTGGAGCTGGGGCCTGGCAGCAAAGCAGCTCATCCTACCTATGGCAGCCTCATCGTCAGGGGGGCCCTCGTAGAGCAGCTCGCAGCGATACTTCTGGGCTGTGACGGGGGAAGGCAGGTGGATGGTGATCATCTGCAGCAGGGCATCTCCAGCTGGCAGCCACCGCCTCATCACGGCCTGGGCAGAGCAGCAGGACCCAGTCAGAGTGTTCACAACAAGGGTTCACCTCCCCGTCCTTCCCCACCTCCCAGGTAGGTTGATGTTGACACAGCTGGAGCAGCACAACTGCTCAGCTGCTCCCCAGAGGACTCAGACCAGCCTCACCTTCAGCAGGGGTTTGCCCTCCTTGTCCTTGTCCTCGCTGTCCAGCTTGATGTCCAGTTTCTCAATCAGTTTAGCCGCCTCTTCTTTCTTGAAGTTCATGATTGCATCGAAAACCTGCGACAAGAGCAGCCGTTGGAGCGCTGCCGTGACCCAGTTTGGAGCAACTGCACCACTGCACCTGCAGAGAATTCCTGCTCCTCCTCAGCACCCAGCCTGCCCCCAGGAGACACAGCCCCTGTGCCCCCAGAGTAACCAGGTGTGTCAGACAGCTGAATTTCTTCAATCAAACAAGTCAGGTCAAAGTGAAGAAATTTTCCATCATCACGCACGGAACAGAAGCGCAGAGCGGGAGGTGCCGGCCGAGGAGGAACCCTGAGGAACTCACCTTGAAGATGGGGTCAAGGATGAGCTGGCAGAAGGTCCTGGGCAGTTTCTTTCCATCAGGGCTGGTGGCAGATTTGCTGAACTTGCCAGTAGCAGGGTCAAAGTATCTGCAGAGAGAAGGAAATCAGACAAATGTCCATGCTCAGGTCAGCTACAGACACACAGTGTGTTCTGCCTGCTCAGGGCAGAGCCAAGGGCTGCTCAGGAAGAGCCATTTCCTGCTTTCCTCCTCATCCAGCTTTCCAGCACTCACTAAAATGTAATTAACTCCTGTTAAATCAGGCACAACCACGCCCTCCCCATCCTCTTTACCCATCCTCTGCAGTGTCAGGCCGCAGCTCAGAGGAGCTGATCTGGAATTCCAATCACCACCATTCCTTCCTCACCTGTCTCCCCACAGCTTCTTCATCATGTCCTCAACTTTCTTGGCACGCTCGGCTGGGCTGAGCTGGGCATCTCCCTTGGCAGCAAACTTTGCCACGTACATCTCAGCAAACTGCTTCAGGGTGAAGGCCCAGCCGTGCAGGCCCGAGCCAAAGCCCACGGTCCCGAGCACCGGGTCAATCTGAGAGGGAACAGCAGAGCTGGGTCAGGGGAGCAGCCCTCAGCCCACCCCATCCCAAAAACACCCCAGTACAAAATGGACCTTCAGGACACAAGATTCTGAAGTAGCTCTGTCCCAGTGACCACCTCTGAGGTCTGGGACAGGCACCATTTTAGCTTTGCACCACAGAACTGGGTTGGTTTTCCTCCACTCCCACCAGGTGTGTGCTCAGGTTCTCATGCAGGTAGGATTTCCATCCTTCCCAGGAGGATCAGGAAGGCATGGACACCTCCAGCTTCTCCTCAGAACCTGACACCCACAGCCCTGCTCCCTTCCCAGGAACCCAGCAGCAGAGCAGGTAGGAAGGTAACATTAAAGACCACCCCATTCCACCCCTGCCATGGGCAGGGACACCTTTCACAATCCCAGGGTGCTCCAAGCTCAGCCCAGCCTGACCTGGGGACTGGGCAGCCACAGCTGCTCTGGGCAACAATCCCAGCCTTTATTTGCTCAGGTCTTGAACAGGAAATTTGGGAGTGGAGCCAGCGAGAGCCCCAAGCTATCCCAAGCCTGGGAGTTCAGGCACCCTCAAGATCCCCCTGTCCTCCACTTGGGACAGAGAATTCTGACTGAGAAGGGAGCTGCTCCCTCTCAAAGTATCTCAATCCAATCCCAGCGCTCAGAGCCTCCCCTCACCATGATGTTGCCCATGGGGCCGCTCTCTCCCTCTCCGTAGGTGGAGATGATGACGTTGACGTTCTCCACGATGCGCTGGAAGGTCTGGTACAGCTCCTCCGGCTCCAGCTGCAGCTCCAGCAGCGCTCGGTCCATCTTGTTCATCATCAGCACAGGCTTGATCCTCTCGGCGATGGCCTGACGCAGCACGGTCTCTGTCTGCACGCACACGCCTGCCAAACACACAGTTATAGTTAGGAATGAGTTATCCCCATCTCCAAATCCCCCAAAATGCTCTCCCAGCTGCAGAAAACCTCACCAGAGACACAGTCCACGACGACCAGGGCACCGTCAGTGACTCGCAGAGCTGCAGTGACCTCTGAGGAGAAGTCCACGTGCCCAGGGGAGTCAATGAGGTTGATCAAGAAACCAGAGCCATCCTTGCTCTGCTTGATGAAGGCCAAGTCGTTCTCAGAGAGCTCATAAAACAGAGAAATGGCTCTGAAAGAAAGCAGAAACTATTAAAATGATGACTGAGCTCAGAATCATTTCCTCCCTAAAGCCCAGAAATGTTTTGCCCCACACAAACAGCTGCCACCACTGGAGGTGGCACCCAGTGCTCTGTTCCATGTCGGAGTTGGTGACCTTGGAAATCTTTTTCAACCTAAATGCTGGGCTCCAGGATTTCCTGAAGTGTATTCCAGGGAGGTCAGTGTGCGAGATAACAGGAGCACAGGCTACAACCTGTCCTTCCTAAACCATAACATCCTTCAGAATCCCAACCTCCTCCAACTCCCTGCAGTTCTCCAGCACCCATAAAGGGTTCCATTCCCAAATCGTGGATTTAGGCTTTTCCTACTAATCCCAACCATGTTCTCCACCCCTTTTCAGGCCCCTCAGAGTCCTCACACTCCCTGTGGCAGCACAGCCACCAGGTACACCCCCCAGAGATGCTCCCCACACCACACCCACGGGACATCCAACAATCCTGGTGCTGAACTGGGAGGGTGAAGCTCCTGCTTCCCCAGTGCCCAGCAAACAATTGCTCAATGACTGAGCAGAAGCCAATCAATACTTGCTCCACCACTCAAGACCCTCAGGAGCACAAGGTGAGCTTCTGGACTAGACCAAAGCCCAACAGCATCTCCTTCCACCTGCTGGAGGAGTCCAATCCCCTCATGAGCTCAGCCCAGGGAGCAGCAGGAGGCTGAGGGGAGGGCACTCACGTGGATTTGATGGTGATGCACCGTTCCTGCTCGTCCTTGCGGGTGTCGGTGAACCGGGTCTCCCCGGCCCGCGCCGAGGCGATGATCCCGGCCTTGCACACCAGGGAATCCGTCAGCGTGGACTTGCCGTGGTCCACGTGGGCGATCACCGACATGTTCCTGATGTTGGCCTTTTTGTCCATGATGGCCCGTATCTGGTCTACTGTGAAGTTCACCTTGAGGGAGGGGAGAAGGGGGACTCAGCGTGTACAAGAACAGCTTCGGCGATTCCAAGGAAGCCGAATCTCCCATAAATACCTGCCATGACCACGGTGACACCACCTCTGCCTGGGTGACAACACAACCCGCAGCAAGGGCGCCGCAGCGGGGCTGCAGCGCCAACCCCTCCCTGCCCCAGCGTCCCTCAAGCCGCGGTGTCAGCGGGTGCAGGGCGCAAAACGCCCCCAAGAACCGAGCCCGGGCCGGTGCCGGTGACAGTGACAGCCCAGACCGCAGCGTTACATAAGGCACGACCGGCACCGTAGCGCCCCGTGCCCGGCGCCACCACCGCGCTGCCACATCAGCGCGGCCGCTCCCGAGCCCCGCCGGGCAACGGCAGCCCCGGCACCGACACCGGCGGCTCCTGCCGGCCCCAGGGGTGTCACGGCAGCCGGGACCGGCCCCCTCTCGCCGCCCCACCCTCTCCCCGCAGCCGCGGCCCAGCCCGGCAGCACAGGCCGCGGCCGCCGCCGTGCGACCCGCGGCGCTCGCGGAACCGCCATCCCCGGCGATACGGGAAGCGCGACGGCCGCTCATCCCGGCGGGAGCGGCGGCGGGCGGCGGGGGCTCACCATGGTGGCGGATGGCGGCGGATGCTGCGGGGCGGGGGGGTCACGGCAATGGCGGCGGCTCGGCCCTGTCTCGCTGGCGAGCGCAGAGCGGGCGGAAGAGAGCGCTGACGTCAGCCGGCGCCTTCTTATACGGCGGTGCCACCGAGGGGCGGGGCCCGCGCCGAGCGCGTGCGCGGCCGCGCCGCTCTATCCCGCGGACTCTATGGTCGGGAGGCTGTTCCGCCTCGCCGGCACCACGTGGGTGTCACCGCGGCTGCACCGGGACTGCAGCGAGGCGACACCGGGGGAACAGCGACGTACAGCGACAGCCCCGCCCCGCCCGGGCTGCAGCGGGGGGAAAGTCCGCCCCTCCCGCTGCCGGTGTAGGAACCGTCTCGGGGCAGCGGGGCCGGTGAGGCCGCCCTCGGAGCGGTATCACCGAGCGGCAGGCGAGCACGGGGGCTCGGTCACTAGGAGAAGGCGGTAGGGCCGAGCCTGGTGGCAAGCAGGGGTCCGGGACACCGGTGGGTCCGGGACACCCAGCCCCGCCCCGGTCCCGCAGGGTGCCCGCAGTGCGCATGCTCCTGGCGGGCCGGTGCTGCAGCGCCCCCTGCTGGCGGGGAGGAGCGCGGGGGCACCGGGAGCGGCACCGGCCGGACCCGACCCCGCCGGGCCCGGTGTCACCGGGCTGGCACGGAGCCGCAGAGCTCGGGCTCCGAGCCTTCCCGTGCGCCCTCATCGGCCTTAGAGCCGACAGAAACCATGGAGCGAATGATGAGGGACACGGAGGAACATCCAGTGCCATGGCAGGGACGCCTTAAACCGTCCCAGGCTGCTCCAGCCCTGCCTTGGGCACTGCCAGGGATCCCAGCTGCGCTGGGAATTCCATCCCAGCCCCTCCCCACCGTCACAGGGAGGAATTCCTTCCCAAAATCCCATCCAACCTAACCCCTGGCAGTGTGAAGCCATTCCCTGTGTGCTGTCCCTCCATCCCTTGTCCGAAATCTCTCTTCCCGTATTTCTTGTTGGGTCCCTTCAGGTCCCGAAGGCCACAATGAGCTCGCCCCAAAACTTCTTCTTCTCCAGGCTGGACAATCCCAATTCTGTCCCTGGCAGATCCCAAATTCCCAGCGCATTCCCGGGCTGCCCAGGTGAGGCAGGGACAGGCAGGAGAGCCATGGGGCTGCACCCAGGATGGATTTGGGCCCCGCTCTCCCACCGTGACAGGAGGAATTATCAGCCTTTGGGGTTTCCATAGCAATCTGGGGGATTTTTAACACCAACCTGGGCTTTTCCCAGCCTAGAAGGGAAAACTGGGAAACCTGATGAACATCCCGCTCCTCCTGAGAAACTGTTAATTGCCTTTTTTATTTAATTAGCACGTGGGGTCGATGGCAAGGAGAGGAAGGTGCTGGAAAACCATTCCTAGTGCAGCGTTTCACCCCAAACACTGGAGTTACCCTGAAATCATCCAGTGCAACTCCTGGCCCTGCACAGACACCCCAACAACCCCACCCTGTCCCAGAGGGTTTTCCAAAAGCTCCTGGAGCTCTGGCAGGGTTGGGAATGTGCTGTTCCCTGGGGAGCCTGGGCAGTGCCCAGCACCCTTGGAGGAAGAACCTTCCCTGATCTCCATCCCAAACCCCTGAACCTTTCCCTGATCTCCATCCCAAACCCCAGAACCTTTCCCTGATCTCCATCCCAAATGCCCTGAACCTTTCCCTGATCTCCATCCCAACCCCCTGAACCTTTCCCTGATCTCCTTCCCAAACCCCAGAACCTTTCCCTGATCTCCATTCCAAATCCCAGAACTTGTCCCTGATCTCCATCCCAACTCCCTGAACCTTTCCCTGATCTCCATCCCAACCCCCTGAACCTTTCCCTGATCTCCATCCCAAACCCCTGGCACAGCTCCAGCTGTTCCCTGGCTCGTGTTCTTGCTCCCAGAGCAGAGATCAGAGCTGCCTATTGGGAAAAAGCTGCAAACTGCAATGTATTTATTATTATTATTATTATCGTTATTAGTGTTATTATCGTTATTATATGGAAGGTATTGTTAATAAGCGGTGGGTTCAGTCGCAGAAGGGGGCACAAACACTGACCGGAGAAGGCTCGGGGGTCTTTGGGATGTCGCTGCCACAGAGCGAATTTTGGCCAGGACATCCCCCCTGCCCAGCCCTTCCCCGGGAACCATCCCCATCCCTTCCTCTCCTAGATCCCCCCAGCGCTCCCCTCCTCACCGGGGTCGCCGGCGGAGCCTCGGGCCGAGCCCACCGGGCCCTGCCGTGCCCCGGGGGCACCCACCTGCCGCCATCTTGGGGGCAGCACCCACCGCCTGCCCACCCGCTCCCGCAGTGCCCGCAGAGCCGCCTCCATCCCCGCCCGCGCCGCTCCCATCCCCGCTCCCGCCGCCGTTCCCGCCCCCGGTGCGCCGCCGGTTTGCGGAGCGCGGCCCCTTTAAGACACACCGGGGGAGGCGTGGCCTGGAGGGGCGTGGCCGGCGGAGGGCGTGGCCGGGGAAGCGAGGAGCGCGCGCGCCGATTGGGCGGCGCTCGCGGCGCGGCCCCGCCCTCCCCCCCTCCCTCTCCCGGCGCGAGGGCGTCACGTGACCCGGCGGCGGCGCCCGGCGCGGTGGACGCTGGAGGCCCAAGATGGCGGCGGAGCTGGTGGAGGCGAAGGTGAGGGAAGCGGCGCCGCCGCCCCGCCCGCGGGGCCCGGCCGGCACCGGGCGGCTCCCGGCGCGGGGGGACGGCGGGGGGGGGCGGCGCTGCGAGCCGCGGGGGCGGCGCTCCGGGGCCGCCCCTTCGCCTTTTTACCCCAGAGACTGCCCCGCCCCGGCCTCAGGGCCGCAGCCCCCGCCGGACCTCCCCGGGCCGAACCGGGCCGCGGTGCTGCCCGCCCTCCTCGGGGCTGCCCCCGCGGCGGGTTTCCCCCGTTAATTCCCGCGATTAAGGATCGCTGGTGCTGCCCCCCGGCCCCGGTCCCGCTGCCCGCTCCGGGGGTGGAGCGGCTCGCTGCGGAGCTGTCCGGTGGGACGGGCGCTGCCGGGGGCAGGGGCGGCCCCAGGGCCCCTCTGGGGTGGGCTGTGTGTGTGTGGTGGGGGGTGTGAAGCGAATCCATGCTCGGAGTTGTGTTTCCGAGGCGGTTTGTGCCTTGCAGAGCACCGGGAGCTTTTCCCGTTGCCCTCGGGATCCCGGCTCGGTGGGAGCCGGGGGAGCGGCCGGTGCTGAGGGCGGTTCGGGAGCCCCGGCAGCGGCCGGGGAGCGCTCCCTGGAAGCGTTCCCAAGGAAATCCTCCCTGGGAAGCGCTCCCCGCCCGCAGGAGCAGCCCCTCGGCAGGGATGGGGCTGCACGGCCGCAGCAATCCCAGCGGGAGAGGCTTTTTTTTGGGAGGGGGGGCTCTGCAGCCCCCCCTGCAATTCCAGAGGAGGGGAACGCGCTTCGCAGGCATCGCGGTGGCCGCAGAGGTTTCTGGTGGGGTCTGAGCCGTCCCACACGAGGGTTCCTGAGAGGAGGAACAGCCGGGAGTGTCGGGAATCTCGGCAAATCCATGTGCTCTCGCTGCTGGCACGGGGCAGCTCGAGGAGCTCGAGCTTTGCTTTGTCTGGGGTTTGTTGTTGTTGTGTCGCTGCTCAAATCTCATCATCCTGCTGGGCCTTCATTCCTTCAAAATGTAAACTCTGCGCTCCAGCTCCACTTTCCAGGCCAGGAGTCCTGGGTGAGGTGCTCCAGGAGGAATTCCTGTGCTCCTGGGATGCCCTGGTACCTCCTGCTGCTGTGTCTTGATGAATTTTATCTCTCCAAATGCACCTTTTATCCTCAAATCCCTCGGGGACAACAAGGCTCTCTCCATTTCCTAGCACAGTTTAATGATCCTGGTGGGATTTCATCAGACTTGATGATCTTGGAGGTCTTTTCCAACCTTAATGACCCTAATTCTTTATTTTTTAGTTGAAGAAAACTCAGGCACAAAGTAGATTTCTGCAGGATTTCACAGGTGGTGTCTGGTGGAGCAGCACCATGAATCCAGGGCTCTGAAATTCTGACTTTCTGGCAATTAAACGTCTTTTCTCTCCTCTTTAGTCATCAGTCTTTTTTTCCCCTCATCAGGGATATTTTGGGACTCATCACGACTCCCAGAAGTTCTAACTACAGACAGTGACATAACAGCTTTTGGGTTTTCTGATTAAATGACATATGTAAGGGAAAAGGAGAAAATCAAATGGCATTTTCTCTCTCATTTAATTCCCACACATCCAAAAGTGGCTGTGAAATGTTTCTGGAAACAGTTGTAGCTTTCTTAATTAACAAAAAAAAAAAAAAAAATCTGTAGCTGGTTTATTCCAGGAAATGATAAGATTGTTAGATTATCTTTTATGCTTTTTTATTAATTATTAATTCAAGAGTGGGGTAGAGGCTGGGGGAGATCTACTGGATTTTTTTGGTGGGGTTTCTTCTTGAATTCCCATATTCCCCACAATCCAGGAAGGCTGTGGAGTGAATATCTGTGGCTGTCTCCTAAATTAATTTCCAGGGCAACTTGAATTTTCCAACCCATGTACTTGAAAAGCTGTTTCTTTGCCATTTCAAGGCTGTTTGGGGTTTAGGGGACTGAAATGCCAACCTGGAGCTGTGGGTTTAAGAGGAGGAATTCCTGATTTCTGATGGGAAGTTGCCTTGAGGCCTTTGACTCTGCTGACAGTTACAGGCCTGCCTTGCCACAGAGAGGGAATTTTGGAAGACTGAGCTGGGTTTTGCTGCTTATCAGACACTGAAGTTGATAACTGCAGTGTGACACCAAGGCAGCTCCTGGCTGGGATCACAGGGAAGTGCTTAACATTGTTCTCCTGGGAACACTCTGCTCTCTTCAATAATCTGAATATCCTTCCACACTCTAAAATTTGTGGGTTTCTTTAAAGATCCTGAAGGGGTTTTCCCATCCAGAAATCCAGGATTGGTGGCCCCAGTTCCCCTCAGCCTACCTGACTCATTTTGATTTCCTTCCCATGCCTTGCACTGACGCCTTTTGGGATGAAGTTTTCCATGTTTCCCTGGGAATTCCAGATGCCTCAGGCTGCTGAAGGAGTTCATGAGCTCTTTCACAAGTGAGGCTGCTTGGTTTAGATCTTTGAGGTCGCTCCTGCTTCCAGCTGAGCTCTCTTGAGGATGTTTAGCATTTGTCCAAGTGATTTTTGAGTCATTTGATGACTCTGCTGGTGGTTTTGTCCTTCAGGTGATATTTCAGTGGGTGATCTCTGTGTTTGTGTTGCTCAGACAAGAAATGGGAACCAAAATCAGTTGACAGCAGCGGGCTTGGCCAGGTTTGGGGTCTTTCTTTGAGGGGAAATTTTGAATATCTTGCCTTGTAGTTATAAAGTAACAACTAAACCTTTGCCTTTTATAACTATGAGAACATCTTTTAATTTTTTATCCCCCAGAACATGGTGATGAGTTTCCGAGTCTCAGATCTTCAGATGTTGCTGGGTTTTGTTGGCAGGAGTAAAAGCGGACTAAAACACGAACTAGTGACCCGAGCTTTGCAGCTGGTCCAGTTTGACTGCAGCCCCGAGGTGTTCAAGAAGATCAAGGAGCTCTACGAGACTCGCTACAACAAGAAGGGCTCGGACGTGGCGCAGCCGCCGGCGCCGCACCGCGCCGAGGCCCTGGCCCTGCACTCCTCCTACGACCGCGGCAGCGCCGTGCCTCGCCCCCTGCCCGCCACCAACATCGACTACCCTGCCCTCTATGGCAAATACCTGAACGGACTGGGCAGGTTGCCCCCCAAAGTGGCCAAGCCCGAGGTTCGCTTGGTGAAGTTGCCCTTTTATACCACGCTGGACGAGCTGTTGAAGCCCACAGAGTTAGGTGAGTTTTGGCGGGGTGTGGGTGGAGTGGGGGTGTGTTCGTGTTGGTAAATAAGTTGTGTTTTTAAGGGATTTCTAAAGTCGTGAGGTGGGAGAGGCTGATGGATGGGGTGGTGAGACCCCCCTCGCTCTCTCTCTTTTCCTTCTCTCTCCCTTTCCCTTCTCTCTCCCTTCTCTCTCTCTCTCTCCCTTCTCTCTCTCTCTCTCCCTTTCCCTTCTCTCTCTCCCTTTCCCTTCTCTCTCTCCCTTTCCCTTCTCTCTCTCCCTTTCCCTTCTCTCTCTCCCTTTCCCTTCTGTCTCTCTCTCTCCCTTCTCTCTCTCTCTCCCTTCTCTCTCTCTCCCTTCTCTCTCTCTCTCTCTCTCCCTTTTCTCTCTCCCTTTTCTCTCTCTCTCTCCCTTTTCTCTCTCTCTCTCCCTTTTCTCTCTCTCTCTCTCTCCCTTCTCTCTCTCTCTCTCCCTTTTCTCTCTCTCTCTCCCTTTTCTCTCTCTCTCTCTCTCTCTCTCTCCCTTCTCTCTCTCTCCCTTTTCTCTCTCTCTCTCCCTTCTCTCTCTGTCTCTCCCTTTTCTCTCTCTCTCTCTCCCTTTTCTCTCTCTCTCTCTCCCTTTTCTCTCTCTCTCTCTCTCCCTTCTCTCTCTCTCTCTCCCTTTTCTCTCTCTCTCTCCCTTCTCTCTCTCTCTCTCCCTTTTCTCTCTCTCTCTCTCCCTTTTCTCTCTCTCTCTCTCCCTTTTCTCTCTCTCTCTCTCCCTTTTCTCTCTCTCTCTCCCTTTTCTCTCTCTCTCTCCCTTCTCTCTCTCTCTGTCTTTCCCCCCTCTCCTCTCTTCCTCCTCTCTCTCTCTTTCCCACCCCTCTCTCTCCCCCATGCTCAGAATTTACAGAGGAATATTTATCTCCGGGCTTGCCAGTGCTTCAAGGTGGCTGACAAAAGAGGGAGAGCAGCTTTTTACAGAAAAGGAGAGTGCTGGGAAAGAGGGAATGGTTTCAAACTAAAAGAGGAGAGATTTAGATGGGATATTGGGGAGCAATTCTTCCCTCTGAGGGTGGGGAGGCCCTGGCACAGGGAAGGAGAAGCTGTGGCTGCCCTGGAAGTGCCCAAGGCCAGGCTGGGGCAGCCTGGGACAGTCCCTGCCTGTGGGATGGAATGGGATGATCCTTCAGGTCCTTCCCAATCCAAATCCTGTGCTCCTGTGATTTTCCTCAGACCTGGAATGTGGTGGTCGCTTTGGGATGTGACTTGGAAGCCCCCCTTGATTGGTTCCTGTGGAATATGAGGTCATATTCTACACTAATGCTGGTTTTCAGCACTAAAAATCCCTGACCTGAAGCATTCTATGGATAAAAGAGGGTGGCAACACCTCAGACTGTATTTTTGACCTTTTTTTGGTGCTTGTCACAGTTATTTGTGTGTGGTGCTGTGTGTTTTGAGGGGTAGCCAGTAAAACTGGAAGAAGAGCTTTTTCCCTGGGGTGTGGAAACTGATTTTTCTTTATTTTACTTTTGAGAAACAAAGAATGTTGTTAACTGATCTTAAATAGAATGTTCTGGTAGCAAATTCAGTGTATCCAGAGAAGTTGAGTTCTGCTGAGTGTCCCATAAATTCATGTGGTGATGTCAGAATTCTCTACCAAATGATTCTACAACTTGAGCTGGTTTGGCTTTGCTGAAAAGATATTTGTTGTGGCTTGGAGGGAAAAAAATAGATAAAGATTTGATTGTGCAGAAACAAAAAGATAAAGGTCTAATTAGTCAGATTTTATATAATTTCTTCTTCATTTGAAGGCATAACTGCTGTGACAAAACAGCTGAGTGGTGCCAGAGTCAAGCTCAAACATTATAATAGTGTGAGGAATGGTTTGTTTGGTGTTAAATGTGTGTTAGTCAGCAATTCCAATATGGGATTTTGAAGGAAAACAAATTTCCAAGGGGTGGAAGGATCCAGAGACAGAAGAGGCTGGATACACTCCCTGGGATTACCAGATTTTGTTCCAAGTTGCCATTAAATGTCCCCTGCATCAGCTCAGAGCCGAGGGCTCATTAAATGCAGCCTCTGCCCCTGGTAGGTGACACCTCCCCTGGGCCAGCCAGGTCCCTGCAGGGTTTCTGGCTGATTTTCCCTGCTGGTGGCAGAGGTTTCTGTGGAGCCAGGAGCAGCAGATGTTCAGGTCTCATACCTGACCAAGCTGCACCTCCCAGATTTTGGGTTTCTATTCCAGCAGCAATTTAATTTTTGTATAAAGGAGGAGCGAGCTGATAGAAATGCAAAATAAACCACGAGCAGCTTCTCACTTTTCCTAATCAGGTTTGCTTTGTCTTTGTGTGGCTGAACAATCAGCAGGACTCAGTTTTTATTGGCAGTTTCTTAATCAGAAACATTAAAATTACTTTTTGTTATTGTCCTTGTCAATCATCACTTGCTAAAAATACCTCATGAAATGTTTTATTTTCTGCTGGTTGTTTTTGTCAGGAGATATTTGGGCGGAAACTGGAACTAAACAAAAAGTTCCATAAAGATATCTTAATTCTTACTTTTAAATTTCATTTTTGCAAGTTCCATTTGCATTTTTAAAGCAGAAAAGGGACCAAAGGGGAAGCACCTGGAGTGATTCAAGTTGTCACCAGGTCTTCCAAGAGCTGCTGAGGTTTTATCCTTC
The DNA here is from genome assembly GCF_024509145.1 of Vidua macroura. Lineage (NCBI taxonomy): Eukaryota > Metazoa > Chordata > Aves > Passeriformes > Viduidae > Vidua > Vidua macroura. The sequence goes on along the minus strand of NC_071596.1, from coordinate 5,058,463 downwards.
CTTCATCTCCTCTTTTTCATACAAAAGTGCATTTTCCTCCTTCTGAAATCCTGTTGGCTTTGAATAACCATGCAATGGAAGTGAGGCAAAGCAAAACACCCAATTCTTGCTATTGGAAATAATTTTTAAAAAGCTGTTTTAGCACTTCCTCTTTGTGTTCCTCCCGTGACTTTCAGCAGCTCAGGGTCTGAACTTTGCTTAGAGACACAAAACTGAAAATAAAACATGTTTGGAACTGAAAATAAAACGTGTTTGGATTGAAGTACAGGTTGCAACAAAAGTTTCCCATGTCTCAAGCTTCATTTTGCCCCACACTAAATGCACTTGATCTTAAAATTATCAGTGTGCAAAAGGCCCCAGTTAATGCTGGGCTCTCTTAAGCCTCTCTGAGGGTGAGCTGCTGTCCCACCCTCAAGGTCAGGGGGTTTGAAGTCGTGTTTTGTCTCTTCCAGCTGCTTTTTGTGTTGCTTTTTTATTATCTGAGCTAATCTTTTTTGTTGCTGGGGTTGTTTTCTTTCTTTTCCAGAACCCGCCTGCTCAGTCTGGTTGGTTTTGGGCTTTTGTGTCAGGCTCAGGTCTCCTCTTGGGCTTCTTGAGGATGTGGTCAAGCTGTGACACCACTGATGTGGTGAGCTGATGGCTCTTGAATTATTTGAGGGGAGTAAAACTAATTAAAAAGAAAAAAAAAAAAAAAAAAGAGCAAAAAATCAAATCCAAAGCCTTTGCTGGTTGTACTGAACAGTGAGCAAAGCTCTAATCAAAGCAGAATTACCAAAACAGGTGAAAACTGCAATTCTGGGGTGTGGGAGAAAACAAGACCTGGAGATAAACAGAGCATAACAATCACCTCGTGCTCAGAGCTGCTGTTCTCAGTTTGATGGACACTTTTTTCTTCCCTCCTCAGTTCCACAGAATAATGAGAAGCTTCAGGAAAGTCCGTGCATTTTTGCATTAACACCAAGACAAGTGGAGCTGATCAGAAATTCCAGGTACTCCTCACTGGGTATTAACAGTTGAAGAAAATGCAGCTGCATAATTCCATAATTCCTCCGTGTTCCCTGCCTGTGGAAGCTTTTGTTCTCTGCAAGGGAACAGGATTTGTGTGAGGACATCAGGCTGCTCCTCATGTACAGCAAAGAGCTTTGGGGGCAGTGGGAGCTGCAAATTCACCCAGCCAGGTCCTTAAGTTTCACTTGTGCTGCTCTAATCTCCCTCTGGAATGGTGCATTTGGGCAGGAAAATCGGGATGAAATCATCGATGACCTAAATTCTCTGCTGAGCTGGTGGTGTGAGTGCCTGCAGCCTTTCCTCTGTGCCAGGTTCAAAAGGCAGAGTGTCAGGCTGTTTGCATCTGAAAGGAAACTTCCTTGGTGGGGAGGAGGCTGCAGGAACTGCCCGAGGAAACATCTTGGATTAGGATTTACCCTGACCTCTGTCAGATGCAACTTTTGAGTCAAACAAAGGCTCTCCTTGGAGGTGGCAGTGCAGGCAGGGAGGTTTCCTCTTGGCTGACCTCCTGCCTTCATGCAGAAGAATTCCTCCAAAAATTCAACATAAAACCTTTGAGTATTTCTCTTTATCATAAAATAAAGAGCTGGAGAAAGAATATCTTGGTTATTTTGCCTCCTGGTAAAATATCCTTGTTGTGTTTTCCATTTCTTTCCTGATTCCAGTTAAAATCCTGTCAGGAACAGCCCTGATGGAAGTTGCAATATTCACAGTGGGGCCTTAATATTCAGTCCCTTGGTTTGCATGAAGAGCTTCAGCTGAATAATTAAACACAGAGAGTCTTGAACACTGTCAGGTAAACCTGACCTTAAAACCCAGTTTTTATAAATTCTCACAAATCACCAGAAGGCACCTGAACAGTTTAAAAAAACCCAGAGAAAAGCTGTAGGTTGGTGCATTAGGCAAAAAAAAATAATAATTACAGGACCACTGATATTTGCAGGGGTGTCCCCAGGACATCCCTCTGGCTGCCCTGGCTGGCTGAGACCCTGGCAGGGGGCTCAGAGACCTTGGCACAAAGTCAAAACCACCTGTGGCTTCCATTTTAGCCCGTGGAAAAAGCTGCCAACTCTGTGTGAGGAATTACAAACCACAAGGGTTTGAGCAGTGTGGTAGTTGAATTAACACAGGGTGAAAAAGTAGAATTTTGGGGTTTTTTAGAATGGGGTTCAAGGGGGTACAGGATGGAGGAATTAAGGTGTGTCCTGACCTCCTTCTCCTTTGTCTTGTCCTCCATGTCTTGGTGTGATGGTGACACTTTTCTGTTGGTTTAAGGTAGAGATTCACTGTCTAACATAGATGATAGGAATTGGTGAAGGAATTGTAAATGTACACACATAGTTTTTTGAGTATATAATGTGGGAGCTGCCCGGGACTCAAGGCCAGACTGCCATGGCTTCTGTACTAGGTGGACCACAGCAGGTCAGAGAAAAAATACAGAGATAAGAAGAAACAAACAACCTTGAAAGCACAGTTGGATGTATTCCAAACCTTTTCTTCAGCTGCCAGGCTAAGGGAACAAGGAATTCACACTGTTGGGGTCTCACCAGCTGACCCTGACACAGGGGGAATTGTACAATTTAAATAAAGTTCTGTGAGGTAATTTTTTGAAGTTCTATTAAAAAAAATATATAGGAGGAACTAAAGTTCTTGAATCTGGCAGCTGGTTTGGGTGATTTTTTTTTTTCTTTTTTCTTTTTTCTTTTTTCTTTTTTTTTTTCTTTTTTTTTTTTTTTGCATAATTAATTTGAAGTTTCCTGTTCTTTCATTTATCAGGGAATTGCAACCCGGTGTGAAATCGGTTCAGGTGGTGCTCAGGTAGGTCTGGGCAGGGCTCATTGAACATCAGGGGCAAAGCAGGGGAGGAGGGAATGTTCCAGCAAGTTCCAACATGGATTTCATGTCTCCAGAGGGAATTTCCAGTGAACTTTTTGCTCCTGGGCCTCACAGGAGCATCTTAAACTCCACTTTTGAACCTCGAGCAGAAACGGCAGAATCCCACCTGGATGGGCTCTGCTGAGGGAGCGTGGATTGGGATGGGGACGGGGTCTGTGGGAGCTGGGGATGTGCAGAGTGTTGGGATATTATGGGATGTGTTGTTTCTGCCCAGAATCTGCTACACAGACACCAGTTCCCCTCAGGAGGATCAGTACCCTCCCAACATCGCCGTCAAGGTGAACCACAGCTACTGCTCCGTGCCGGTGAGCACTGGGGGGAAAAATTGGGGAATCTGGGGGGAAAATTTGTGGAATATGGAAGGAAATTGCTTTCCTGATGAATGCCACACTATAGAAGTGCACTGCTTAGTTTAAAGCTATTTTTTTTAATGGATTTGCCATGTTGTTAATGAACTGTTCTGCATAAAGGCTCGATCCTGTTTACTTTGTGCTCCGGCTGTACTCAGCTCCTTCCCCCCATCCCTGAGACCTGGGGCTGAGTGGATGTACCTTGAGTGAAAAATATCAATATTTCATCTTCCTGCTCTAGGGCTACTACCCCTCAAACAAACCCGGGGTGGAACCCAAGAGGCCCTGCAGACCCATCAACCTCACCCATCTTATGTACCTGTCGGCAGCCACCAACCGCATCACCGTCACCTGGGGCAACTACGGCAAGGTGAGAGCCCAGGGAGCAGCCAGAGCTGCCCAGGCAGCCCTGCAGAGCAGCCTCCTCATCCTCTCCTCCCTCTCTCCCCAGAGCTACTCGGTGGGGCTGTACCTGGTGCGGCAGATGACCTCAGCAGAGCTGCTGCAGAGGTTGAAAACCATCGGCATCAAACACCCCGAGCTCTGCAAAGCACTGGGTGAGTGGCTCAGGAAGGGCCTTGTCTGCAGCCTGCTGGGGAATAACCACCACCATGCACACCTCTGCTTCCCTCCAGCTGTATAAAACCCCACTTTTTATCTGAACAGACTTGCTGAGCTGTGTGTGAGCCGTGGGAGGTCACCCCAAAGCCGTGGTTCTGGTGGCTCTGCGGCAGCTCTGTAGTTGGATTTAGGATTTGTGCCGGTGTCGTTGTGACTGGAAGGGCTTCATGCCTTCAGCTGAGTCAGTATGAGCAGCACTGACCCTCGGGATTTCCAAAGGAGATTTCTGGAGCGAGGGATCCTGGTGCCAATGTCCTGCTGCCCCAGGACACTGGGACTCCTTGGGGTGGCACTGGGATGTCACCAGCAGCACTTTGATATGCCTTGAGAGCTTCAGAGAAGAGATGGTCCCCAGAGATGCTTATCCCAAACCACTCAGGTAAATCCTCCTGGTATGAGGCTCTTGTAAATTCTCATTACTGGAAATGAGGGGAAATTACTTTTCCAAGGTGGACTCTTGACTTGGAGCTCATGAGTGTGGAAGATTCCCAATTTTTCATGTTGCTGGACAAAACTTTCTCACTGTTTCGCTCTGCGTGGGAGAACTGACCCCATGATCCTGATGGTCTTTAAAACTGTCCAAATCCTGGGAAATTCTTCCCAAGGATAAGAAACTGTCAGGGAATCCCAGGATAGTTTGGGTTGGGAGGACCTTAAAGCTCATCCAGTGCCAGCCCTGCCATGGCAGGGACACCTTCCACTGTCCCAGGCTGCTCCAAGCCCTGTCCATCCTGGCCTTGGACACTTCCAGGGATCCAGGGGCAGCCCCAGCTGCTCTGGGCACCCTGTGCCAGGGCCTGCCCACAGGAAGGAATTTCTCCTGCACATTTTAACCCCAATTTCCCCTCTTCAAGCCATTCCCCCTTCTCCTGTCACTACAGTTCCTAATGAAGAGCCCCTTTCCAGCATCCCTGGAGCCCCTTCAGGGACTGGAATGCTGCTGGGAGGTCTCCACTCCACCTTCTCTTCTCCAGGCTGAACTTCCTCAGCCTGCCAGTCTTGGAGGTGGATGGTAGTTCACAGGGAAGGTGATGATTCCAGGTGTATCCAGCCTGCAGACACCTGGATTTTGGGCAGGGATCAGTTGCATTTGGTGACTTTAAATAAAACCCAATAAGAGCAATGTCTTGTTTCAACTCCTTTGTGTTTTCATGCTTGGAAGTTGTTTGGATATCCAGAACTGGCCAACCTGAGGAGATCTTCAACTTTGCTTTTCTAGCTTTGGTCTGCTCTGCAAATAATTCCCTGTCACTGAAGCTGCCCTTTGGCTTCAGTCACATCTCATTGCTGACTCATCTTGCTTTGCATAAAATTCTGTAGAACTTAATACAGGAACATCATCTGAGAACAGATTATGGCTTTGGATCCAAAATCCTGATCTGGACATCCTAGAAAATTCTCCTTCCCGTGTCTCCCAGTAATTGATGCACAGAGAAGGCTCTTACAAAGAACTTCATAAAAAATTAAGCTTGGATGAAAAGGCTCCTAATGTGAGGAAAACAAGCCCAAATCTTGTAATCTCCTGGGAATTTCACATCTGAGAAGTCACTCTCTAATTAAAGCTGGGTGTTGCAGAGCTGCATGTAGCCTCATTGTCTGGAGACATCTTGTTATGATCTGAAAAGGTCAAAAGAAATGCTTGACTTGCTCCAAAGAAAAACGGTGATGGAAGTGTCAGAGGCAGTTGCAGACAGCAACAGTGGGAGCAGCAGCTCCTCCTCAGGACTTGGGGAGCAGTTCAAAGCTCGTTTTGTTGATTTTTGCACCTTGGTGTGGGACCTGCACACGTGGGACCTGCCCATCTGCTGCTTTCTTTGATTTCCCTGCTGCTCCTCTGGGTTTTCCTTTCAGGCTGCAGCAGCAGGGGCAGGATTCCTCCTTTCCTAACATCTGATTCTTCCCAGATCTGTGCTGGATGGCTGCTGTGCCTGGTTTTGCATGGCTGCCTTGCTCTGAGCTGTCTGCCTGGGTACTTCTGGGCCTGTTTGTGGTTCCTGTGGAATGTTCTGGAATAAAGGAGGTGGCCAGCGTAGAGGCCGAGGAGTGGCAGCCCAGCAGTGCTGAGAGGAGGCTTGATAACCTGATAGAAAAAGGATGGGATGTGTTTTCCCTCTCAGTTTGACTCTTTGCTCACTTGTGGGGGGGACTTGCTCTGAACTGGAAGTGCCAGGGGAGAGACATTTCCCCCCATCCTGCTGCCACAGAGCTCAGGAGGGAATTAACCCCTCTGTGCCCAGGCTGGAGCTGAATCCAGGTACTCCTTCCCTCCCTGGCAGGGAAAATGAACCATACACACCCTGTAAAAAAGACAGCAACACCCCAGGGCTGGGGTGAGCTGCTTCCCCTGTGCTGCACAGTGTTGCCAAGGGCTGAGTTTTGTTAAATGTTGTGTCCTCTGCTCTCCCTGCAGTGAAAGAGAAGCTACGCCTGGACCCCGACAGTGAAATCGCCACCACCGGGGTCCGAGTGTCCCTCATCTGTCCGGTGAGACCCTGCAGGCTTGTCCTGGAATTGGAGTTTGGGTTGGAAGGGAACTTAAAACCATCCAGTGCCACGGGCAGGGACACCTGACACTGCCCCAGGCTGCTCCAGCCTGGCCTTGGGCACTGCCAGGGATGCAGGGGCAGCCACAGCTGCTCTGGGCACCTGTGCCAGGGCCTGCCCACCCTCACAGCCAGGAATTCCTTCTCTTCCAGGAATTCCCTCCCCCTCTGGCAGTGGGGAGCCATTCCCTGTGTCCTCTCCCTCCATCCCTTGTCCCAAGTCCCTCTCCAGCTCTCCTGGAGCCCCTTTAGGCACTGGAACCCCAGCTCTCCCACTTTGCTCCAGAACCAAGGAGCTCCAGCTCTTTTTTAGTCCGGTTTTGTCAAGAACCCAAACCATACTCCCAGACCAGCTTTGCAAACTCACAAATATTTTTCCTTCTGAGGGGATCTGGGTGTTCCTTGCCAGGTGTCCTGGCTGATTTTCTGCTCTCTGGTCCCACAGCTGGTGAAGATGCGCCTGTCGGTGCCGTGCCGGGCCGAGACCTGTGCACACCTGCAGTGCTTTGATGCCGTCTTCTACCTACAGATGAATGAGAAAAAGCCCACATGGATGTGCCCTGTGTGTGACAAACCTGCCCCCTACGACCAGCTCATCATTGATGGGTGAGTTTTGCACCTCTCTGCCCTTTCCCCTTCCCCACTGGGTGCAGCATCCAGCTCTTGGTTGAAGTTCGCTTTGAGACTGTTGAAAGTTTATTCTGTTGGTGCATAATATTCTGGTTTCAGTGTTTAGGTGTGTTAGAGCAAGTGGGAATGTGCTGGGAGGGAACAGGCTTGTGGTGCAGCATTTTTGGGGTGAGTTTGGAAGCAGCTTTGTGCCCCCAAATGCTGGGAGCCTTCTGTGGACTGGGACCACCGACATCCTCGTGGTGCTGGCCAAGGACTGGTGGAATAACACACGTGGTTCCTGCCTGCTAGGAAATGATCTCCACCCTCATGGCTGTGTGATTGGCCTCCACTGCAGGTTCCCTCAAGAGCAGGGAGAGTTTGGAGCGATGTTTGAGGTGGCTCCAGCTCCCCTGGCACAGGGAAGTGAGCAGACCAGTCTGTTCCCTGCCTAACCGAGGCTTTCTGGAGCGTCGCTGCCTTTGTGGGCCCTGGGCAGATCCAGGAGCTGTGGCTTTCCAGGCAGCCCTGGAGCAGCCTCAGCACAGATAACCTGTTTGCTTTGTCCCCTGGCCAACCCTGACAGGAAAATCCAGTTCCTTGGAGATCTCTGACAGGGGGAGATGAAGGGGAAGCTGTGAGAGGTGGGATTGTGGAACCCCCACGGGTCAGCCATGCCCATGTCCTGCACGAGGAGCAGCAGGATGTCCCTGGGGAAGGCTCAGCAGATTTTATCCCTGCTCAGGGCTGGGTTTGATGCCAGTTCTGTTGGGTGAAGTCCTTCCCAGATTCCCTGGAAGTGAGAGAGGGAAGCTGGCACTCAGCTGGGTGCTGGGAGTCAAGAAAGAGCTGGAGGCTCCCAAGCAGGAAGGGAGGTGGTTGGTCAGGTCTGGGATCCTCAGGGCCTTGTCAGCTTTTTGGGAGCTGCAGCTTGGTGGTTGCTGTGCTGCTGATGGGATTGGCTGTGGGAACAATTCCTACAGGAGCTGGGCAAAGCTGAGACTCTCCCAGTGGGGTGCCACAAAGTTTTCCTGACCATGGAAGTCTTTCCACTAGGAGTTCTCCTTCCTCCTGAAGGAAAGTGCTCAAGTCCAGGAGGGAGTGAGGCCTGGCAGAGCAGCAGTTCCAAATAAACATCCCAGGCAAACGGTGGGACACGGGGAATAAAGCAAGTCCCCAGTTTCTCTGGATCAGGGCCTCATTCCAGGTGTATTTTCATGGTGTTCCTGATGCAGGAATGTTGTTCTGGTGGTTATTGTGGAGATTTGGGAAATAAAACTAGGAAGGAAGGGAAGTGCTGCTTGTTGGATTGTTGAGTTCCTGATGCCAGAGGATACCTCACCTTTTGCTAAAGCCTTGCTGGGAATGTCCCTGGGAATGTCCCATGGGATGGGGCAGCAGCCGCCTGCCTGGAAGCAGTGCCTGGGAAACTGGGTGAAGAGGCAAAACTCTCTTTAATTGCAGCTAATTAAGCTGGTAGTTGATGATTTGGGTGCATGGACAGGAAGGGCTGGGATGGATTTGCACCGTCAGAACCTGCACTGGTTTTATGGGGAATAAAGTCCGTGACTCCAAGGGCTCTGAGCTCAGGAGCCAGGACCAGATTCCTTTTGGATCCAGGGTCACTGCACACACCCTGCTGATTGCCAGGGGTGTGACAGCTCCTCCTGTCCCCTCTGCAGGCTGCTGTCCAAGATCCTGACAGAATGTGAAGATGCAGATGAGATCGAGTACCTGGTGGATGGCTCCTGGTGCCCCATCCGAGCCGAGAAGGAGCGGAGCTGCAGCCCTCAGTGTCCAATCCTGGTTCTAGGTGAGTGTCCCTGGGGAAAAAGGGGCTGGAAACCCCTGGGGGAAATCACAGAATTCCAGAATGGTTTGTGTTGGAAGGGACCTGCAGGATCATCCAGTCCCACCCCCTGCTGTGGGCAGGGACACCTTCCACTAGCCCAGGTTGCTCCAAGCCCTGTCCAGCCTGGCCTTGGACACTTCCAGGAATCCAGGGGCAGCCCTAGCTGCTCTGGGCACCCTCACAAGGAAGAATTTCTCCCCAATATTTCCTCTGGCTGTTGAAGCCATTCCCTGTGTCCTGTCCCTCCATCCCTTGTCCAAAGTCCCTTTCCAGCTCTCCTGGAGCCCCTTTAGACTCTGGAAGTGGCTCTGAAGCCTCCCTGGAGCCTTCCCTTGTCCAGGCTGACCAGCCAGGAGTGTTGGATCCTTCCCTGAGCTGGACAGGACTGGTTTGAGCTCCTCCTCCTCCCCGTGCCAGGTTCCTCGGACGTGAACGGGCTCCTGGCCACTCCCAACGGCACCGGCGAGAACGGCAAAGCCCCGGCGGATGTTGTGGATTTAACACTGGACAGCTCATCCTCGGAGGAGGACGAGGAGGAGGACGAGGAGGAGGATGATGATGATGAGGGACCCCAGCCCAAACGACGCTGCTCTTACGAGAAAGGTTTAGTCTCTGCCTGCTGACTGCAGCCACGGCTCAGAATTCCCAACGGACAGACTTGAATACTCTGGTGCTTATTAAACTGGAGGAGGGGGAGAACGTCCTCTCCCACCTCATCTCCCTCCCTCCCTCATCTCCTGTGACTTTCCTATTCCAAATTACTCATTAAAACGAGAGAAAAAAGAAAAAAAAAAAAAACAAAATAACAAAAAAACAAAAAACGACACAAACAAAACAAAAAATACAAAAACCATTGAGCTGCTTCTTGGTTGGAAAACGACCCCACTCAGAGCCTGACCCTGAACTGGAGCCTGAAGTAAAGAAAGTGTCTTAAGCCAGGCAGGATCCTCCCTCACCTGGATCCCGGGATCGGGGGAGCTCCCCTGCACACCTCCAGGACACCCACCCCTGCATCTCCAAAGCCGTGTGCAGTTTGATCCTCTTGTTAATTAACCATTCCTTAATTAATCTAAAGGTTTTGCTGGACGTGTGAGTCCGGGGCGGGGGCGGGAGGGGGGGAGCGGGGAGGGCTCTGGGAGGGGGTTGTATAACCCAGAGAGGATAGAGGGGGGGGGTTTGTAGGGGTGGGACTGGGGGCATGGGGTGCCAGGGGTGAGATGTCCGGTTGGAAGTGGCACTGTTCTAGCTCGGAGCTCCAGCAGCTCTGCACCTCATGTAAAGAGACACGTTTGGAATTTTAACCTAATCCCAAGGGAAGTGTAGAGATTTGTGCAGTAGTGACTCGTTTTAGTTGAGCAGAAGCCATGGGGGGAGTGGGGGGGGTGGGGGTGGTGGGGGGGGGCTCGAACCACAGATCTGTTGTATTTTTGAAGTGCAATAACTTTGGTGTTTTTGAAGACTGACAAGGGCTGCGCATTCCCTTTTCGTTGAGGTTGGTTCTGGAGGCGGCGGCCGTGACCTGCAGGACACCCCCAGGCCTGGGGATGGGGACAGTGACCTGCAGGACACCCCCAGGCCTGGGGATGGGGACAGTGACCTGCAGGACACCCCCAATGACCTGCAGGACACCCCCAGGCCTGGGGACACCCCCAGTGACCTGCAGGACACCCCCAGGCCTGGGGACAGTGCTGTGACCTGCAGGCCACCACCCCCACACCTGGGCACACCTGGCACCACGAAGCAGGAGCAGGGCAAGGGGGTCCTTCCAGAAAATGCCGGGTGGGGGAATCTCAGTTTTTAGCCAACTACCTCGGTAACTCCAATTCAGGTTTCTTTGAGTCCCGAGCCCGTCCCGGGCGGGTGCGAGGGCGGGGCCCGGGCGCTGCCGCCGCTCCGGCCCCTCCACTTCTCTGTCCCAGCCTTTGGCCGCAGAGCCAAAGCTCCTCCTGTGCTCTTTGGTGGCAAAACGTTGTTGCTTTTGAGTTTGCGAAGCGTCACCTTTTTGACTTTGTCTTGGAGAGTTTCTGTCCCGGCCTCTGCCGTCAGCTCTGCTGTTCCCACTGGCTCCTCCCGGCTCTGGTTTGCTCTGGACCTCGCTGGCTTTTCCCCCTGCAGCTCAGGAGAACCCCGGGAGGGAGCTGGCCCTGCCCCTGGGCTGGGTGAGGAGCAGGGGGGATGTCCCTGTGCCCGGTGCTGGCCTGAGACCCCCGAGGGTCTTGGTGTTGCTGGGCACTGCCAGACCCCAAACCCTCCATCCCCCCTTTATCCCTGCCCTCAGGGCACCCCAAACCCTCCATCCCCCCTTTATCCCTGCCCTCAGGGCACCCCAAACCCTCCGTCCCCCCTTTATCCCTGCCCTCAGGGCACCCCAAACCCTCCATCCCCCCTTTATCCCTGCCCTCAGGGCACCCCAAACCCTCCATCTCCCCTTTATCCCTGCCCTCAGGGCACCCCAAACCCTCCCTCCTCCCCTCAGCCCCTGCTCTGGGCACCCCAAACCCTCCATCCCTCACCCCAGCAGCCGGGGGGGCTCAGACAGGGGGGTGTTGGTGCCTTTCCCAGCACTTCCCCCTCACTCCAGAAAATTCCACACGTGACCAATCCCACCTGGAGGGAAAAGCCCCCGAGGTCCAGCCAGAGCTGCCCTAAATCCTCGTTGGCCACTTGCCCAAAAGCAAAGACCCCTCTCCACAGTGAGGAGGGGTCCCCTGCCAGCTTGGGGGGCTCCTCTCCCAAACCCCCATCTCCCAAATGAGGTGGGGGTCCCTGAGCCCCTGTGGGAGGGGGATTCTCCCCTTCCTGCCTGGCTGGGTTTTGTCTGCAGGCCTGGAATGTGAAGGGGGTGGGGATGAGACCCCCCCTGTTTCCCCCAGGTCTGGCAGGAGGGACCCGGAGCAGCTCCTGCTCCCTCTCCCACAGGGACACCTGCACTCGTTGGCCCCAGGCTTTGCTTTTCCTTCTCTTTCCTGGCTGTAAGCAATATGTTTTCAGGTTGAAACGGGGGTGGGGGTGGGAAAAGGGGGATGAAAACAACTGACAAAAACCCGGGTAGAGCTCCCAAATTAGTTTTACTGTACAAAGTTCTGTGCTTGCGGCCCTGGCTGCACAGTAGCTTTAGAGTCCAGTTGTTTTCCTAATATTTTTATTCTAATTTAATTGCTTTTAAATTTTCCAGGCCAAGCAACTGTTTGGAAACACCATGCTTGTTTTAGTGCTTTCTGTTGGAGTTGGCCAGCTCTTCCTGTACATATGTTGGTTTTTTTTTTTCTTATATCCTGTTTTTTTTTCTTCTTTGTTTTGTAAAGAGAAGAGAAAAAAAAAAAAACAAACAAAAAAAAGAAAATTATTTTTCTTTCCCTCAGTACACATTCTTCAAATTATAGTGTTTGTTAAATAAAATGAAAGATTTACATTTAATTCTGTGTCGGCTTGTTGGGATTTCTCACCTCAGAGTCTCCAGGATCTCTTCAGGATTTCCCAGGATCTCACTGGAGGTCTCCAGGATCTTCTCCCGGGGGGTCCCAAGGATCTCACTCAACATCCCCAGAATCTTTCCAGGGAAAATCTTCCCACAGGGCCTCCCCAACCTTCCTGGGGTCACCAGGTGCTTCCCCAGGATCTCACCAGGATCCCCAGGAACTTGCTGGGGTCCCCCAGGATCTCCCCCAGGCTCCTGAGATCTCCAGAGGGTTCCCAGGATCACTCCCAGCTCACCCCCAAATGAGACCAGGGGATTTTCATGCACGGCAGGAGGATCCTGGGGCAATCCCAGGGTCTCCAGCATCACCCCAAACGGAGCCTGGAGGGTTCTGGGGCAACCCCAACCCCCCCCAGCTTCTCCCCCGGGTTTTGGGGGGCAGCCAGACCCCCAGGGCACCCCCCAGCCCCGTCCCCACGGGCACCTCCTCGGTGCCACTTTGAATTCCTCCACCTCCAGCGGATTAATCATTTTATTTATGAGGCTTAAGGGCCCAAATCCCGTTAAAGCCGAGGCTTTGCCAGATAAACAGCCCGCTTTGGGGGCAGCGCGTTTGTGAAAACACAATTAGCAAACCCTGTAATCTGCACTAATTACCGGGCCATGAGCGCCGGCACTTGCCGGCAGCACCTGCACCATGGGGGACACGAGTGGGGACACGAGTGGGGACACGAGTGGGGACACAGCAGCTGCTCCCCGGCGCCCCGCCCGGAGCCTCCTTCACCATCGAGTACCTGCTGGGGCGCCGGGGGGACGGGGCCGCCCCCAGCCCGGAGCCCCCCGGCCGGAGCCCCCCGGGCGCCCCCCCGGGCCCCGCCGGAGCCCGGGGACAAACCGGCGCAGTCCTACATCGCCCTCATCTCCACCGCCATCCTCTCGTCCCCCGAGAAGAAGCTGCTGCTGTCCGACATCTACCAGTGGATCATGGACAACTACCCCTACTTCAAGAACAAGGTGAGGGACGGGTTGTGGGGCTGGGGTGGGAGCGTTTCCTGGGAATTTCCCCCCAATTCCTGGGTTTAGGGTGAGCGGTGCTGCTGTGGGGTGTGTGAGGGATGGGTTTTGGGGCTGGGGTGGGAGCATTTCCTGGGAATTTTCCCCAATTTCCAGGGTTTGGGGTAAGTGGTGCTGCTGTGGGGTGTGTGAGGGATGGGTTGTGGGGTTAGGGTGGGAGTGTTTTCTGGGAATTTCCCCCATTTCCCAGGTTTGGGGTGAGCGGTGCTGCTGTGGGGACTGGGCTGGGGAGCTGACCCGGCTCCGCTGAGCCCGGTCCGTGGGGAGATCCACCGGGGAGATCCACCGGGAGATCCACCGGGAGATCCACCGGGAGATCCATCGGTGCCGTCCAGAGCTCGGGGCTGCCGGGGTCGGCGTCTCCGGGCTCATTTCGGAGCCTGCCGCTGTTGGCTGACCCCCAATCCCCAGGGAGAACGCCGGTGCCTGTGGCCGGATCCCGGGCCGGCTTCCGCAGGGAGCGGGGTGGGCACGGTGGGGCCGGGGGGCTCGGCCTGAGTGACCCCTCTGGCCTGAGGGACCCCTATGGGCTGAGGGACCCCTCCAGGCCTGAGTGACCCCTCTGGCCTGAGTGACCCCTCTGGCCTGAGGGACCCCTATGGGCTGAGGGACCCCTCCAGGCCTGAGTGACCCCTCTGGCCTGAGGGACCCCTCTGGGCTGAGTGACCCCTCTGGCCTGAGTGACCCCTCCAGGCCTGAGTGACCCCTCTGGCCTGGGTGACCCCTCTGGCCTGGAAACCCCTATGGGCTGAGTGACCCCTCTGGGCCTGAGTGACCCCTCTGGGCCTGAGTGACCCCTCTGGGCCTGAGTGACCCCTCTGGCCTGAGTGACCCCTATGGGCTGAGTGACCCCTCTGGCCTGAGTGACCCCTTTGGGCCTGAGTGACCCCTCTGGCCTGAGTGACCCCTATGGGCTGAGTGACCCCTCTGGCCTGAGTGACCCCTTTGGGCCTGAGTGACCCCTCTGGCCTGAGTGACCCCTATGGGCTGAGTGACCCCTCTGGCCTGGAAACCCCTTTGGGCCTGAGTGACCCCTTTAGGCCTGAGTGACCCCCATGGGCCTGGCAACCCCTCTGGGCCTGAGTGACCCCTCTGGCCTGAGTGACCCCTTTAGGCCTGAGTGACCCCTCTGGCCTGAGTGACCCCTTTGGGCCTGACTGACCCCCTCTGGCCACAGGAGAAGAGCTGGCGCAACAGCGTCCGCCACAACCTGTCCCTTAACGAGTGCTTCGTCAAGGCCGGGCGCAGCGACAACGGCAAAGGCCACTTCTGGGCCATCCACCCCGCCAACCTGGAGGACTTCGCCAAGGGCGACTACCACCGGCGGCGGGCCCGGCGCCGCGTCCGCAGGTCAGGGGGCCGGGGGGCCCTGGGGGCTCAGGGGGGCTCTGGAGGCTGAGGGGCTCTGAGGGATGGGGGGGCCCTGGGGGCTCTGGGGGCTCAGGGTGACTCTGGGGGCTTGGGGGTTCTGGAGGCCTAGGGCAGCTCTGGGGGGCTGAGGGGCTCTGAGGGACGGGGGGCTCTGGGGGCTCTGGGGGGCCGAGGAGCTCAGAGGGACGGGGGGCTCTGGGGGGGCTGAGGGGCTCTGAGGGACCGGGGGGCTCTGGGGGGCCGAGGAGCTCGGAGGGACAGGGGGCTCTGGGGGCCCAGGGTGGCTCTGGGGGTTCAGAGGGCTGTGGTGGCTCTGGGGGCCGGGGGGTTCTGGGGGCCTGGGGGGTTCAGGGTGGCTCAGGGTTAGGCAGGGTGGTCTGAGGGCTGGGGGGCTCTGGGGGCCCAGGGTGGCTCTGGAGGCTGGGGGGCTCTGGAGGTCTAGGGGGGCTTTGGGGGGACTGAGGGGCTCTGGGGGGCTCTGGGGCACCAGGGTGGCTCTGGGGGGCTCAGAGGGCTGAGGGGCTCAGGGTGGCTCTGGGGGGCTCAGGGGGCTGTGGGGGCTCAGGGGGGCTCTGAGGGCCTGGGGGGCCCTGTGGGGGCTCTGGAGGACCAGGTGGCTTTGGGGGCCGGGGGGGCTCAGAGGGCTTGGGGGGGCTCAGAGGGCTCGGGGGGGCCCGGGGGGGCTCTGGGGGGCTCAGGGGGTCGGGGGGACTCTGGAGGCCTAGGGGGGGCTCTGGGAGGCTGGGGGGCTCTGGGGCGCCAGAGTGGCTCTGGGGGGCTCGGGGGGCCCGGGGGGGCTCTGGGGGTCACCGAGGAGGGGGTTTGGATCCCGGCGCTCACCCCCTTGCTCTGTTTCCCCTGGCAGGGTGAACGTCGGCTACTTCCACCCCTACGCCCTGTACGGCCTCGGCTGCTGCTGCCCCTGCTGCCCCCCGGGCCCCCCCCGGGCCCCCCCCTGGCACTGCCCAGGCTCCCCCCCCAGTGCCCCCTGCCTGAGCGGGCCGCGCTGGGGCTGGGGGGCGGCTCCCGCTGCCCCGGGGCTCCGCGCCCCTCCTGCCCCGGACCCCCTTCTTGTGACCCCCCCCCCCCACCCCAGGGACCGTGGGGACAGCTCTGGGTGTGGCAGCCGCTCCGGGTGTCCCCTCCTTCCCCCAGGGGTCACCCCTGCGTGTGTCCCCTGTCACCAGCGTCATTCCCGGGGTCCTCATCCCGTGTCCCCCCCACCATCCTCCCCCGTGCTGTCACCCCACAGGACACCCCACGGTGGCACCCGGTGTCCTCTCACTGAGAGGGGACACTGAGGACCCCCCACCCTCCGCCTTCACTGCCTAACAGGACTTTCCCATTAGGGGAAACTGAGGCACGGCCCAAATTTGGACTGATCCCCCCCCCGCCCCCTACAAACCCCCCTGGACACCCCAAACCGGGGTTCCCCCAATCCCCCCCACACCCCACCCCCCCGCACACCCAGGCACATATGGGGCTTAAACCCTGCAGCGGCTGCTCCTGCCCTAATTATTATTCCCTTACTAATTGTCCCTGACGCCTCTAATGAAAATCGCGGCTCCCAGGTGTTAAGTGGCATTAGGGCGTCTCGCTAAGAAAGACGACTCGGCCATAAATCCCGGGATAAACCCCCAAAGCCCCGCTCGCGGCCCGAACAAGGCAGATTATGACACAAATTAATCCCCCCCCCCCCTTCCCCAACCTCGGCCGTGCCCTTTTGGGGGGGCTGCCCTGGGGGGGGGGGGGTGGGCGTCGGTCTGGCTGCTGCCCCCACGGGCACAGCGCGGTTTGGGGCATTTTTGGGTTTTTTTTTTTTTTTTAGGGCATTTTTGGGGGTGTGGGGTCACCCGTGCTTTGTCCCGGTTTGAGGTGGTCACCCCGGTTTAAGGGGGGGTTTAGGGAAGGGGGGGGGGACACCCCAAATGTGTCCCCGGAGGCTCCTTAAACCGCGGCCATCTGTCCCCAAACGCGATTAGGGTCCCCTAAGCCCCCCTCAGCCCCCTCCCCAAACGGCTTAATGGGGCCGGGGGTACTGGGGGGGGCACTGGGGGGGGGCACTGGGCGGACTGGGGGGTGGGACCCCCCCCCTTTTGCTCTTATTCTGTAAGGGGGGGGAGGGGGAGCGGGCTTTGTGCCATTTGGGGAAACTGAGGCACGGCCACTGGTTGAGTCAGCGCCCCCGCCCCACCCCCTCCCCGCAGCAGCCATGGGCACCCCAAAATTGGGGAGAATCCCCTAAAAATCCCCTGTGCAGTCCTGGACACCCCGAAATAGGGGAACCCCCCCCCCCCCAAAAAAAAAAACCCTCTACAATCCTGAACCCCCCCCCCGAAATAGGGGAAATCCCCCAAAATATCCCCCCACAACCCTGGAAACCCCCAAAACAGGGGGAGCCCCCCTAAAAAATCCCCTTTGCAGCCCTGGAAATCCCCAAAATAGAGGAAATCCCCCCAAAATCACCCCAAAACCTCAGGGAACCGCCAGCCCCTGCCCTGCTCCCCCCGCCCGGGGTTCTCCAACCCCAAAACCAGCAAAAAAAACCCCCAAAATCATTAAAACCCCACCAATCCCCCCCAAAAAAAAATTAGGGGGACACCCCAAAAAAGAGCCGGTGCCCCTCATCCTTTCCTCCCCAAAAAATCCAGCGGGCTCCGGGTGTATTTTTAATATATAGTTTATTTCTCTCTTTTTTTTTTTTTTATTTTAAAGCCCCCCCCCAAAGTGCAATTTTTATTATTTTAATTTTTTTTTTTGTCGTTTTTCGTCATAGTTTTTATTTTTTTTTCCTCATCTCCCCCCACTTTATAAAGAACTATCAAAGTTACAATCTATGGAATGTCTTTTCTGTGCTTTATTTAATTTTTTTTTAAATATATTTCTTTTTTTTCTCTCTCTCTCTCTCTCTCTTCCTTTCCTCGCTCCTTTTCCTCCCCGCCCCCACCCCCGAGAAAATCCTCACCAAAAAAAAAACCAAAAAAACTGGAAAAAAACACATAAAAACCGCTGCAACCTTTGCGAGTGCTTGAAGATAAAGAATCTCTTTAATAGATTATATAGAAAGACGCAGGAAAAAAAAACAAAACAAAAACAAAAAAAAAAAAAAAACCAAAAAAAAAGGGAAAAAAATGAAAATAAAATTAATATTTATAATAAAGTGGCCCCACCTCGAGCATCCTTTGGGGTCCCCGGGCCGAGCTCGGTGTCCCCCCCGTCCCTGGGGACATTTCAGCTCTTGCTGTGTATATATATATATATATATATATAGATAATAGATAGATAGATAATTTTATTATATAAAACACAATTTAATGCAGCATTTTGCCCCCTCCCCGCCCCAAAATTTCCATCCCGTTTTGCTCTTTTTATTTTGTTTCTCTTGATTGAAATTAATTTTTTTTTTTTTTTTTTAATCTTGTCGTGGATCCAAAAAAAAAAAAAAAATAGAAAATTTAGAGAGAGAAATTCAGGGGGTTTTGGTCTTGATTTATTATTAAATTGTTAAATTTGAGGGGGGGGATTGGGGCTGGGGAGGCTCTAAAGGGTTGGGGGGGCCCTAAAGGGAGGGGGATGAAGGAGAATTTTGGGGTGGGGAGGGGGAATCAGCCCTTTTCTGTGGAAAAATGAGAAATGAAACCCCCCCTGCTCAGTGTGGGGGGCAGGACCCCCCCCAGAGCCGATTTTGGGGGGGAAAAAAAAACCCCAAATTTGTCCCAGCCCAGCAGGAGGTGCAGCCCCAGACCCCAAAGCCAGGATGAAACCCCTAAAACCTGAATTAATCCCCCAAAATTGGGCTGAGCCCCCCTAAAACCTGAATTAATCCCCCAAATTTGGGCTGAGCCCCCCTAAAACCTGAATTAATCCCCCAAATTTGGGCTGAGCCCCCCCCCAAACCTGAATTAATCCCCCAAAATTGGGCTGAACCCCCCTAAAACCTGGATTAACTCCCCCAAATTTGGGCTGAGCCCCCCAAAACCTAAATTAATCCCCCAAAATTGGGCTGAACCCCCCTAAAACTTGAATTAATCCCCCAAAATTGGGCTGAGCCCCCCTAAAACCTGGATTAACCCCCCCCAAACCCAGGCTGAGCCCCCCTAAACCTGAATTAATCCCCCAAAATTGGGCTGAGCCCCCCCAAACCTGAATTAATCCCCCAAAATTGGGCTGAGCCCCCCCAAACCTGAATTAATCCCCCAAAATTGGGCTGAGCCCCCCCAAACCTGAATTAATCCCCCAAAATTGGGCTGAGCCCCCCCAAACCTGAATTAATCCCCCAAAATTGGGCTGAGCCCCCCTAAAACCTGAATTAATCCCCCAAAATTGGGCTGAGCCCCCCCAAACCTGAATTAATCCCCCAAATTTGGGCTGAGCCCCCACAGGGGAAGGTGGGATGGGGGAAGGAAAGGTGGGGAGGGGACAAACAAATTTTTTCCTCTTTTAAATCACAAAAATCCTTTTTTCCCCCTCCTTATTTCCCCTTGCCCCTGCTTGGCTTCGATCCAAATTTTATTATTTAATCATTGATTATTATTATTAATAACTTTTATTATTATTCCTCTCTCTCTTCCCACCGTAACTCAGCACTTTCTTTGGCAACACTTTCATCCTAACCTGGATTGGAAAAAGAAAAAAAAAAAAAAAAAAAAAAACAAAAAACCTCAAATTAAATTAAAATTAATCAGAATAAAGACAAAAATCTCGATGCTGAGCTACGGGAGGGGATTTTGGGGTGGGGGGTTTTAAGGCGACAGGACAGGGAAAATCCTGGGGGATTTGGAGCTTTTTTTTTTTTGCTTTTTCTTGATTTCTTTTTAGTGCAAACTTCACTTTGTGCTAAAGTGTTGCCAGTGAGGGGGGACAGGGAGGGGACGGGGGGGACACGGGGACATCACCGGGGGAATCCTGAGTCTGCTCCTCTCTCCTCTTCCTCCTTTGTGCTCTTTTTCCTTTGTATTTTTCCTTTTTTCCTTCTCTTTCCCTGTTTTTCTCCTCTTGCCCACCCCCCCCAATTTATTCCTTCTTTTCTCATTTCTCCCCCTCTTTTTTTCCTTCTTTCATTTCTCATTTTTCCTTCTCCCCCCCTTTCTTTCCCTTATTTTCCCTCTTTTATTTCTCCCCTCCAATTTCCTTTTCCCCCCTTTTTTCCTCCTTTTTATTTTTTTATCATTCCCCCTTTTTTTTTCCCTATTTTTTTTTTCCTTTCCCCCCTTTCTCTGCACACCTGGAACCCCCTCCCGATGCTGCTTCCCCAGAGCCCCCAAAATTCCTTCAGGATTGGGAAGGGGGAAGGAAAAGCAGCAGCAAGGGTGGGAAAATCCCAAGGAATTAAAAAAAAAAAAAAAAAAAAACGGGACAAGAGGAGCCACCACAACCCCGAGCACAACACGGAACCTCCACAAGTCTCTATTTACAAATCCACACGGAATTTTCTTTGCATATTCCCAAAAAAAATTCAGCCAGTGCTGCCAGAGGGTCGGTCCTGCCCGGAGCCCCCCAATTCCAGCCGGGATCCAGCCCCTTCCCAGTGGGATTCGCTGCCCAGATCCCAAATTTCCTGCTCAGGGAGGGATGTGGATCCACAGGGATCTGGGATCCCGATTTTCCTGCCCAAAAGGGCAACGGGAGGGACACAAATCCCTGGGATTTGGGATTCCTCCGGCTCCTTCCCAGGAATTCGCGGTCACATCCCTGGAGGGATCCAAATCCGTGGGGAGCATCGTGGTGCCCCAAATCCAGCCTGGATCTGGGTCCCTCCAGCGCCTTCCCGGGGTGATTCCCAGCCTGGATCCCAATTCCCAGCCCAAATCCCAATTCCCAGCCTGGATCCCAATTTCCCAGCCTGGATCCCAATTCCCAGCCCAAATCCCAATTCCCAGCCCAAATCCCAATTCCCAGCCCAAATCCCAATTTCCCAGCCCAAATCCCAATTTCCCTGCCCAGACCCCAATTTTCCTATCCAATTTCCCAGCCTGGATCCCAATTTCCATATCCAGATCCCAGTTTCCCAGCCCAAATCCCAATTTCCCTGCCTGGATCCCAATTTCCCAGCTCAGATCCCAATTTCCAGCCTGGATTCCAATTTCCCTGCCCAAATCCCAATTTCCCTGCCTGGATCCCAATTTCCCTATCCAGATCCCAATTTCCCAGCTCAGATCCCAATTTCCAGCCTGCATCCCAATTTCCCTGCCCAAATCCCAATTTCCCAGCCCAGACCCCAATTTCCCTATCCAGACCCCGATTTCCCAGCCCAGATCCCAATTTTCCTATCCAATTTCCCAGCCCAAATCCCAATTTCCCAGCTCAGATCCCAATTTCCCAGCCCAAATCCCAATTTCCCTGCCTGAATCCCAATTTCCCTGCCCAAATCCCAATTTCCCTGCCTGAATCCCAATTTCCCTGCCCAAATCCCAATTTTCCTATCCAATTTCCCAGCCCAAATCCCAATTTCCCTGCTCCAGGTGGGATTTTTCCAAATCCACAGGGATCCCGACACCTCTGCGCTGGCACTGGCTAAAAAAAACATCGAAAAAATAAAATTATTTCTACAAAAAAAAATAATTAAAAAAAAAAAACCAAAACCCAAAACAAACAAACCACCTCCTCAAGGCTGTGGGGAGCAGTGAGCGAGCCACAACCCCCAGAATTCCTGCCTAAAATTCAAAATTCAAGCTTCCATGGATTTTTATCTATTTAAAATTCCCAAGGGTCAGGGCATGTCACAGAACCTAATTAGCATCTTCCTCCCATCCTCCAATCTCACTTGGATTCTGCCTATATTTGTATTTTTTTCTAGGTTTTTTTTGTTAAATATATATATATATATACACATTTTTTTTTTTCTTACAAAAATAAATTTAGGCTTTTTTTTTTTAATAATATTTTTTTCTCCGTAGAAGTCGTTTTTTTTTTTTTTAAAGTTTTTTTTTTTTTTTTTTGACTTGTAAACATCTTGAATCTTGCTTATTTTTAAATTAAGATAAAGTGAGCTCAAAGTACCCGTTCCATCGCAAAGTGCTAAGACTTCTTTGTTTTCTTTTTTTTTTTTTTTTTATTATTATTATTTTTAAGCTTTTTTTTGGAATTTTTTATTGCTTTTTTTTTGTTTGTTTTTCTGCATTAAATAAACATCCATCTCTTCCCCCAGCCCCACCACTCACCCCACCCCCCAGCACACACTCCCCTCTCACTCCCTCTCCAAAATACATTCGGCCAAAACCTGCTCTTTGCTTTTTTTTTCTTTCAAAAGTAAAAACACCAAAAAAAAAAAAAAAAAAAAGGAAAAAAAACCCAAAAGAAAAAAAAAAAAACAACAAAAAAATTAAAATAAAAGGAAGAGAATCTAAAAAGTGCTTTGAAAATAAAAGGGCTTAAAATCTCTCTGGTTTTTTTAACTTTTTTTTTTCTTTTTTGTTATTTTTTTTTTTTTTAGCATTTAAAAATGTGCATTTAGAAAACAGGTGACCAACTCAAAGGTGCCTTTTCCCCCCGAGGGTCGGGACCCGCCTCTCCAGCCATAGAGCATCTCTAGATATATATTTATATATATATATATATATATTTTATTTTTGGGAACGGGGCTGGGGGGGGGCCAGGCTGCTCCCCCCTTTCCCAAAGGCCTCCTGCTCCTTTAGGGGAGACCCCAAAAAATCCTTTTTTTTTATTTTTTTTCCAAAGGAATTTGGAGGCGTTTTTGGGGCCGCGCTGGGCGGAGCCGGGGGAGGGGAAAAAAAAAATTCCCTGGGTGGGTGGGTGGGGGGGGGGGGAGGGAAAAAAAAAATTCCCTGGGTGGGGTCGGGAAGAAAAATTCCCTGGGGGTGGGATTTGGGACCCCCCAGCCCCAAATTCTGCCGGCAGCGGGGGCTGGGCTGACTCAGGCACTTCCTGGGCACTGCGGGGTGGGGACGGATGTGGGGACATGGGGAGGGACAGGGATGGACAGAGGGATGGACAGAGGGATGGACAGAGGGATGGACAGAGGGATGGACACAATCCACGGCATGGCTGAGCCATCCCTGTGTCCCCATCCCTGTGTCCCCATCCCTGTGTCCCCATCCCTGTGTCCCCATCCCTGCCCTGTCCCCACCTCCAGCGTCCCCAGCCCCGGGTGCCCGACACAAACCCTGCCGAACCTGCTGCCCTCTCTCTCACATGATTTTTTGTTTTTTTGTTTATTTTTTAGGCAATTTTTCCAGCAATTTTTTTTTTTTTTTCCCCCCCAGCTGCTCCCCCCACCCGCAGCCCTCGCTGCCCGACTGAGCCTCGCACGGGGCTGGGGGGGACAGACCCCAAATCCTGACCCCAATCTCCTGGGAAGGAGCCCCCGGCCCCCAAATCCCAAACCCCGCCCTGCCACAGCCCTTCCAACTCCTACCGCTCCTTTTTTTTTTTTTTCTATTTTTTCCTTTTTTTTTTTCCTTAAATAGATCTCTCTCTGAAATAAGTTTTTTTTTTTTTCTTTGCTTTTTTTTTTTTTTTTTTAAACACGTGTTTGGACACAAAATAAAGCTTTGGATTTACATGGAAGCTCTTTTCCATGCGACAGAGCCACTTTCCATCCCCACCTCGTGCTTCCCTAGCGTCCTTGCCTTTCCAAGAAAAGGTCCTTGGCTATGAGGGATCCTCGGGGGAGAGCCCCGCTTACGATGGGAAGATTGAAAAACATTAATATAATATCTCTCTTTTTTTTTTGTTTCTTTTTTTTTCTTTTTTTTCCTTAAAAAAAAGGGAGAGAAACATCTTTTAAAGAGAAAAATCGGAGGAAAAGTACTAACTAGATTTTGTGACTTTGTTTGTTTTCAGGTGGTTGTTTCATCGGTTGGGGTTGGATGATTTTTTTTTTTTCTTTCTTTCTTTTTTTTTTTTTTTTTTCTTTTTGGTTTAGGAGAGTCCTTGCGCGTTACCCTCATCCGACCCTCCTGCTACATTCAATCCCGGCGCTTCGTTATTGGAATTCTCCTCAAAGTGCTGCTGCTGCTGCTGCTCCTGCTCGGTGCCCTGCGCGGTGTCCTCGGACTCGCCGGCCGCCAAGCTCCCGTCCTCGGCGCTGCCCGTGGGCGTGGGGGGCATGGCCCCGGCCTCCCTGACCCGCGGCTTGCGGCCCCTCCGCGACGGGATCCCGTTGCATCCATCTTTTTTAAGGTGCCTGTGCAGGTGGTCGGAGCGGACGAAAGTCTTGCAGCAGCTGTCGCACTGGTACGGCCGCAGCCCCGTGTGCACCCGCATGTGGTTCTTCAAGTCGTAGTTGTGGGCGAAGGCGGCCCCGCACTGCTGGCACAGGTAGGGCTTCTCCCCCGTGTGCTTCCGCATGTGCACCTTCAGCTTGTCCTGCCTGCGGAGACAACACGAGCTGTCACGCGGATTTGGGGCGCTGGAGGGGACGGATGGGGGTGGAGGAGGGTGATGTTCCGCACTGGGTGGCACTGGGATGGGGCTGGTGCAGCTGGTGTGGGGATGGGCATTGGTGCTGGGCAGCTCCTGGTGTGGGGATGGGCACCAGAACAGGGCTGGGCAGCTCCTGGTGTGGGGATGGGCATTGGTGCTGGGCAGCTCCTGGTGTGGGGATGGGCATCACCCAGTGCAGGGTGTGAGGGTAGGGTCACGTAAGGGGTCTGGGCAGGGTTATGGGGTCACACATTGCCCCATATGGGGTCTGAGCAGGGTTATGGGGTCACACATTGCCCCATTTGGGGTCTGGGCAGGGTTATGGGGTCACACATTGCCCCATATAGGATCTGAGCAGGGTTATGGGGTCACACATTGCCCCATACGGGGTCTGGGCTGGGTTATGGGGTCACACATTGCCCCATATGGGGTCTGGGCAGGGTTATGGGGTCACACATTGCCCCATAAGGGATCTGGGCAGGGTTATGGGGTCACACATTGCCCCATATGGGGTCTGGGCAGGGTTATGGGGTCACACATTGCCCCATAAGGGGTCTGGGCAGGGTTATGGGGCCACACATTGCCCCATATAGGATCTCAGCAGGGTTATGGGGTCACACATTGCCCCATATAGGATCTCAGCAGGGTTATGGGGTCACACATTGCCCCATATAGGATCTCAGCAGGGTTATGGGGTCACACATTGCCCCATATAGGATCTCAGCAGGGTTATGGGGTCACACCCTGCCCGGCCCAGGGCTGATCACAGCTATGGGGTCACACATGGCTCGTGCAGGGCCCAAGGGGCTCATTTGGGGCCGGTGTGCAGGCCAGGCCAGGGGCCAGCAGGGCGCAGCCATCGCTGCTTCCTGGAGGCAGATCCAGCCCCGAGCACGTGGCCGGGCAGGGGGAGCCCCTCCTGCCCCCCCCAGCACCTGCCCGACCCTTCCCAAACAGATCCACCCCATTCCTGGGTGGAACACTCAGATCCCAGCCCTGAACCTTCTCCCTTTACCCAAAAATCCTAAAGCTCCAGGGAAGGATCAAAGCCCTGAGGTCGTGTCCAGCTCTGAGTGACACAGAAACGGGCTTGTGAAATGAAAATTTGGCGTTTTATAACCCCTCCCCCCCTTCCAAATCTCTCTTTTCTTATCGGGAGCTGCTCCTCCCTCTGCGACCGCGCAGGAACCAGGAAACGCCAGGGAGCAAAAATCCCTGAGAAGGGCCGGGCTGGGTCCCACCCGGCCGGGAACACCCGGCTGGAACAGCCCCACTCCTCCTGGCACACCCCAAACCCCCTCCCAGGGCCGGGATCCTACAGAATGGGCAAGGGATTTGTTTTCCAGCCATGGGGAAGGAAAGTAAAGGAATAATAAAATCAGGGGGAAAAGGATCTTGGGGAATGGGAACAGCGGTGCCAAGGACTGCTCCCTGTCCCTCTCCAGCTTCTCCAGCCCAAACCCTGCCATGGGAAGAAGCAGGAGGAGGTGTTTTGGAATCTGGTGGTTTAGAAAAGCAGATTTTTTACAGGTGCCAGGCCCTCCTGGGAGCCAACAGGGAGCAGGTCCTAATCCCACAGAAAGGGAGCAGGGTCCTAATCCCACAGAATGGGAGCAGGGTCCTCATCCTACAGAAAGGGAGCAGGGTGCTCACCCCACAGAAAGGGAGCAGGGTGCTCACCCCACAGAAAGGGAGCAGGGTGCTCACCCCACAGAAAGGGAGCAGGTCCTAATCCCACAGAATGGGAGCAGTTCCTCATCCTACAGAAAGGGAGCAGGTCCTGATCCCACAGAATGGGAGCAGGGTGCTCACCCCACAGAAAGGGAGCAGGATGGAAAAAGGACGAGGTGGCACTGCCCCACCAACTCCCCCTCCCCAAAAATCCCTGTGCCCCCCTCATCTCGCAGTGCCAGCAGCTGCCAGGGACCCTGTGGCATTTCCACGTCCTGCAGTGCCCTGGGTGGTGCACAGGGGGTGGGATCGCTGTGGGATCGCTGTGGGATCGCTGTGGGACCGCTGTGGGATCTCCGTGAGATCGCTGTGGGATCACCGTGGGATCACCGTGGGATCACTGTGGGATTGCTGTGGGATCGCTGTGGGATCGCTGTGGGATCACTGTGGGATCACCGTGGGATCACTGTGGGACCGCTGTGGGATCGCTGTGGGAACGCTGTGGGATCACCGTGGGATCTCCGTGAGATCGCTGTGGGATCACTGTGGGATTGCTGTGGGATTGCTGTGGGATCGCTGTGGGATCACTGTGGGATCGCTGTGGGATCTCCATGGGATCAGCCCTGGGCCCCAGGAGCAGGGAGGTGCTGCGTGGCAGGGCCGGGGGAGCGGGGAGGGAGGGCTGGCACCCTGCCCCTGCCATTATCTGCATTCCTCAGCTCTCCAACGTGGGCTGGGCGCGGCCGCGACCAGGGGAAGGGGCAGGACACGGCCTCCGGCCCCTCCTGCCCCCCCGGCTGCACCCAGCTGCCCCAGGGATCCCACATGGATCCCACAGTGATCCCACAGGGATCCCACACGGAGCAGCCCCAGGGGATGGAGCCCCCAAAGCACGAGGGGCCTGGAAGGGCCGGCCTGGGCTGTGGGAAGTGGCACAGTGGGAACATCTGGGCAGGCAGGGAAAGGGAAGGGAAAAGGAGCAGGGAAAGGGAAGGGAAAGGGGGCAGGGAAAGGGAAAAGGAGCAGGGAAAGGGAAGGGAAAAGGAGCAGGGAAAGGGAAAGGAAAGGGAAAAGGAGCAGAGAAAGGTAAGGGAGCAGGGAAAGGGAAGGGAAAGGGAAGGGAAAGGGGGCAGGGAAAGGGATGGGAAAAAGAGCAGGGAAAGGGAAGGGAGCAGCCCCAGGCCCGGCAGCACACGCTGCCCCTCGGCAGGGCCAGGGCCGCTCCAGGCTGGGACCCCCGGCCCGGCCCAGCCCCGGCGGCCGCAGAGCCCGGGGAGAGGAGGCGGCGCCCGGCCATGGACTGGAGTGAACCGGAGCAACCCAAACAATATCCCCTTTCTTTGGTGCTCCCGTGGCCCAGGCAAGGAGCAGAGGAGCCCTGATTAGGAACAGGGCCGTGGCAAACGCCCCCGGGAGCTGCACCGGGGCTGCAGAGCTCGGCCTGCCAAGGACACGAGTGGGCTCCAACCTCCTTCCAACCCAACCAGCACCACCTCAGCCATGCCATGGAGCCGTGCCCAAACAATTCCCCTGCTCCTGCCTCGGCCACGATGGACAGAGCAAGAGCTGCAGCTCTGTTTCCCCCCCATGTCGGGTTTCCAGCAGAGCTCAGCAAGTCAGGACAGCAGGATGGTGGCACTGGCCATCCAGCCAGGCCCTTGAGATAGCTCAAGTGTCACACCCCCAAACTGCTCCCTGGAAAACTTTGGCCTCCAGCCCCAACTCGCCAGTTAGGATGGAAATGAGGTGAGCAGAGAGATAAAATCACCCAGGACCAGCCCTGTGCTGGCTCCTGGGGTGAGGGGAGGGCCAGGTTTGTGTGCAGACCCTGGGTTTGTGTGCAGTCTCTGGGTTTGTGTGCAGCCCCCAGATTTGTGTGCAGGCCCTGGGTTTGTGTGCAGTCTCTGGGTTTGTGCGCAGCCCCAGGTTTGTGTGCAGCCCCCAGATTTGTGTGCAGGCCCTGAGTTTGTGTGCAGTCCCTGTATTTCTGCAGCCCCCAGGGTTTGTGTCCAGCCCCAGGTTTGTGTCCAGCCCCTGTATTTGTATTTGTGTCCAGCCCCAGGTTTGTGTCCAGCCCCAGGTTTGTGTGCAGCCCCAGGTTTGTGTGCAGCCCCAGGTTTGTGTCCAGCCCCAGGTTTGTGTCCAGCCCCAGGTTTGTGTCCAGCCCCAGATTTGTGTCCAGCCCCTGTATTTGTATTTGTGTCCAGCCCCAGGTTTGTGTCCAGCCCCAGGTTTGTGTCCAGCCCCAGGTTTGTGTCCAGCCCCAGATTTGTGTCCAGCCCCTGTATTTGTATTTGTGTCCAGCCCCAGGTTTGTGTCCAGCCCCAGGTTTGTGTGCAGCCCCAGGTTTGTGTGCAGCCCCAGGTTTGTGTGCAGCCCCAGGTTTGCGTGCAGCCCCAGGTTTGTGTGCAGCCCCAGGTTTGTGTGCAGCCCCAGGTTTGTGCCCAGCCCCAGGTTTGCGTGCAGCCCCCGTGCCCGGCCCGTACCTGGTGAATCGGACGTTGCAGATGTTGCACTCGTAGGGCTTCTCCCCGGTGTGGGTGCGGATGTGGCGCGGCAGCTTCCCGGCGCCCTGGATCACCTTCTCGCAGATGGGGCACTTCTGGAATGCTTTCGCCCTGATCTTCTTCTCCACCTTCTGGGACCAGGACGGGTACACGTCGCCCTCGCTGGAACTGCCGAAATATTTCAAGTAATAATCCATGACCCCGTCCTCGTCCTTGCGGTCGTCGTCGCCGAGCTGCTGCCGCCCCACCGAGTTGATCATCTGCTGGAGCAGGGCGCTGGCGGCCAGGTCATCCACCTCCCTGGCATCGTCCTCCGTCTCCGTGCCCGTGGGGATGAAGCTGGGCGAGTCCCCGGCTTCCTGCGGGTCCAGAGGGCCCCTGGGGGTGCCCCCCTCCTCTTCTCCCGGGGTGGCCAAGCCACGGCTGCTGTAATGTCCGTTCTGGGAAGGGGAGAACATCCCGCCGCTGACCGGCTCCTCGTCCTCGCGGTCCAGCCACATGGCCGGGTTGCTGTCAGGGTCACAGTCACTTGCCTTTGGTCTTTCGGTTGGGGTGGCTTGCGAGTAGAAGTCCAGGCCATTGCAGTTCGACTCCTCCTCCTCCTCTTGGCCTCGGAAGTTCAGTCTCTGAAGGTCTCTCAACTCTGGGTTGGTCCACGGAAAGCTGCCTTGGTGGCCGTTCACGGGGTTGCTCTGGAAGAACTCCAGGTACTCTTTTGCTCTGAGATGGTTCCTCTGATCAATTTGATCTACTGTATCCATCTGGTCATTTTTGGCCAGAATCTTCCTCTCCAGGAGATCCGTGCAGACATCCCTGACGGCCGGGATCTCCAGCAGCGTGGCGGCGTTGAGGATGTCGTTGACGTTGGAAGTGCTGACGGTGAGGGTCGCGGTGTAGGCGAACTCCAGCAGCGCCGACAGGGCGTCCGCACTCACAAAGTCTATCTCATACACGTTCTGCTGGTCCACCACTAACCCTGAGGTGAAGAGCTTCTTGAAGTACTGGCTGCACGCTGCCAGGACGGAGCGGTGGGTGGGGAACTCCTGGCCTTCCACCAGGATGACCACGTCGCACAGCAGCCCGTTGTTCCTCTGCTCATTCAGGCTGCTGAGGATGTCGCTGCTGTGATCCGGGAACGGGATCCCTATGGGGCCGTCCACGCCACCCGCCATCTTCCACGCTGAAGGCTGTGGGGAAGGAGGGGGGAAGGCCGTGAGTCAGAGCTTGGAGGCATCGGGAGAATTCCCAAATTCCTGAGGGACGCGCCCGGCAGCACCGCGCGTGTCCCCTGCGCCTCTCCCATCATCCTGCCCGTCCTGTGCTTACCTGGGGAGGAGGAGGAGGAGGAGGAGGAGGAGGAGGAGGAGGAACAACAGAGCCCAGGTGCTCTCAAGCGAGAACAGCTGAATTAGCACGGATCCGGGCCAGAGCAGCAAGCCTTGGCAGGGAGTTGGCATCACCCAGCCAGGCAGCACCTGGAGCGGGCACAGCTGTGCCCAGCGTGGGGCTACGGCGGCCTGAGCCTCCCCAGCGCATCCCAGTCCGCCTCTGGGAGCATTTCCCATTCCCATTCCTGCTGGGAAGGTCCCCAGCTCGCTGAGAGCAGCCAACACAACGATGTCATCACCGGGAACACCGGTGCCATCGCTCATCCCTGGGTGCCAGAACACCTGGAGAGATGTGGGCAGGGAATATCCTTTGGGAAGGGCAGGGAGAGGGGAGCCCCAGCCACCCCAAGCTGCTGCTGCAGGTGTTTGACAGACCTGAGCTGATCCCTGGAAGCCCAGGCAGCTCCTGCTCCTTCCTGAGAGCAGGAGAGAGGAAAGGATGCTGGGATCACCAAGTGCCAGCACCAGCCCCGGATCTTGGACAGGTTCCAGCAGAAGCAACAGCTCTTCCCAATGCCAAGGGTTTGTTTGGGACAAGATAAATAAATAAAGTCACTCCTGACACATCCACTTGGCTCCAAAGGCTGGAAAAACCCAGAGGGACCCCCTCTGCTGGGAAATGGGCACTGGGGCCCGACTGTGACCCTGAGCAGCCCTGAATTCTCCCACAATCCCAGTCTTTGGGATCCCAAAAATGAGAAATAACATCTCCCTCCTGTCCATCTCAAGCAGCAAATCCACATGCTCCTTGAAGCAGCGATGCCTTTGCTGGAAAATCAATGTAATTCCCCCCATCCCAAGCACTGGGATCAGCAGGAGCCAAGAAATCCACGCACAAAACCAGTCCAAAAATCACCCTTGGCACAAGGCTGGAGTATCCAAGTTCCTGATTTCCAGATGGGGAAACTGAGGCACGGCGGGACGTGGCCTGTCCCACGCCATGGGGGGACAGATGAGTCAGGATGGATCCAGAACAGGAATAATTATTCAGGAAGCAACTCCCAGCCCCGGGTCCCAGCACGGAGCAGGAGCCCAGGTTGCACAACTCTGGCTTCCCCCACCCACCCCCGGCCTCCTCAGTAGTTTTCCATATTTACTTATTTTCGAAAAGTTTTGTTAAGCCCAGAAAATAAGTTTAGCTTTGGCACCTTCCTGTTTTATACAGAGAAAAGGCAGGAGAAGGCAGGTCTGAGGCTGTGGAAAACGGATCTGGAGCAAATCCCTGGATAATCAACAGCAGGAGGACACCGGCGTTCAGCTCCCAGCTGGAATGGGATGGGGGTGAGGAGGAGGGAGGATCCTGGGGGGCTGAATGTGCAGGGCAGGCACCAGTCCTGCCACCAAAACCAAACACCAAAGCCAGGTGTCTTCCTGAGACACCCAGGATCAACTCCAGAGCCACCCCCTGGAGCTCTGGGATTTGACCTTTAAACCCTCATTTCATGGATTTTTTTACATCAGGGAGGAAAGGGCTGTTTGGTGGCACCCAGCCCCAGCTTCAGGTGTGACTTTGGGCAAGGTCACCCCATGCCAGCATCCCCAGGGGATCCCAGAGGAATCCTGAGCTGGGATTCCAGGGATGCTTTGCTGTCTCAGCACTGCTTGTCCCATTCCCACTGGGGCAGCTCCAGAACTCCCCAAAACCTGACCGGGGCCACCGCACACAGAAAAGCAGATCCCATATCCCTGCCAGCCCCAAAACCAGCATTGAAGCTTCCCCCTCTCCTTCTTTTCTACAAGGGATGCTTCACAATTTTTTTTTCTCCCAAAACCAATGAATTTGAGCTTGTCCCATTCCCACTGGGGCAGCTCCAGAACTCCCCAAAACCTGACTGGGGCCACCGCACACAGAAAAGCAGATCCCATATCCCTGCCAGCCCCAAAACCAGCACTGCAGCTTCCCCCTCTCCTTCCTCTCTATAAGAGATGCTTCACAATTTTTTTTCTCCCAAAACCAGTCAATTTGAGCTTGTCCCATTCCCACCAGGGCAGCTCCAGAACTCCCCAAAACCTGATTGGGGCCACCGCACACAGAAAAGCAGATCCCTGCCAGCCCCAAAACCAGCATTGAAGCTTCCCCTTCTCCTTCCTCTCTATAAGAGATGCTTCACAATTTTTTTTCTCCCAAAACCAGTCAATTTGAGCTTGTCCCATTCCCACCAGGGCAGCTCCAGAACTCCCCAAAACCTGATTGGGGCCACCGCACACAGAAAAGCAGATCCCTGCCAGCCCCAAAACCAGCACTGAAGCTTCCCCTTCTCCTTCCTCTCTATAAGAGATGCTTCACAATTTTTTTTCTCCCCAAACCAGTGAATTTGAGCAGGATGCAGCATTTGGAAGCTCCGGGCAGGGGTCCTGAGGGAGCCGTGTCTGTCCCCCCCACACACCCCCAGCTCTGGGGACCACAGGGAGCAGCCAGAGCATCCAGGCAAGGTCACCCCCCCCACCCTGGGGGCTGGGATAATCATCCCGACAGTGTGGGAATGGCTGCAGGGTCATGAGACTGCCGAGGGCCGGGCTGGAGCCTGCTCCAACTCGGCCACCCCGCACACAACACGGCCTTTGTGTCCCACAGCCGCGGTGGCTGAGGACAGCCGGGGCAAAGGGGGCGTCCCGAGCCCCCCAGGAATGGGTTCAGGGCCTGGATGCTCCAGCCACATCCAGTACCCGAGTCCTTAAAACATCACCCCCATTCCCTTTCCAAGGGGCTGAACAGTTTAGGAATTGCCAATGGGAAAGGGAGCGTTCCAAAGTATGGATTTGGGGTTTTGGGAACTTCTTGAGTCTTGACTCAAAAGACATTCCAAGCACCCCAAATCCACTGCTTGCTCATGGCACCAGCACTCAACACCACGATGGAATGGGCAAAATCCACCTGGCAATGTCCTGGAGCAAGGTGACAAGTGACAAAAGCCACTGGCACAACCACAGCTCGTCCCCTCCCTGGCAAGGAAAGGTCTGAATGGGCCACCAAGTGGGAGCTTCAACTACTGACCTAAATTTCCCAGCAGCTCCAGTCTCTCCCTGCCTGCCCGGCTGCTCCAGGTCCCTGTCCCAGACTGGGTGGCTCTGCAGGGCTCAGAGGTGCCACATTTCACCCCAAAAGTGGCTGCGGGGGAGAAGTGTGGGAATGGCCCTCACAGACAAGTGGGAGGGAACCATCGAGGTGAAATACAGCCCGTGAGAAAGAGGCGTTGGAGCAAGAGCTGAGCCCTCCAGGGGATTTAGGAACATCATTGACAGCCCTGGTGGGACACTCTGTGCAGCCCAAACCCCGCTCTCGGCCCCTTCGGCGTTTCCAAAATCCCAACACAACGGAGCTGGGGCTATTCCAGCTCCACAGCTCAGCCCGGCACACACAGCCCAATTCCAGGCAGGAAAAATGTCATTTTTTGGGTGGTCAGTGGGAGTGAGGGAAGTTCTCCACCTCCCTGAGCTGATGTTCCACATCCAGCTGATTCCCCATCGCCTTTGGACGCTGCTCCTCAACACGGAAATGGAATCCCTGAGGTTGGAAACACCCTCCAGGTTCATCGAGTCCCAGCTGTGCCCAATCCCTACCTTGTCCCCAGCCCAGAGCACCCAGTGCCACCTCCAGCCTGTCCTTGGGACACCTCCAGGCATGGGGACTCCCTGGGCAGCCCCTGCCAATGTCTGATCATTCTTTCCATGCAGAAATTGTCCCAGTATCCAACCTGAACCTGCCCTGGTGCAACTCAAGGCTGTTCCCTCTTGTCCTGTTGTCCCCTGGGAGCAGAACCTGACCCCTCCTGGCTGTCCCCGCAGTCAGGAGTTGTGCAGAGCCAGAAGGTCACTCCTGAGCCTCCCCAGCTCCCTCAGATGTTTTTCCAGACTCTTCCAAGCTCCATTCCCTTCTCTGGGCTCACTCCAGCCCCTCTATGAGGGGCCAGACCAGGACACAGCACCCGAGCTGTGACCTCACCACTGCGATTTTATTTTCTATTTTTTAAACTCAATTTCTCACCTCTCTCCTCCCAGACCCCCCCCCCCACCAGCCCAAGAACAGCACCCAGAGCTCACTGAAACCCCTGAGCTTGTGCTTCCCTCAGCAGGATGTCACCCAATCCCTCTCCTCCAGGAGCTCTGGAATTTGACATTTACATTCAAATGAGACGACCACATCAAGATGGGATCACAACCAAAAGTGCTGACAAAACACCTCTTTAATTACCAGTTTTCCACAGAACCTCAGTGGGCTTTTTTTTTTTTTTTCCCTTTTCCCTTCACTTCTTTGCCTTAAAATTTAGAGGAAGCTGAGCAGTTTGGGAGGACTCAGGAATACACAGGTGGAAGAGCTCGGTCACGCCTGGGGAACTGGGAACAGCCAATGTTCTCTAGGTGCTCTAATCCGGAAAAGATCCCAAAACCCTTTCCAAAAGCAGAGGTGCCGCCCACTGCAGCAGCACAGGTGAGAACTTGAGCAGCACCTGGCACCTGCTCGGGGCAGGAAGGGAGAATCAGCATCATCCTTTCCATGGAGCACGAGGCAAAATGGCTTTAGGGAATTCTGTGATCCACAAAGCAACATTTCCTGGGAAGAGCTGAGCTCTGGGACATGGCCCGTGGATGTTGAGGGACTTTGGACGTGAGTATGGAGTTACAGGTTAAGAGGGAAAGGATTCAAACTGACAGGGCAGGGTGAGATGGGATATTGGGATGGAATTCCCAGAGGAGCTGTGGCTGCCCCTGGATCCCTGGAAGTGTCCCAGGCCAGGTTGGAGCACCCTGGGATACTGGAGGATGTCCCTGCCCATGGCAGGAATATTTAAGGTCCATCCAACCCAAACCACTCCAGAATTTGGGATACTCAGCCTCTTGCTCAAGGTGCCCAAGGATCCCAAGTTGCTCTGGGATTTCTTGGAGCAAACACACACAACTGAGGCAGCAGCACCAGGGAAGAATTATTAAAATAATGGTGCTTTACACCAAAAAACACCCCAGGGCTTGCTGCCCAAGGCCCAAACACGATCCCAGCATTCCCCCACCACCAGCTGGAGAAACGGGTGCTTTCCCCTAGGAACAGCTCACACCCCACAAGTCCTGACCTCTTTATATTTAGGGACAGACCATCCCAGTCCCCCCGTCCTTCTCCCAGCTGCAAGGACACCTCTGCCAGCCTGGATGCCTGGGGATAAGGCAGCTCTGCGGCCACGGGGAGCAGGAGGCAGTGCCTGTGCTGACACCAGCCCAGGACAGGCCCCAGCAGGTCTCCCTCTGCCCAGGATCCACCCGAAACTCTGCCGAGGCCTCGGGACACACACCTTGCACGGAGCAGCCGGGGAGGTGGGAACGTGGCAGGCAGCAGGAAGGGAAGGAGGTGTTTTGGTTGCTTGGGAGAAGTCACAATTCCAACCACTCCACAAAGCCATGGAAACTCAACTGCTCCCAACAAGGAAATGTGCTAAAATGATAGTTTAGGGTCAAGCTATCCCAATTATTTGGACCTGGAGAACCCACTGGATGTTCCTGAGAGGAAGACCCTGCACATCAACAGAAGGAATTGCACTGTGGGAAAAATCAAGATTAAAAAAACCCTCAGCACGCTTTTATTTTAAATAAAACTACATTTTCAATGTTGCAGTGGGAAGAAATCCTCGGTCTTGAGAAGGCAATGGAGTCATCAATGGCAAAGAGTGAATTCCAGCTTTCTTCTGTCCTGACTGGACATCCCATCTGGGGTAACATGACCAAGATCATGCAGCTCTTGAAGTGAAGAGATTGGAGCAGAACTAGTGCCCTGCAAACATCTGTGGGCTGGTTTGGACAATCTGGCTCTGTTTTCCAAGCATGGGCATCCATCCCCTCCAGCCCTTAACAGGGAAAAGCGACTGCAGCTCTGGATTTGGGATGTGAGGAATGAGGAATGAGACTGAACCACACGAGGAGGGTTCAGCTGGTTCCCAAAGAGACTCCAGATCACACCCCTGACCAAACCCAGCTCCAGGGGTTCCTCAGAGTGGTTGGATTGTTCTGGTCCTTCCAAAGATCAGAGCATCCCACATCTTGTAGGTCCTTTGGATGCTGGAATGCTGCTGCAAGGGCTCTGGAGACCCAAAGGGGCTCCAAGAGAGATGGGGAGGGACATGGAGTGACAGGACAAGGGGAAATGGATTCAGAGTAGTTTTAGATGGGATGTTGGGAAGGAATTCTTCTCTGTGAGGGTGGGGAGGGAGTGGAATGGAATCCCAAGAGAAGCTGTGGCTGCTCCATCCCTGGAAGTGTCCAAGGCCAGGCTGGACTGGGCTTGGAGCAGCCTTGAAGAGTGGAATGTGATGAACAGTGGAAAGGGGTGGAACTGGATGAGCTTTAAGGTCCCTTCTACCCAAACCATTCTGTGATGAGTCAAAGTCTCAAATTCAAGGTGAAGTGGAAGAACATCTGAGATGTTCTGACAGCTCCTGGGCTCCAGCAGCCTCCCCTGCCTCAGCCCAACCCGGCGGACTCGTGGTGTGACCGCGTAACCAAAACAGCCGGGCTGACCTGGCCAGGTCCGACCTGCCAGGGAGGTTTTCCTCTCCCTGCTCCACGGGAAGCTCCAGCACAGCCAACCCCACTCCTACAGCCCCTTCACACAGAGCAGCTGCTCCAAGGGAAAGGAAATCTGCCCCAAACCCTGCAGATCCTGGGGCACAGATTGACACATCCCTGAAATCCCAGAATCCCAGGCTGGTGTGGGTTGGGAGGGACCTTGAAGCTCATCCCGTCCCATCCCATGGGCAGGGACACCTTCCAGTATCCCAGGGTGCTCCAACCTGGCCCTGGACATTTCCAGGGATCCAGGGGCAGCCACAGCTCCTCTGGGAATTCCACTTCAGGGTCTCCCCACCCTCCCAGGGAGGAATTCCTTCCTGATATCCCATCTATCCCTGCCCTCATTTTGAAGCCATTCCCCCTTCCCCTGGCACTCCAGGCCCTTGTGAAGGGAAGAGCCAAAGCTCTCCATGAGCCATTAATGCCCAGGGAAGGAGCACCTAAAGCACTGCAGGAACAGCCAGGACACACCAGGATTTGACAGCAAGGAGGTTCAGAGAGGAAAGGAGAATCCCACATCCTGCAGCTTCTGGCAGCAAGAGCAATTGCTGAAGTCTGGATGGGGCACTGGATCTGAACATCCCTCAGACCCTCCATGAGCACCCCAGGAATGGAATAAAGACCCATTAAAGCAGGAGCCATGGAGGGACCACCATGGTCAGGCTGGAGGTCTGGGATTCCTCATCACCGACAGGGAATTTTTGGGAATGCTGCTATGGAGCCACCAGGAAGAAAGGGGCTTGCTCCTCTTGGTTTTCCCAAACTGCCTGAATTGCAGTGGTTTGCACATGCTGGCCCAGACGAGGCTGGACAAGCCAGCTGTGGAATTGTTCCAGTGGAAGGACAAGTGCCACCAAGGAACAGGCTCACTCAGATTCATCCCAAGGGCCTGGGAAGGACTCTGCATCTCCCAGGAAACCTGGTGGTATTCCCAGAGACACGGCTCCCTCTCCAAGGATTCAGTTCCACAGCCCAGGAAGACAAGGGATGACCCAATGTCACATTCCACAGCTCCCTGGGATGTAACTGGGATGGGATTTCCTTGCAGGGCCCAGCACAGCTCCTGAGAAACTTCAGTTTCCAGCTGCTGGCCAAAGGCAGGACATGGACCTTGATGGACAATGGTCAGTGCTGTTCCAGAGGATCCCAAACCTGCAGCCAAGGCACAGAGCCCTGACAGCACCAAACTCCTCTCATGTTGCAAGGTGAGCCTGAACTGGTTCCTCCACCCAGCCCTCCTTGCCAATTTTCTCCTTTGTCATCAGAGGCCGGATTTAATCCGGCAGGAATGTGCCTTGGTTTGAGCCCGGGGAGTCTCCCACCCGAGCTCTGTGTGTGAGGGTTATTTTGGGGTGAGAAGCTCCTCCATCCTCAGCACTGTCACTCTGCCTCAGCACAATGTCCATGGCACCAACTCCATGTGCTGGGATTGTCCCCAACAGGTCACAGGAATTTCCCTGCACTGAGATAAAACAAACCTCAAACTGCTGAGAGCTGCTCAAAGACCCTCAATCCCTGCTCCAAACCCACCTCTGCTCCAGCAACTCCCAGGCCTCCCTCAATCCTCAGGCTAAGCTGAGTCCATCTGAGCTCAGCCCAGAGCCCAGGAAGGCCGGATACCCTGGAATTCATGGGAACTCCCTGTTTTGCTGTTCAAACAAACCCTTTTCACCGAGCCCAAATGTGCCCACCCTGCTGCAGTCCTGGCCCTCCAACAGGTTCTCTCCCACGCGGCTCCTGGGGGAAAACTCCCTGGTTTTGGGAGATTCTGGACAACACCAGGCCGTGGCTGAGCCAGCCACAGTTCTCCAAAATACTTCAGAAAGTCTCAAGAGTTGCACGGAAAAAGGGGAAGAACTGCACAAAGCACGAGGCTGCGTGTGCTCCAGCGCTGGCTGCAGGAGCAGCTCTCTCCCAGGAGAGTTCTTTTCCAACCTGGGAGCCCCGGGAGCCTGGAGGCACCAGGATCCAGGCAGGAATAAGCAGCTGCTTTCCAAAAAGGCAACGTGGGGCCCCTTTCCAAGGGAGCAATTGAGGACTCGAAGCTTTAACCCCCGGCACGGCCCAGCTGCTCCAGGTTGGAGGACAATCAGAGCAGGTCATGCTTGGACACCCCCTCCCCTTCAGAGGCCAAAGCCTGTCCCCACTCCAGCCAAAATTTCCTCCAGTGTTTCCTTGAGAAAAACCAAGCCCATCTGCCCCTTCATCCCACATTCCCCCTCTCCTGTCACAGCTCTCGTGGCCTCCTGAACTAAGAGAATCATAAAAACTGCTCAAATCCCAAATGGCCCCATTCCCACAGGTCTCAGACAGCATTTACCCCCTCACTCCATGTTCCCCTCCCTGTCACACCTCTCCTGACTCCTAAACAGAGTCCTAAGAACTGCTCAAACCCCAAATCCCCCCATTCCAGCAGCAGCCCCCAAAGCACCCATCCCTGTCCCCTGTCCCAGGATTCCCTCTGCAGCCCCGTGTCCCCCCCTGCCACTCCTGACATTCCCTGCCCGAGGCTCTGGCATTAATCTAATTGCCTCAAATGACACCTCACAGACCGGTTGTTCTTTTCCACACCGGGAAAGTGGGGAGGGGGGAAGAAAAAAAAAAAAAAAAAAAGGGGAAATAAATAAAAGAATAAGACTGGAGTTTGTTGAGAGAGCAGGGCAGGGCAGTCCCTTATGTAATTCCCAGTTTGTGGATTAACAGACAGCTCGTCCTGCCATTCCCGGCTCCGGGTGATGACGAGCAAAAGCGAATCCCCGGAGCAAGCGGGGCTTCATCCCTGGCAATGCTCTCCTGCCACGGAGCTCCTTCCTTCCTGCCCTGCTGGGATGCACAGGGGGAATGCTGATCCCTGTGCTGATCCCTGTGCTCTGCCTGTTGGGGCAGGAGGCTCCGAGGAACTGCACAGCAGCAACCTGTAGCTACAAGCCCACCTCGGGCACCTTCCCAGCTCCAGCAAACAACGGGGGAAAAAAAAAAAAATAAAAGACATTTACTCACTGGTTCCCAGCGTGCCGGTGGGAAATAAGGAGGTGCACGAAGCAGGAAGGAAATGGGTGCAGGAGTGGAGTGAAAGATGGGGAGGAGGGAGTTAAAACGCAGCGCTGGGACCGGGGAGCATCCTCTGCTTTGGAGAAACCAGGCAACAGGGACAGGTCGGGAGAGGGTCACGGGCTTCAGGTGGGCACAGGGGTGGGAAACAGGAGGAGGAGGATCCCGAGGGTGCCCCAGGAGGACGCGGCTCGGCGGGGATGCGGGAGCAGCGTTCCAGCCGGCCAGGCCAGCGCTGGCAGGTCACGCTCCCGCCTCTCCGGCCGCACATTTTTCCAGGGATGGGCGAAGCCAGGGTGTTGGGAAGCCGCTGATTGCCAGGGGAATCTGCGGCTCATCCCACCGACGTGCCCTTGGCTCCCACCTGCAGCCCCGGGGCAGCTCCCGGCAGTTTCCAGTTTCTCGCACCTTGTCGCATTAAGCTGAGCCCTATAGTTCCCTTTCACCTGCAGCCCGGAGCTGCTGCGGGACATTCCCAAATCCCGGGGCTCCGGGGGAACGAGCCCCCGCCGGGATTCAAGGCGGGGAAGTCGCGCCCCGGCTCTGCCACCGGAGCCGGCGGTGCCACCGGGCGGGTGGGAAACTGAAACTGAGCGTAGGGAAGGCGATACGGGCAGGGGGCTGGGCGAGGAACAATCGTCCCTGGCGACTCGCAGAGGATCCCAGCGCTTGCCTGACCTCGTTTACTCCCGCTGACGTCCTCCAGAGCTCCTCTGGGACGCTGCAGGCACAGGTACAGGGACGGACACAGCACCAGTCTGGATCAAAGGGCCACGCGATTGGGGAGAAACGCTTCCCTTAGCCCAGACACTGCCTTGTCTTCTTCCCTTTCCCTGAGTTCTGCTCCTCAAAAGGCTTTTAATTACAGACTGGGACCGGTCTGCTCAAATTTGAGGTTAAGGCTGGTTGAGAGTGTAGTTAAAGCAACTGTTTATTGCCTGGACTAGGAGAGATAACGAGTCGGGTTCTAATTGTTCGCCACACAAGCTCATCTTCCAAAAAACTCAGCATCCCGAGACGGGCAGAAAACCCTCAAGTGTCAGTTTTAATCAAGATTAAACCACAGTTCTCAAGCATTTAGACTCTGTCTCAAACACAGACTCAGGATTTCACAGTTTTTAGGTGGGACACCTGCACGGGACTCGATCCTGCAGTTAAACCCCAGCACTTGATCCCAAAATAAGGTTTTGAAGGGAGATAGGAGCACCCAAAGCTCCAGAGAGCCTCGATGGCAGCATAAATTTCACCCCTCATTTGCGTCCTGTGCCCACATCCAAATTCCCACGCT
This sequence comes from Vidua macroura, assembly GCF_024509145.1. NCBI lineage: Eukaryota > Metazoa > Chordata > Aves > Passeriformes > Viduidae > Vidua > Vidua macroura. Next base: position 5,017,880 of record NC_071596.1, on the reverse strand, counting down.
GGGAGAACAACTGGAATTTTTAATTCTGCTTCCAAAAGTCACCAAACACGAAGGGAACCCGGCCGCCCTCACTGTGCCAAATTAATTCCACCCAGCTCCTCCACAGAGCAGAGCTCCTCATGAAGCCACAGCTAAAGATCTTCACCAGACCCACGGCCACGGGATGAAATACGAGTGAAAAACGATTAATAATTAAAAAAAAAAAAAAAAAAAAAGGCAGAGGAAGAGTTGCAGAGCAGCAAAGTGAGGAACTACTTTCATTCACCACCACATTTATTAAGAGCTCCTGCCTTGCAAAACCCTCCCTGGAGTTACTGAAGCAATTAAGGCTTGGTGGAAAAATCCCACCATCTCACCCGTGTTTGGGTTGCGCCTCTTCACTCCCTCTTTCACCAGAACAAGCCTAAACAGGGGCCAGAATGAATATTAAACAAGAAAGGCTCCTCTCTAATAAACTCCTCCGTTTCTCTCGGTCTCTTTTATTTTTTTTTTTTTTTTAAGTAGTTGAAATCCAACAACTCCAGCAAAACCATCAGAATTAAAGCCAGCCCGGCTCTCTTCCTGCTCAGCCTCCAGAAGAGCCCACACGCTGCAATTTCCAACCAGGACGGGCAGAATCCTTGAGAAATCACACAATTCCTTGAAATATACCACCACCAACCACCCCAAACGCTTTTGGAAAGCGCCAGGACGACCTTTTAGCTCCGCTGCTACGCTGAGCACAACTTCAACCCTCATTAGGTTGTAAATTCTTCCAGGCAGAACCTTTCTCTCCCCACGTCTATAAAACAGTTATTATATAAGTTATGGCTTTGATAGCCAGGACAATGAACAGCTCTGGGAACACGGCTGCTCTTGAACTGGGACTGGCAGCAAACTCTTACCAAGAGTCCTTGAGCCCAAAGAAACTTTGGCTGCCCAAAACCCGAGGGTCTGCACGAGCTCAGGGAACACGGAGAGCCAGGCAGGGGCCAGGCAGTCACGTCGGCTGGGCTTGTACAACAGGAACTGTCGCTTTCAGCACAGGAACGCCGGGGTTGACACGTTCTGGTGCTGCTGCCGGAGTCCCAGGGCTTTCCATGGAATCATGGAATAACCTCAGCAGGAAGGGACCCACAGGGATCATCCAGCCCAGCTGCTGGCCCTGCACAGACACCCCAATAATCCCACCCTGCGTGTCCCTGGCAGTGCTGTCCAGATGCTCCTGGAGCTGTGGCAGCCTTGGGGCCGGGGCAATTCCCTGGGGAATCTGCCCAGCGCCCCACCATGCTCTGGAAAAAGAACCTTTTCCTGATATCCAACCTCAGCCTCTCCTGATACAGCTTCATAAACCAACTTTCCCCACACTCCTGGACCAGCACGGCCAAGGAACCCTTTCCCTGGCAGTGCCCAGCTGCCAGCCCACGGTCCCAGCAACGACGCGTCCCTGACTTTGTCCCGTCTCCAGCCTCACCAAGCACCGCTCCGAGGGGAAGAGGGCAGGGACCTTTGGCTGTGTCACGGGGGCCTCAGCACGGCACGGCAGTTTTGGGCACCTGACCGGAACCACCACGTCCAAGCCCGAGCCCCGCGGCGGGGGATGACGCTGAGAAGGCAGTGCCGGGTCCCCCGGGAATGTTTTGGCAGGAGCCAGGGATGCTGCCCCTCACGCCGAGCTCCCGCCGGCCTCGCTGCTGCGCAGCCCCGCGGGGGGGGGGGGGAAACGCTTATCCCGCCGGGCTCCTCCGGGCAGCAGCGCCCCAGCCCCGCGGGGGGATTATCGCCGTGGCCCCCCCCTGCCCGCAGCCGGCCGGGGGGAGATAAGGGACGGCCAAGGGGGGGTAAAAACAACCCCGGAACGCGCAGGGCCGGAGCGGGGCGGGCAGGGCCGGGCCGGCGCCCCCCGGCCGGCAACGACCTTGGGGTGCGCGGGGACGGCCCGGCCCGACGCCCCCGCACGGGGCGGCCCCGGGGGACCCCACCCATGACCGGCCTCCCCCCCCCGCCGGCCCGGGCCGCCCCCCCCCCGCGGGGCCCACAGGGAGCCTTGGCCGGGCGCCACGACCCCACCCCTTCCCCCGGGCGGGCGCCGCAATGGAGGCCGGGGGGAGGCGGGGGCGGGGGGCGCCGGGGGGAGGAGAGGGGTAGGGGGGGTGGGGAGGTGGCGGTGGAGGCCCCGCGGGGGCGGCGGGGCGGGCGGGGGTCGCGGCGGGGCCGGGCGCGGGCGGGGGTCGCGGGCCCGGGCGGGGGGGGCCGCGCAGGCCCCGCCGCGCCCGTCCCCGGCCACCCCGCGCGGCGCCCGCCATTGGGCCGGGCGGCGGCGGGCGGGGCGGGCGCGCGGGGCGGAGGGCGCGCCCCGATTGGCCCCGCCCGCTGCCCATCAACACGCCTCCCGCTCGCCCCGCGCGCGGGGGCCGCCGGGAAGCGCAGTCCGCTCGCCCGCCGGCACCTGCGGCGCGGCGCCGCCGAGGGACTACAACTCCCGGCAACCCCCGCGCCGCGCTGCACACCCCCCCCCCTCCTCACTCCTCCCCGCTCCCAACCCTTCCCCCCCCCCCCCCCCTCCGCGACCCCCCCAGCACGGCCCGGCCAAGTACAACGTATACGGAGGGGGGGGGGCAGCCCCCACCCCCCCCGCAACGGACCCAACCGACCCCTCCCCACCCCCCCACTCCCCCGGGGACACGGGGGGGGGGGGGAGGGTCAGGCCCTACCCACCCCCCCCCCTCAACATGCGAGCCCCCCCCCCCCTTTCACCGCGCCCACCCCTCAGTTCCGTACCGGGCGGGGGCCGTGCGGTCCGGGCGAGCGGAGCGGGCCGCGCCGTGCCGAGGCGGGCGGGCCGGGCCGTGCCGAGGCGGGCGGAGCAGGCTCTGGCCGCCCCGCGGGAGCTGCTCGCCGAGGCCCGTATGCGGCTCCTTCCTGCTCCGGCCGGGGCCGCCCCGCTCTTAAAGGGGCCGCGCGCCGCCCCCCCCCCGCCCGCCGCCCCCCCACACCCGCCCCCCCCCCGCCCGCGGGGCGCAGCCGCCTCCGGCCGGGGGGGGGCGCAACGCGGCGCGGCCGAGGGGGGGGGGGAAAGGGGGGCTCGGGGGGGAGCGGACGGGGGAGACCCGGGAAGGGACCCCGCGGAACCCCCCCCACCACCACCGCCACCACCACGCGAGCCGGAGTCACGCGTGTCACACGGTGTCGCCTCATCGCCCGGGAGTGTCACGCAGACCCCAGACCCACGGTGTCGCCTCATCGCCCGGGAGTGCCAGGCAGACCCCAGACCCACGGTGTCGCCTCATCACCCGGGAGTGCCACGCAGACCCCAGACCCACGGTGTCGCCTCCCCACTCCCCCTTGAGTGTCACACAGACCCCGGAGCCACGCGTGTCACACGGTGTCGCCTCATCACCCCCCCCTCCCCGGGAGTGTCACACAGACCCCAGACTCACGGTGTCGCCTCATCACGCCCCCTTTCAGTGTGTCACACAGATCCCAGAAACACGCGTGTCACACGGTGTCGCCTCCCCACTCCCCCCGGAGTGTCACACAGACCCCAGACCCACGCGTGTCACACGCTGTCGCCTCCCCACTCCCCCCGGAGTGTCACACAGACCCCAGACCCACGCGTGTCACACGGTGTCGCCTCATCACCCCCCCCCCCCGTCATTGTCACACAGACCCCAGACCCACTCGTGTCCCCACTGGGTAACCCCCCCCAGATCCCCTGTGGGTCACCCTGCCCACGGGCCACCCCACGGGTCACCCTGGTGTCCCCCAGACCCCCTCGTGTCACCCCACGGGGCACCTTCGCCGGCCCCAAACCCACTCGTGTCCGCACCGGGCGCCTCTTTGAGCCCCTTTGGGTCACCCTACCCACCTGTCACCCCCTTGGGGCACCTCTGTGCCCCCCAAACCCACGGGTGTCACCCCACAGGTCCCTTCTGTGTCACCCTACCCACCTGTCACCCCCCTTGGGGCACCTCTGTGCTCCCCAAACCCACGGGTGTCACCCCACGGGGCATCTCCCCCGGGGCCTCTGGGTCATCCTTTATGTGTCACACCCCCAAAGCCACTCGTGTCACCTCTCGGGTCACCTACCCACGTGTCACCCCCTTCCCGTGCCCCCAGACCCACGTGTGTCCCCACAGATCCCCCCAAACCCACTCGGGTCCCCCACACGGGCACCTCCCCGCGCCCCTCCGGGTCACCCCACCTGGCTGTCACCTCCCCACGCCCCCAGCCCCACTCGCGTCACCCCACAAGGTCCCTCCCTCCCTCGCAGGTCACCTCCCCAACCCACCACGTGCCACCCCTCCAGTGTCCCCAATGTCCCCGCAGCCCTTCCCGGCCACTCGTGTCCCTCGGGACCCCCCCCCCCCCCGCTCGCTGCCCCCCCCCACTCTGGGAAGGGGACACGGAGCCCAAGGTCACGGTGGGCTGCGAGCCAGCCTGGCAAGGACAGGACAAGCCCGGGCTCCGGGCCCGCCCTGGGGGCGGCGGAGGGGGGGGGGGGGACACGGGGACACGGCCGCGGTTGTCCCCACCCGGGCGGGGCTGCGCCACCCCCAGCACCCCGCTCGGCAGGGAACAGCTCCCGGGATTCCAGCGCCTTCCCGCGTGGAAAAAAAAAAACCAAAAAACCCCCAACCAACCAAAAAAAAAGCGAGATTTTCGCTGGATTTTGAATTAACGATCATCGGGGTTTGGGATTCGTTAAAGGAAGGGAAAGCGACAAAAGCAAAGCTTTGATCAACACCCCGCACACCGCGCCCCCCCCCGACTCCTGCTCGCGGGGTCCCGTTCCATGCTCGGCTCCTTGGGATTTCCCCTTTCCCCCCCTTTTTTTTTTTTCCCTTAAATAACCCCGGCTCAGCTCCTCGCCCACCCCTCGCCCTTCCCCCGCCTCCCCGGGGGGGTTTAGGGGAGTTTTGGGTCATTAACCCCATTGAGCAGGTGGGGAAACTGAGGCAGGACGAGGAACCGTGGCGGGGGGTGGGGATTGAGGGGTCCCTGAATCCCCAAACAGAGTGGGGGGAGGGTTTAGGAGGGTTTTGGGGTGGGGTTTGAGGTTGGGGCTGCACCCCCGGGCCCGTCCCTGCCGTGCCCCAGCAGCCCCAGCTCCCGACTGCTTTCGTTTTCCCCCAGCACGCCTGGGGCACGCCCTGGGTGCCCCCCCCTCCCCAAAATATGAACCCCCAAAGTGTCCCCTCGGCACCGAGACCCCCCCCCCCCCCAAAAAAATCAGCTGTGGAAATCCCTCCCCCCGTGAGGCTGGGTGGGGAGAGAACCCCAAGTCCCCCCACTGTGCCCTAAAAACTGAACAGGGGTTGGGGATCCCCCTTTTCCAACCTGGGCACCCCCAAAATCCCGCTGTGGCACAAGGGCCGTGGTCACCCCCACCCTGGGGACCCCACGGGACCCCCCCCAATTCCCAGCTGGCACCACTGAAAGCTGGCACAGCTCCCAGGGGTGCAGTGGGTCCATCCCGGGCTCTGCAGGGCACCCCAAAGCCGTGGGGGACCCCAAAACATCAGGAAAAAACAAACCAGGACCCCCCCAAAGCAGCACCATGGGAGCCTGGAGTCAGGGACCACGGCATGGGACCCCAAAAAATGTCCCAGAAGGAGCCTGGAATTAGGGATGGCACCGTAGGAGCCCCAAAAATTGTCCCAGAAGGAGCCTGGAATTAGGGATGGCACCGTGGGAGCCCCAAAAAATGTCCCAGAAGGAGCCTGGAATTAGGGATGGCACCACGGGACCCCAAAAAAATGTCCCAGAAGGAGCCTGGAATTAGGGATGGCACCGTGGGAGCCCAAAAATGCCCCAGAGGGAGCCTGGAATTAGGGATGGCACCACGGGACCCCAAAAAATGTCCCAGAGGGAGCCTGGAATTAGGGATGGCACCATGGGAGCCCCAAAAATGTCCCAGAGGGAGCCTGGAATTAGGGATGGCACCATGGGACCCCAAAAAATGTCCCAGAAGGAGCCTTGAATTTGGGATGGCACCATGGGACCCCCAAAAAATGTCCCAGAAGGAGCCTTGAATTTGGGATGACACCACGCTCGTGTCACCCCCTGAGCCCTTGCATAATTCACAGCACAAAAACTCCAAAATATTTTCCTATTTTGGGCCCAATTTGTTGTTTTTTGTTGTTTGTTTTTTTTTTTCCTCAGCTTCGCCCAGCTCCTGCTCACCCCAAATATTGAACACCCCTAAATATTTTTCACCCCCCAAATATTTCCAACTGGTTTTGGGTCCTTGGATTCTACATCCATCCCGTCCGGGGCTGCCTCGTGCCAGGATAATTCCGGTATCTCCTGCTTCCACTGGAGGCAGCCGCTGGCCAGCACATCCCAGGGAGAGCCACCAGCACGACCCAGCCCTCCTGGAGGCAGCGTTCCCGGCCGGAATTCCGGCTCCAAAGGGGTTAAACTCACCCGGGGCACAACCGAGGAGAGAAACCGCCTGGAAATGTAAAGTGCCGTTTATTTATTATTTTCCCTTCCCTCCCCATCCATGATGAAAATATCGAGTTTAAAAAAAAAAAAAAAAAAAAAAAAAATTAATTGCACCACCGAACTGCTCCATCCACGCTCTCCTCCTCCTCCTTTTCCTCCTCTTCCTCCTCCAAAACCCAGCACCAAAACTTATGGAAAATAGCCCGAAACTTGAGGAACCTTCCCTGCTTCCCACAGAAAATAAGAGGCAAAATCCATCACATCGAGCTCCAGGGTGGCTTGGCTGAGCATGAGCTGAGCCAGCAAGCACAGATCCCTCAAATCTGGGGTGTTCCCCCCAAAATTGGGGTGTTGCCCCCCAAAAAATTGGGGTGTCCCCCCTTTTGGGGATGTGGCTGCCCTGTGGGTTGGCCCCAGGCAGGGCAGTGCCTTTGTCCTGTGCTGGAAAAAAGGAAAAGGGATGAGGGATTTGGGGTTACCCAGCCCTGGTAGTTAATTTTGGGGGGGCTGCCATGATGGGATGCAGGGCAGGCAGGGGGATGGCAGCTGCCAGGCTGACTGAGTGAAAAACAGCCAAAAAAAAAAAAAAAAAAAAAAAAAAAAAAAAAAAAAAAAAAAAAAAAAAGAAGGAAAACACAAAAAAAATTCCCACCAAACTTCCCAAATCCTCACGGGGGGGGGCTCAGGGGTTGCCAAGCCCATGTGGGGGAAGGAGGGGAATGATTCACCCCAAAATCCACGTAGTGGGAAGGGAGGGGATCAGGGCCTGGGGGGCTGCAAGGTCCTCGATGGGAGGGAGAATCCAGGGACAATGTGGGCTCGGGGTGGGTTCATCCCTGGCCAGGGGGCTCCGACAGGGAATCCTGGAGCTCTGCCACATCCACAATGGCTGAGGCCACCCCTGGGATGGGCTGGAGGCAGCTGGAGGGGGAAAATGCAGCCTGGAGGGTTCTGTGTGCCCCCCATGGGATCAGGAGAGGGACCCCAACCCCGGGCACGGCCGCCGGGAACAGCCGGGCTCTGCCTCCACCTCTCCAGGGAAGGAAAATCCAAAATCCACACTCTGCCCTCACCTGGACACTGAGAAGTGGGAGCCATCCCCATCCCCATCCCCATTCCTCCCTCCTCGGCCCCATGGATCCCTGGAACATCCAGCTCGGACAAGGGCAGGCTTCAAAAGAACCGTTTAAAATCCAGGCAGGCAAACAGCGATCTCTGCTCTGCCCTGAGCCCAGCTGTGTCCCCAGGCAGGACAGTGACACTGCTCTGGGCCACCCCAGGCAGGGCTTCTCCATTCCTCACCCCACTGATTCTCCATGCCAGAGAGAAAACCAGGGATGAGGTGAAGCATCAGCTGCCCCTCATCCCTTTCCCACCTCACACCCCCTTCCTTTTTAACCCGAGTGAACACATTTCCAAAAAAAAAAAAAAAAAACCCAAAAAAAAACCCCGAACCAAAACAATAATAAACCCAAAACAAAGAAAAACCAACATAAGCAGCACCACAAATCCCAAGTGTCAGGAGCTCCAGAGCTGGAGCAGAGGCCTGGAACACCCCCACATCCGAAGGGACCGACCCCACCGGGCAGCCCCGGAGGATGGAGCCGCCCCCGGGGCCGGAGCTTTGGGGGCCGGAGCTTTGGCGCTGGGGCTCGGCGGGCTGGGAGGGAGGAAGGAGGGGCAGTTCTGCCGTGGAGGGAGGAGAGGAAGCGGTGCCAGAGGCAGGAGTGCCAGGCCGGGCTCACATGGCAGCTCGGGTGGGAGTGCTGGGCTGGTTCAGCCGCAGCGTCCGGCACAGCCAGCCCGCGAAATCCACCTCCTCCACCTCGGAGCGCTTGATGAACGTGTGGCTCTGCAAGCACAGGGGAAAACACGGTCAGGAACAGCCCAGATCCCAAAAAGCCAGCCCTGTGCTGTGGGAATATGCCCTGGAGCGGGAGGAAGATCCTGGTGCCAGATCCTGGAGAAGATTTGGGGGAAACATTTGTTCCTTGCAGCCCTCCCACTATCACAGGGAGGAATTCCTGCCCAATCTCCCATCCATCCCTGCCCTCTGGCAGTGGGAGCCATTCCCTGGGTCCTGTCCCTCCATCCCTTGTCCCCAGTCCCTCTCCAGCTCTCCTGGAGCCCCTTCAGGCCCTGGAAGGGCTCTGAGCTCTCCCTTGAGCCTTCTTCTCTCCAGTGAACCCCCCCAGCTCTCCCAGCCTGGCTCCAGAGGGACTCCAGGTTCTCCTCTGGAGCAGCTCCAGATCCTCCTGCTGCTGGACCAGAGCTGGAGGCAGCTCTGCAGGTGGGGTCTCACCTGAATCCCCCCCCACCTTTCCCTGCTGCCCAGGACTCTGCTGGATCTCTGGGATGAGAGCACAGCTGGGATCCAGCCCTCAGTGCCACTCCCTCTGCCCGGCCCCATCTGCCTCATCCTGAGCTCAGCCTGGAAATTCCCAGCCTTTGGAGCAAGAGGGATGGGGCAGGAGCTGGCAGAGTTGGTGCCACCCCAGTGCAGCAGAAAAATCCTCTCCCCACTCACCATCAGCATCTTCAGATCTGCTCGTTCTGCTGGGTTTTTAATTAAGCTGAAATGAGAAGAACAAGAGAGCGAAGCCAAGGTGAGATTCCTTGTGGGAACGTGGGGATCAGGCTGGAGAAGCTCCAGCTCTTCCAGACTGTGGGGACAAATTGTGCCCTGCAAATGGAGAAAAGGCCCTAAAGCTTGGCAGGAATCTGGGATTTTTTTTTTTTTTTTTTAATATCCAATCTCTGGTTTACTGGGAGCTCTGGCAGCACCTTCAGGTGTCCCTGTGCCCACGGGGTGACTCAGCCCCAGGATCTGCTCCACCACCCCCCTTGCCAGGCTCAGATTTAGAAGGAGCTGGGCTCCTGCTCAGCAGCCCCACAAATAAACTGCTTTTATTCCAACCCTTCCCAAGGCAGGAGCTCCCAGCACGAGGTGGGATCAGGCAGGGAGAGAGAGATCAGGCAGAACACAGAGGGTGGAGCTGCAGAGCTGTCAAGGAGCACGTCCAAGCTTCCACCTTCAGCCAGGAGATGAAATCCTCACCATTTATTTACAAACTCCTGGAAATCTTGTGTGAAGACTCCACTTGGCAGCTTGGGAGGCGGCTGTGGAGAGAAGGAAAAGGGGTTCCTGCACCACTCCTGTGTTACTGTGCCAAAAATCAGTGTCAGCTGCAGTGTCAGGGAGCTGTGCCCTACAGCCACTCTCATCCTCCTCATCCTCCCTGATTTTCCAGCCAGGAAAACCCTTCCCCTGCTGCTCCAGCTCGCTCTGCACCTGGGGGACCCCACACTGAAATCACCAAGCATCCCAATCCTAAATCCAACCTCACAAATCCCAGCTCTGGCCATGCCTATGGCTGATGAGACAATCCCAAAATGAGAATTTTCCATCACCCTGGGAAGGGAATCTGCCCTTTCCACTTGTTTGCGAGAGCTGTCCTTGCAAGTTGGGTAGGACACGAGGGATGGCCTTAAGCTGAAGGAGGGAAGGTTTAGATGGGATTTTGGGAAGGAATTCCTCCCTGGGAGGATGGTGAGGCCCTGGAATGGATTTCCCAGAGCAGCTGGGGCTACCCCTGGATCCCTGGAAGTGTCCAAGGCCAGGTTGGAGCAGCCTGGGACAGTGGGAGGTGTCCCTGCCATGGCAGGGGTGGCACTGGATGAGCTTTAAGTTCCTTCCAACCCAAACCATTCTGGGATTCCATGAGTGACCAAACATTCCAGATCCCACCCTGACTCAGCAGAGCAGGGACATCCCTGTGGAACCTCTGGGAATCTCAGCAGAGCCCTGGGAAAACAAACACCCACCTCGTTAACGATGTAATCCAGCAGCTCAAAGATGGCCATGGCAGGCCTGGTGTCCATCCCGTGGCCTGGGGGGTGACACGACACAAACGGTGCTGAGAGGCTGCTCAGGGCTCAGTTTGGGGTGAAAAACACGACTTTGGGGGGAGCTCTGCTGGCAGAGGCTGAGGCAACTCCCAGGGGAATTGAGCCATGGTTAAAGAGAAACCAAATTCACTCCCAGAATTTGGATTTCTTTCACCAGACCTCCAGTCCAGGTTTATGTATGTTTGGACAGCACCAGACCATTTACTCTGGCTGGCTGGCAGCGCTTCCAGAGCTTTCTGCTCCCAAGGAAAAGGCTCCAGCAGAGCCTCCCTGGAATCCTGGTGCTGTTTGGTGCTTCTGTGAGAGCTCCCAGCAAAGCTCTTCCCAAAAAGCTGCCTCAGGCCTGAGGAGAACCTGCTGGCAGCGCAGGCAAAGCTTGAGGAGCACAAGGGGCTGTGACAACGTCCCTCAAACCATCCTCTCCACGGGAGCCACATTCCAGCTGTGCCCACAGCTGGAATTCTGTGGGACACACGAGGGTCTATAAGGAGCCCATCGAGTCTTCAACAGATCCCAAATCCATCCCCACGCTCCCACCTCAATTCCACCAACCTGCGGCGGGGGGGGTGGGCCGTGCCGGAGCGTCGCCGCGGCTCCGTCCGTGACTTCCCTGGGAACATTCCCACCAGAGCCTCCTCCAGGGCAGCTCTCCCAGCCGCCCCAGCCAGATCCCAACCCCGCTCATCCCCCATGGAAGCGTTGCTGCCGATGCACACCACAGCCCCTACCACTGACGGGGCGTCCTGGGGGCCTGGCCCGCGGCGAGATGCTGGGGGACTCTCCCTCCGCCCCGTCCACCACAGGACGGCCAAAAATTGCTTCCAGTTCCTTGGAGTCTGGCGGGGGGATTGGGTACCTTCCGATCGACAGCTCCACTAGGGACAGCCCCATGCTCCAGATGTCCGACTGCACCGAGTAGTGCGTGCCCTGCAGGCGCTCGGGCTGCGGGGAGAGCACAGCGAGGGCTCAGGGGCAACGGGGACGGGATGATGGCACTGGGAACGGGGAAAATGGCACTGGGAATGGGGATAATGGCACTGGGAACGGGGAAAATGGCACCGGGAACGGGGATAATGGCACTGGGAACGGGGATAATGGCACTGGGAATGGGGATGGGGATAACGGGGAGAGCACAGCGAGGGCTCAGGGGCAACGGGGACGGGATGATGGCACTGGGAACGGGGATAATGGCACTGGGAATGGGGATAATGGCACTGGGAACGGGGAAAATGGCACTGGGAACGGGGATAATGGCACTGGGAACGGGGGAAAATGGCACTGGGAACGGGGATAATGGCACTGGGGATGGGGAAAATGGCACTGGGAATGGGAATGGGGATAATGGCACTGGGAACGGGGATAATGGCACTGGGAATGGGGATGGGGATAACAGGGAGAGCACAGCGAGGGCTCAGGGGCAACAGGGACGGGGATGATGGCACTGGGAACGGGGATAATGGCACTGGGAATGGGAACGGGGATGGGGATGATGGCACGGGGAATGGGGATAATGGCACTGGGAACTGAACGGGGATAATGGCACTGGGAACGGGGAAAATGGCACTGGGAACGGGGATAATGGCACTGGGAACGGGAATGGGGATGGGGATGATGGCACAGGGAACGGGGAAAATGGCACTGGGAACAGGGATAATGGCACTGGGAACGGGAACAGTGATAATGGCACTGGGAATGGGGATAATGGCACAGGGAATGGGGATAATGGCACAGGGAACGGGAACAGGGATAATGGCACTGGGAACAGGAATAATGGCATTGGGAACAGGGACGGGGATAATGGCACTGGGAACGGGGATGGGGATGATGGCACTGGGAACGGGAACGGGGATGGGGATAGGGGGGAGAGCACAGCGAGGGCTCAGGAGCAACAGGAACAGGGGGAACGGGGACAGGGATAATGGCACTGGGAACGGGAACGGGGATAATGGCACTGGGAACAGGATTGGGGATAGGGACAATGGGGAGAGCACAGCGAGGGGTCAGGGGCAATGGGAACGGGGATAATGGCACTGGGAATGGGAATGGGGATAATGGGGAGAGCACAAGGGAGGGGCTCAGGGGAATGGGAATGGGGATAACAGCACTGGGAATGCCCAAAGGACTGGGCTCCAAGGGAACTGGAGAAGGACTTTAGACAAGGGACAGGACACAGGGAATGGCTTCCCACTGCCAGAGGCAGGGATAGATGGGATATTGGGAAGGAATTCTGCCCTGGGAGGGTGGGGAGGCCCTGGCACAGGGTGCCCAGAGCAGCTGTGGCTGCCCCTGGATCCCTGGAAGTGTCCAGGTTGGAGCAGCCTGGGACAGTGGAAGGTGTCCCTGCCCATGGCAGGAGTGGGACTGGATGGGATTTAAGGTCCCTTCCAACCCAAACCATTCTGGAATATCCCAAAGGCCTCTCCCTGGCAGCTCTCCAGGGAAAGGACAGTCCCAGAAGGATCATGTGCAAAGGGGATGGAAAAGAAGGATGATGTGCAGACAAAAAGCTTCTCATCCACACTCCCAACTCAGCAGCACTCCCAGCTACTTGTGTTTGGGAGTCTGGAACACCCAGCAGGAATGTATTTCCCTGTGTGCTAAAATCTAAGGAACTCAACTTATCCATAAAAATGTCTTTTCCTGCTCTCTGCTGTTAACACCCAAGAGGAATCAGAGGGGCAGAAAATCCCCTCGAGGTTATGGCCATTAAAGAAAAAATTAGAAATAAATCAATCCATGCAAGTCATCCCCACTGGCAGCTCTGAGGCAGCTTGGAGCCAGGGCCTGGGAGCAGAGGGGACAGGATTTTTAAATAGCCCCTGTCTAACTATAACTGCACTTGAATAACCATTCCCAAAATACAGGAGCAGCTCAGACCTCAGGATCCTTCCCTGGGAGGGTGGGGAGGCCCTGGCACAGGTTCCCAGAGAAGCTGTGGCTGCCTCTGGATCCCTGGAAGTGTCCAAGGCCAGGTTGGACAAGGCTTGGAGCAACCTGGGACAGTGGGAGGTGTCCCTGTGAACAGGATGGGGATGGAAAGAGCTGAGATGAACCCAAATTACCCAAAAAGCCCAGCTGGAAGGAACTTACAGACATGTAGGACCGAGTTCCCACAAAGGAGTTGGCCATGGAGTCAATGAGCTGCCCGCTGACCCCGAAATCACAGAGCTTAATCTCCCCTCGGGAATTCACCAGGATGTTGGAGGGTTTCACATCTGGGAACAGCGAGAGAGGGGAGTGTGAAGGTGGCTCTGGGTGACACCTGGCCCTGCAGGCTGGGATTTTCAGGGCCCTGCTCTCACCTCTGTGCATGATTTGGTGCTTCTCCCGCAGATAGGCCAGGCCCCGCAGAACCTGGGAGGAACCCAAAGGCTGGATCAGAGCAGAGCTCAGCGAAGGGCTTTGCCCTCAGCTCAAGGAGAGCTGCCCTGTGCTGTCCATGCCCCTCAGGGTTTGCACTTTACCCCCAGTTCCATCACAGATTTTGGGTGAACCACCCAAAAAAGCTTCTCCCAAACCTCCTCGAAGTGAAGCCAACATTACCCAGAGGAGCTGGAGGTGGGGAAAAGGGTTGGGAATATTTCCCCTCTGCTCTGGCCTCTTGGCCCAGGAAAGTGCAGTGCCCAGGACTGGGAAACACAGAAAGCTTCCCAGGGCAGCCCAGGCATTATTCCAAATCCCTACCCAGCAAATCCCCCCTGGAGGCCTGAGCAGCCCCATCACTCACCGCTATACTGACTTTGCCCAGGATTTCCTCAGGAATTCTTTTGGCTTCTTTCAGCACTTGATCCAAAGAGCCACCATCCTGAAATAAAGAACATGGGAATGATCAACACAGCAATTGCCAGCAGGAAAACAGAGCAGCTGGATGTGCAGGGGAGCAGGTGGGGGGTGATCAGCATTGAGAACACCCCTTTTCCAGAAAAAAAAAAAAAAAAATCTGGTGATCTGAGCTCAGGTTTATCACTGAAAACTGTTTTTTTTTAAACAGCTCTGCTTCTTGTTGTTGGTTCTTTGCTTCCTTCCATCAGTGGAAATGCCAAGATGGTGCTGATTTGGAGAAGAAATAACATCGTTCTCCACCAGAAACAACAGAATATGTTCACTGGGCCTCTCAGCAGGCTCTGCAGAGCAGTGGGCTGGCAACATTTCCATTTGGCCAAGCCCCAAACCTCTGCTTCCTCTTCCCAAAAGTCGCTGTCTCCCTCATTCCGAGGCCTGAGCAGGAATGTGTGGCTCCCACCAGGAGCAGAGTGGCCAGAGCAAGGAGCTGCCAGTGCCCCAAGGCACTGAGCTGGCAGGGAGAGGGCGTTTGGGAGGGTGCAGGGCCTCACCATGTGCTCCATGCAGATGGAGATCTCCCCGTCGCTGTAGAAGGCTCCGTAAAACCCCACGATGTAGGGGGAGTTGCACTCGTGCAGCACCTGCAGCTCCCGGATGATCTGGTTCCTGATGGCTGGCTTGATTTCCAAATGGATCAGCTGCCAAGAGGGAGAAAACAGGCAAGGTGTGATTCCTGGGAAGGAAAAGAACTGATGGGAAGCAGCCCCGAGTGCTGGGAAGAAATGAGATCTTCAAGGGAGGCGCTGCTTTGGAGCAGGATTTTTCCCATTCTCCCATTTCCCATATTAAGGATAAAATGCCAGGACACAGGGAATGATCCCAAAGGGCAGGGATAGATGGGATATTGGGAATAAACCCTGGGAGGGTGGTGAGGTCCTGGAATGGAATTCCCAGAGAAGCTGTGGCTGCCTCTGGAAGTGCCTCAAGGCCAGGTTGGATGGATCCTGGGACAGTGGAAGGTGTCCCTGGCCATGGCACTGGATGGGATTGAAGGTCTCTCCAAGCCCATCCAGGGTGGGATTCCATGCTGAAGGCAGAGGCAGAGCTCTGTGCTGCCTCAGCCACGGAAGGCGCCAGGATTGCACCGGACACGGGTGGAAAGACGAGTCAGGAGTTTGATCTCAGCCCCTCTGAGTCAGCAGCCAGGAGCATTTTCACAAGCTCTGGAGGTGTTGTAAGAAGGTGCTCCGAGATCAAGGAAACCACAGAAAAGAAAAAGCCCCTGTGAAGGTTCTGCACAAGAACGAGCAGTGGCTTTTGGGGCTGCACGTGGGGAGGGAAACACCCTGGGCTGGTGAAAGGAGGCCCTGCCCAGGGAACTGGGTGAGCTGTAAGGCCCCTTCCAACCCAAAGCACGCCACAATTCCATGATCCCAGCAGCAGGAGGGAGGAGAGACTCTGGAGGAGGCAGAGCAGTGGTTGTGCTGCTCCTGCCAAGCACAGCCTCTCCCAGCAGGCAGATGAAGCAGCTCCTGATTTTCTACTCCGTGGCACCACTGTAGATGTTCCCAATGAAGGCAAGTCTGAGAGGAACCTCTGTCCCTGCTTGGAATGACCTTGGGACGTGTTAAATGGGGCTGAGGGATGAGGGATGTGCGTGCTAAACCCATCCTTCCCACTGCCACTTCCTCAGCCACGACCTACAATCCTCAGGAGATCCAATCCCAGTCACTTCATCCATCAGAAAAAAATAAACTCCTGTTTTCCAGAGCGCAGGGATCTGTCACTGGGAGTGCAGCCTCTCCCAAAGGAGACAGCTCCATCTGGGAGCAGCCAGGACTCTGCTCCTGGCCATGGTGAGGTGGTGAAGGTTCAAATGCAGAGAGAATCCAACCAAACCCAGCCCTCCCCGAGCCAGGGAGAGCTCCAGGTGCTCCCCAGCATTCCCAGTCCCTCGTTACCTTCCGTGCCATAACGAGCCCTGAGGGTTTGTGCTGCACTTTGGTGACCACCCCGCCGTTGCCAGCGCCCAGCTCGGAGATCCTCTCGAAGTCATCGTCCTTCAGCTCCCCCACTTTGGCTTTCTGCGTCAGGAAAGCTTCCAGGCGCTTCTTCTGCTGCTCATCCAGCTCCAGCTCCTCCAGCTTCTTCTGCAGGTCCACCAGGTTAGCCCTGGAGAGGGGAGGAGGAGATGGGAGATGGTCAGCGCCAGGGAAAGGAGGGCGTAGTTCGTAGGGAAACGATGGAAAAGCATCCCCTGACATGGCCTGAGCCCCCAACAATGGGATCACCTGGACAGGGAGACCTGGAGAAGTCCCTGCCCAACACACACAGCCCCTCTGGAGAGGAGCTGGGGAGCAGTCAGGTGTTTTGGGAGAGCCAAGGAACGGGAAAAATCCTTCGGCCCTTAAAGAGGCAGCAGCAGATGCTGCTCCCTGTCCCGGGGAGCCAAACTTGGCTTTGGCTGTGTAACATGAGAAGGGCTTTCCATGGGGTCCAGCAGCTCCGTTACACCCCCACCCCAAATGCTGAGCACAAGGGGGGGGGTCTGTGCTCCCCCAGCACCAGCTGCCGAGCCCCCACCGCCTGTGCCAGCTCCAGCTGCTCTGTCCCAGTTGCTGCCACCCCCTTGTCCCTCCTCACCCACACTGGGACGTGTCGGGAGGGTCTCACCCCACCTCCACCACCTCTCACCCCACATATCCCATCTGCCGAGCCCCCACTGCTGCCCCAAGTCCCCCCCAGACCCCTGGCTCTCCATCCCAGCTCCAACCTGCGTCTCCAAGCCTGTTTCCCTCCAGTTCCAGGCCCGGGCCTGGCACCCCCCAGGCCTCAGCTGCCCCCTGCAAACCGGGGGGGGGGGGGGCCGGAGCAGCCTCCCCCTGCCCGTCCCATCCCCACCTGCCCCGGCCCATCCCTTCCAACCCTCAACCCGCTCCCCCGGCTCTGCCTCCCTGACCCTAACCTGCCCCACACGCCCCAGACCGGGCCCATCCAGCCCCCCCAGGCCTGTCCCAGTTCCCCGGGGCCTTCCCTGATCCCCCCGAGCCTGTCCCAGGTCCTCCCCAAACCTGTCCCGGCTCCTCCAGGCCTTCCCTGGCCTTCCCCACGCCCCGTGCCCGCCGTGCCCCGACCCCCCCAGGCCCGGTGCCCGCTCTGTCCCGGCCTCCCCGGTCTGCCCAGGCCCGGTGTCCCCGAGGCCCGGTGTCCCCCCCCCCCCCAGGCCCCGCGTCCCCCCCAGGCCCAGCCCCGCTGCCGGGGCGGTCCCGGCCGGGCCTGACTCACTCTGCGGAGCCGTCGGGGCTGGGCCCCTCGGCGGCGCTGGGGGCGATGTTGAGGGCGGGCAGCACCGGCTTCCTCTTGGCCGGCATGGCCGGGCCGGGCCGCGCCTGCGGGGCCGGGGGGGGCGCGGCCGGGCGCGGGGGCGCGCGGGGGCGGGGCCGGGGCGGGGCCAGCGCGGGCCAATCGGGGGCGGGGCCGCGGCCCGGACGGGCCTATCGAGGGCGGGGCCGAGCCTGGGGGCGGGGCCGGGGCCGGTACCGGGGCGGGGGCCGGTACCGGGGCGGGGTCGAGGGGCGGGGCCTATGGAGGCGGGACCGGGGGCTCCGTGGGGCGGGACCGGGGGCTCCGAGAGGTGGGGGCGGAAGACCCGGGTGGGCGGGGCCCCGTACAGGCACAAGGGGCGGGGCCTAAGAGCGCGGGGAAGAGCGCGCGGCGGGGCGAAGTCTCGCGAGATCTCGCTGAGGGGGAGAAGGAGGTGGCGGCCGTGGCGGAGCTTCCCCGCCCGAGGGGCACCGGGGGGCTCCGGCTGTGTGGACGGAGCGTTAATTAAATAATCGCTAATTAGCGGCCCAGCAACGGGCAGCAGCCTCTCAGCCCCTACCTGTTCTGTTCATCCCGTTCCATGCCCCATCCCAGGCGCCGGGACCCCCGAGGGTCCTCATGAGGGGCCCCGAGCGGCCCCGGCTGGCGGCACCGGGCGGGCGCCCTTTGGCCGCTCCCGGCGGGGCCATAAAGCGGGGAGCAGCCGCCGCCTGCTCGGGCAGAGGCCGTGGGGCGGCCGATAAGGGGCCGTGGCCTTGTCCCCGCGCCACGCCTGGGCCACACGGAGCCTTAGTCAGCTCTGTCCCCTCCCTGTGCCCGGGATCCGCGGGGCTGGGAGTCACTGAGGGGATGCAGGTGCTGGAGTTGTGCTGGTGCCCCTCACTGCAGGGGGATGAAGGTTTGGCCCGAGACAGCCATGAGGGACTCGTGGCATCCCAGGATTGGGTGGGGGTGGGTTTTAAACACATCCCATTCCACCCCTGCCATGGCAGGGACACCTCCCACTGTCCCAGGGTGCTCCAAAGCCCCATCCAGCCTGGCTTTGGGCACTGCCAGGGATCCAGGGACAGCCCCAGCTGCTCTGGGCACCTGTGCCAGGGCCTGCCCACCCTCCCAGCCAGGAATTCCTTCCCAAAATCCCATCCATCCCTGCCCTGTGTCCATGGGAAGGCATTGCTTGTTTCCTGTCCCTCCATCCCTTGTCAATGTTCTCTGTCCAGGGAGAACCACAGGCCACCAAGGTTTTTTTGGATAAGCCATAAGTGGTAGAGCCCAAGCAAACGCCCCCGGATATTGCCCTCAGCACGCATCGAACGTGATTAATGCCGAGACGTCTGAAAAAAGGGAAACTGTCCCCAAATTGGGTGAAGGTTCATGGACAATTATAGCACCTGGACTTCGCCCGGCAGCCCCGGCCCCTCCTGCCCCGCTTGGCAGAGGAGCACAAAAACATTTGGCTAATGAGTTACGGGTCCAGCCCCGGGGTGGCCCTGCCATCTCACTCTGACGGCCCCAATCAGGGCTGGGACAATTTTGCAATCTGGGATATTATTTCTGTGCAGTTGGAGTTTAAACTTTGCCATTCGGGCCAGGGAATCATAAAGGAGGAGGAAGAGGAGGAGGGTGAAGGCCGGGCTTGTTGTCCACCGCGCTCCCCTGTGCTCAGAGAGGGCTGAGAGGACAATCTATGGCATCTCCCTCAGGTATGTCCTGGCTGTCACCGCTCAACGAGACCCCACGGGGAAATCAGGATTCTCTGAGAGGACTGAGGGTGAAGGACAGGGTACAATAAAGCCCCGTGCCCACCTTGGCCAGACAAATGTCAAGTAATGACAACTGTCCCCAGCTGGCTTGGAGGACATTTGAGTCAGTTGGGTGGGTGGTGGGTTGGTTGGTCAATCAGGCAGAGAGCTGACTGGTCAGTCCATTGGTCAGTGGGCTGGTTGTTCAGGCAGTCCACCCATTGGTCACTTGGCCAACAGGTTGACCATTTGGTCTGTCTCTTGATCAGTTCATTAACTGACTGGTCAACCAGTTGGACAGTGGGGCAGCTGGTCGGGTAGTTGGGATGTCAGGTGGCTGATTGGGCCAGTTGGGCTAGTGGTCAGCTGGCCCAGGGGCTCTGAGTCCAGGGTCTCAAGCAGTGCCTCGGGTAGCAGTAAGGGACTGAGTCCCCTCCCTGGGGTGACCAGTGGCCGCAGTCCCCTCCCCTCAACTTGCCACCCAGGATTATTAACCAGCCCTTCCAGCACAGTCACCTCCAGGAGGGAACCCCCTGGCTGGGCAGCTCTGGGTGGAAAACTGGAGGATTTGGGAACTTCAGCTGCTGGAAGGAGATGGGGTACTGCCATGCCTGGAGCCCCCACATCCTGTCCCACACCTGTAGGGCTTTTCCAGGTGAATCCCAACATGCCCCTGCCCCCTCCCAGCTGCCCCACGACTCGGGGTGTCCCCGGGGCCGTGCAGGTCGTGTGGGGGTGGCTCTGGGGGGTACCAGGGGGCCTGGGCTGGGCAATGACCCTGCCACCCCACAGCCATGGCCTCCAGCACGGACAGCCTCGAGAGCCTGGACCTGCTGGATCTCCTCTTCGACCTCCAGGATGGGATCCTGCGCGAGGTGGAGCTGGGGACGCCGCCGGGAGCCTGGCCCCAGGACAGGGTGAGCGCCGGGCCCGGGCCCCGCCCCACCTCGGCCCTGCTGGGTGACAGCCCTGGGATGTCACAGCCCGGGGGATGGGTGCTCCCGGTGACGGTGCCGTGTCCCCACAGCGTGCCCCGGACAGCAAGGACTTCCTGAGCTCCGTGCTGGGCTCCGGGGACTCGGTGTCAGACTCGCCCAGCTGGTCCCCGGCCACCAGCGACAGCGGGGTGTCCGAGGACCCCCCCTCTGACCAGCACGACAGCCCCCCCCGGAGCTGTGACGGGGGTCCCCGAGAGGTCCCGCACCCCTACACCGACCCCTGCCAGGCCCAGCCCCTCCCGGCGGGGTCTGGGGTCCTGCAGCCCGAGGTCTCCATCGACCTGGGTGAGCCACACTGGGAAAGGACCAGGCTGGGGGCACTGGAGGGACTGGGGAGCTGAGGGCAGTGGGGGAGGTGGGGAACTGTGAGGAAATTAAGGGAGCTGGAGGAAACTGGAAAGAACTGGGAGGTCTGGTGGGCTAGGGAGGAGAGTGGAGAGCTTGGGAACTGGGGTGAACTGGGCAGACTGGTGTTGGGGGGGGACTAGGGCAGGACCAGAGGGACAGTTTGGGGGGACAGAGTCAGGGGCACTGGACTGGGCAGCAAGTTACCCTGGTTGTGGGGCCATGGCCGGGAGAGGGTCCTGCAGTGGGGACACTGGGGACAGTGGGGACACAGCACTGTTGACAGCTCTGCTCTGCCCTCACCCAGACATGTGGCACCCTGGGTTCTTCCTGGAGGAGAGCCAGGACCTGCCCGTGGTTCCACCACCTGCATCCTGTGCCCTCACTGTCAAGGACCTGCTGCTCTCGGGCAGCTCTGACAATGTGAGTCCCTGTCCCTGTGTCCCCAACACTCCCTGTCCCCAGCCCTGTCCCTTCCTGGACCCTGATCATCCCCCCTTCCCATCCCTATCCCTCCCCATCCCCACACTTGTTCCCATCCCCTTCCTGGTCCTTGTCTATGATCCCTGTCCCTTCCTGGCCCAAGGCACCTTCACCATGGTCCCAGCCAGGGTCCTTGGGGCCAGGTGGGGGGTGACCCCCACCCAAAGGTGTCACCATTCCATGTTCCTGCAGCAGCCACAGGCTCCTGGCTCCCTGCTCCGGCCGAGCCAAGGCCACTTCCAGGAGCTGGTGCTGACGGAGGACGAGAAGAAGCTGCTGTTGAAGGAGGGGGTGACCCTGCCCACGCAGCTGCCCCTCACCAAGGTGGGTGCCAGGACACCTGGGAGGGGTGTGGAGCCCTGGTGGCCCTGACCCCCCGTGTCTCCCCCAGTATGAGGAGCGGGTGCTGAAGAAGATCCGGAGGAAGATCCGGAACAAGCAGTCGGCTCAGGAGAGCCGCAAGAAGAAGAAGGAATACATCGATGGGCTGGAGAGCAGGTACAGAGCCCAGCCCCTCACCTGGGCACGGTGACACACCAACCCCCAGGGTGGCACCCTGGGCACTCTGTGCCTTGCCAGCCCCCCCAGCTGTCCCCTGACCCCATGCTGCTCTCCCTGTCCCAGGATGTTGGCGTGCACGGCCCAGAACCAGGAGCTGCAGAGGAAAGTCCTGCACCTGGAGAAGCAGAACTCGTAGGTGTTCCCAGGGCGGGATGGGGACAAGGTGGGGTGGGAAATGTTGGCATGGAGGCTCATGGCTCTCCCTGTTCCCAGATCTCTCCTGGAGCAGCTGAAGAAGCTCCAGGCCATGGTGGTTCAGTCGAGCAACAAGGCAGCGCAAACAGGGACCTGCCTGGCGGTGCGTGGGGCCTCCAAACCCTGGGAGCTGTGGAGATGGGCTGGGAGGGATGGAGGGATGGAGGGATGGATGGATGGATGGATGGATGGATGGATGGATGGATGGATGGATGGATGATGGATGGATGATGGGTGGATGGATGGATGGATGGATGATGGATGGATGATGGATGGATGGATGATGGATGGATGGATGGATGATGGATGGATGGATGATGGATGGATGGATGGATGATGGATGGATGGATGGATGGATGATGGATGGATGGATGGATGATGGATGGATGATGGATGGATGGATGATGGATGGATGGATGGATGGATGGATGGATGGATGGATGGATGATGGATGGATGGATGGATGGATGATGGATGGATGGATGGATGATGGATGGATGGATGGATGGATGGATGATGGATGGATGGATGGATGGATGGATGGATGGATGGATGATGGATGGATGATGGATGGATGGATGGAGGTGCACTGGTAGGACATGAAGCAGAAGGGAGGGATGGAGGAATTGATGCACTCCTGGGTCTGCCACAAGCTGTGACCCAGCTCTGGTTCCTCTCCTCTGCTGTGCCCAGTGATGTCCCTTCTGTCCCCAGGTCCTGCTGCTCTCCTTCACCCTCATTGTCTTCCCCTCCATCAGCCCCTTCGCCTCCAGCAAGGCCGAGGCAAACGGCGACTTCAGGCCAGTGCGAGGTGAGAGCTGAGCTGGACTGTGCTGGGCTGTGCCAGGACTGAGCTGGGCTGTGCTGGGCTGAGCTGGGCTGTGCCAGGACTGAGCTGGGCTGAGCTGGGCTGTGCCAGGACTGAGCTGGGCTGAGCTGGGCTGAGCTGGGCTGTGCCAGGACTGAGCTGGGCTGTGCTGGGCTGTGCTGGGCTGTGCCAGGACTGAGCTGGGCTGAGCTGGGCTGTGCTGAGCTGTGCCAGGCTGAGCTGGGCTGAGCTGGGCTGTGCTGAGCTGTGCCAGGCTGAGCTGGGCTGAGCTGGGCTGTGCTGGGCTGTGCCAGGACTGAGCTGGGCTGTGCTGGGCTGTGCCAGACTGAGCTGGGCTGAGCTGGGCTGTGCTGGGCTGTGCTGGGCTGTGCCAGACTGAGCTGGGCTGAGCTGGGCTGTGCTGGGCTGTGCTGGGCTGTGCCAGACTGAGCTGGGCTGTGCTGGGCTGTGCCAGACTGAGCTGGGCTGAGCTGGGCTGTGCTGGGCTGTGCCAGGACTGAACTGGTCTGTGCTGTGCTGGGCTGTGCCAGGACTGAGCTGGGCTGTGCTGGGCTGTGCTGGGCTGAGCTGGGCTGTGCTGAGCTGTGCCAGGCTGAGCTGGGCTGAGCTGGGCTGTGCCAGGACTGAGCTGGGCTGTGCTGGGCTGTGCCAGGACTGAGCTGGGCTGAGCTGGGCTGTGCTGAGCTGTGCCAGGACTGTGCTGGGCTGTGCTTGGGCTGAGCTGGGCTGAGCTGGGCTGAGCTGGGCTGTGCTGAGTTGCGCTGGGGCTGTGCCAGGCTGAGCTGGGCTGTGCTGGGCTGAGCCAGAGCTGTGAGAGACCCTCAGGGCCCAGCCCCAGGCCCTGACCCTCCGTGGGGCTCAGTTTTCTCCAGGTCCCTGCACAACGCCGCCGCCTCCCGCGTGGTTCACAGCCAGCCCCAGGCCGGGGATGAGAAGCCCCCGGAGCCGCTGTGGTCGGAGCCCCTGCAGGAGACCCCCCAGACCCTGCACGAGGCTTTCCAGGGCACGTTCCCAGCACTCCCGGACAAAGGGTCCCTCCAGAACAACACACGGGCCTCGGCCACCGAGGGGCTGAGCCATGAGGACGGGGACCACGCCGATGCTGTGCCAGGGGATGGCTCTGTGCCACACCCAGGGCTGGCATCCCTGGCGTGGTCCGAGCCCGGGCACGGCCGGCCCGCGGTGCTGGAGCCGGCGGAGGAGCTTTAGGCAGAGCAGGGAGCACGGGGGTGCCATGGGGTGACAGCACCTCGTCCCCTACAGGACACGCCCTCGGGGGGACCCCTCCGGGATCTGCCTCCGGATGCTGGACCTGCTTGGCTTTGCTTGGATTCTGTGAACTGGGAAGAGGAGACCGGTTCCCACTGGCCTTACTGGGAGGGAAGGGGCTGCTCCTGCCCCCCTGGCACAGTGGGAGTTGTGGAAGGGACCTGGGGTCACTCAGGATGGGGCTGAGGAAGCAGGAGAGGCCCTGGCCTGGTTGGCTGCTGATGGTGCAACTGGTTGGTTTTGCTCTTGGTTTTGTTTTGGTTTTTGGTTTTAGAATTTTATTTTCATCTCTAAATATAAGATATTTTGGAAAAAAAATCCACCTGCTGTAGTTTAAGAGGGGTTGATCCACAAGGTTTCAAGAAGCCCTGGGCCAGGGGGACCTCAAGTCCAGCTGCCATGAGGGGCCCAGGAGAGGGGGGACACACGGCCATGCCCAACCTGGAGCTGGGGCCAGGGCACCCTCCCACAGCTCCCAGCCCTGAGTCCAACTGGGATGCAGCCAGCACCAGTCCCCTTCCATGACCAAGTGATGTGGAATTAGAGTCATGGAATAATTTGGATTGGAAGGGACCTTAAAGCCCACCCAGTGACACCCCTGCCATGGCAGGGACACCTTGCTCTGTCCCAGGATGCTCCAATCTGGCCTTGGACACTTCCAGGGGTCCAGGGGCAGCCACAGCTTCTCTGGGAATTCCATTCCAGGGCCTCACCACCCTGACAGGGAAGAATTTCTCTATGCAAGGCCCTCCCTAGGCCCGTGGGTACAGCTGCTCTGCGAGCCACAATTCAAGTATGTTTAATACTGACATAAAAAAAGGGACAATATTTAAGGGTATAAAAAAAAGTCGGTAGGAAAAGCAGCCCAGGTGAGACAGGGACAGTCCAGGTCAGGTGAGGAGAGGCTCCACCTTCATCTTCTTCACCGGCGTTGGCCCCGTGTCCGGGCTGGGACACTCCTGCTTGAGCCCATCACGGCGCTCCAGCGGCACGTTCCCGGCACACGGCGCTCCCGTGCCGTTGTGCTGGCCCAGGGGCTCCTCCTTCAGCCTCCCCTGCAGCTGCTCGCCCTTGGCCAGCTCGGAGCTCTCCACCACCACTGGCCCCGTCCACTCGGGCACCTCCAGCCCCAGGTGCTTCATCAGCTTGGTCATCACCTCGTCGACGTAGCCGTGGATGCGCAGGTCGGCCTGGCGGTCCTGGACAGCAGGGACACGGCTCAGGGGACAAAGGGCCCCTCCCAGGGACACGGCGATGTCCCCCGTGTGTCATTCCCAGTGGGACATGAGCTGGCCCTGGGGCTCTGCTGCGGCGTGGGCTGGAGCCACACCTGGGGATGGGGACACAGGGACAGAGCAGGGACAGAGTGTGACAGGCACAAGGGAGCTCTGGTGACATCCCAGGAACTCCCAGCTCTGGGTATTAAAGACTTTGGACAATTGGGGCACCAACGTCTGAGCAGGAACCGAGCAGGAACCGAGCACGCCCTCCACAGACTCCGTGTGTGTGGCCCTTCCATCGGGCTGTAAACCCTGAGAGGACACAGCAGGCTCCAGGCTGAGCTTTTACTCTGCTCCTAAGACTAGCTTGGACAGGGCTTGGAGCAGCCTGGGACACTGGAAGGTGTCCCTGCCCATGGGAGAGGGAACAAGATGAGCTTTAAGGTTCCTTCCAACCCAACCCTTTCCACGATTCTAATATTTACCTGCCATCTCTACGTGTTTAGCAGGAGTTGCAGGTTTAAACCCTCCAACCCAGGACTCCCAGCCTGTTTGACTGCTAAGAGGCCACCTGGGAGGGGACAACGTGCAGGGACAAACTTGGGATGGGCCTGGAACAGGGGACAGGAGGGGAAAGGAGCAGTGCAGAGCTGCAGGACGCTCACTCACGTGTTTGGTTGCCTGGAGGTTGACAATGACCAACTTCCCTCCTCTCTTCTTGGTGATCAACGGGAGGTTCCCGCTGGGTTTGATCTGCAGAGAGGTCCCCAGGGTGACGGAGAGATCAGCTTTCCTGCAGGGAGGAGGAGAAATCCAGAATCAGGGCATGGATGGGTGGGAAGGGGCTGTTCCCCTCCTGAGCAGGGTGTCAATACCTGCAGGCTTCATCTGCCAGCGTCAGGTCACGGTCGGGCAGGGAATCTTCCCAATCCAGAATAGTGTCTCGTAACTTCCCTCTGGAAAACACACACAGGGAGCATGGTTTTCCCTGGAAAGGCAGGAGAACAGGCAGCAGAGCTGCCCTGGCAGAGGGGACAACCAGAGCC
Organism: Vidua macroura; assembly: GCF_024509145.1. NCBI lineage: Eukaryota > Metazoa > Chordata > Aves > Passeriformes > Viduidae > Vidua > Vidua macroura. Next base: position 4,991,747 of record NC_071596.1, on the reverse strand, counting down.
TGCCCCACCCTCCCTGTCCCCACACTGTGAAGGGATGGAGAGCACCCAGAGAGATCTTCCTGCACTTTGGGCTGCTTCTCCCAAATCTGAGGGGCTGTTGGGTAATCCCCCATCCCACCTCCCAGGAGGGATCCCTACCTGCAGGCCCGCAGCCCCCGGGCCTTGGTGACGCTGCAGAGGCGGCCGGTGGGCTTGAGCCCCATGCTGCCCACGACGGCGTCGCGCACGTACTGCCTGCGGAGAGAGAGCTGCTCAGCAAGGGGCTGGAGAGCCCAACACAGCCTGGGATGGGAATCCCAGCCCAGCTTCCCCCTGGGATGGAGATCCCAGCCCAGCTTCCCCCTGGGATGGAGATCCCAGCCCAGCTTCCCTCTGGGATGGACATCCCAGCCCAGCTTCCCTCTGGGATGGAGATCCCAGCCCAGCTTCCCCCTGGGATGGAGATCCCAGCCCAGCTTCCCCCTGGAATGGGAATCCCAGCCCAGCTGCCCCCTGGGATGGAGATCCCAGCTCAGCTTCCCCCTAGGATGGAGATCCCAGCCCAGCTTCCCCCTGGGATGGGAATCCCAGCCCAGCTTCCCCCTGGGATGGGAATCCCAGCCCAGCTGCCCCCTGGGATGGGAATCCCAGCCCAGCTTCCCCCTGGGATGGGAATCCCAGCCCAGCTGCCCCCTGGGATGGGAATCCAATCCCAGCTTCCCCCTGGGATGGACATCCCAGCCCAGCTTCCCTCTAGGATGGACATCCCAGCCAAGCCCCCATCCTGGGATGGAAATCCCAGCCAAGCCCCCATCCTGGGATGGAGATCCCAGCCCAGCTTCCCCCTGGGATGGAGATCCCAGCCCAGCTTCCCCTTGGGATGGAGATCCCAGCCCAGCTTCCCCCTGGGATGGAGATCCCAGCCAAGCCCCCCCAGGGCTCACGTACTTCCCGCATTTCACGCACTCTTCCACAAACATGTTCCCGTGGAGCTCGGCCAACTTGTCCCTGTGGGAGAAAGGCACAGGTGAGCTGGGGAAGGGTGGGGAGCCCTGGGGGGACCCCACCTCCTCCCCAGGAACCTCAAGGGCTTCCCTGCATTCCAGCTCTGCCAAGTGATGGGTCCATCCCCCAACAGGGACTTAGGAAGGGACAGCAGGTCCCGGCCTTTTAATTTTAATTTTTCCATCTGCAGCACTGATTGCAGCTCCTGATCCACTCAAATCTCTGCTCCTGGGAGCACCCAGATCTTTGCTTTTCCAGCACCCAACATTCCTGTCTGTCCCTGTGCTGTTCCAGCCCTCTGACACCTGTTTTTCCTAAAATTCCCCTCAGGCTCAGAGCAGAAGCCAGAGGAAAATAAGGCTGTGCTCTCCCTATTTTCCTCAGAGCCCCACGCTCGCTGGGAACTTCCTCCAGGCTGCGTGAGACAGGACTGACTTGATTTCCCCCAGTTTGGCCCCAGTTCAGCTTACTCAAGCACAGGTTTCATTTGGGAGGCAGAGCTGGGCTGAACTGAACAGGAGCCAGTGGCTCCAGGCTGTGGGAGCACCATGGAATTCTGTCATCATTCCCTACTGCTTTTCCCATGGTTGTTTAAATTAAACAGACAAACACGGGGCCGGGAGCAGGACCCAGGACTTGGGGCTTGTAACGACAGGAAATGCCCTGGAGGCAGCTCTGGCTGAAGGTGTTTGTGAGAGGCACTTTCTCCAAGGACACATGGATGCTCCTCAGTCACATCCTGACTCATAAAATCACAGAATGAGTTGGGTTGGAAAGGCCCTTAAAAGATCAACCCCCTGCCAAGGGCAGGGATGCCTCCCACTGTCCCAGGCTGCTGCAAACCCCATCCAGCCTGGCCCTGACTGTTCCCAGGGATCACAGAAATATCCTGAGCTGGAAGGGATCCACAAGGATCACTGAGTTCCACACCCAGCCCTGCCCAAGAGAATGAGATGGGCTTTAAGGTCCCTCCCAACCCATTCTGGGATTTCATGATTCCATAATCTGTTTTTCCTGTGCACAAACAGCACCTGGAAGCATTTCTAGACAGCAATAACCAAGGCTGATTTCATCCCATAACCCTCTGGATCAGCACCAGAACTTCTCTCCTCTAAATTCCAGCTGGTTTATCCCTTCCAGCTTCCACTCCCCCTATCAGACAGGGCAGAGATTCCTTGGGAATGAAACCCCCTGTGTGGGGCTGGGAAAGTACCGTGGGAATCCTGACCGCACGTGCAGGCCGTCCACGTTCTGGCTGACCAGGAATTTCAGGATTCCCACTCTCTGCAGCCCCAGCAGCGCCATGTGAGTCTTGGAGGGCCTGGCATTCTCGAAGGTGGTGTCGAATTTTGGGGAGAGCCCTTTCTCTTCCATAGTCCAGACACCATTGGGGCCCCTGGAAAGAGCAGGAAGGCAGAGCTCAGGCTCCAGGTGTCCCATCCATGGGAGCAGAGCTCACGGATCAGCAGGATTCTGGGGCTTGATGCAAACAATTGTGGGGGTTCTGTGGCAACAGCTGAGACGTGCAAGAGGGAAAATGATGTTTGCAGCTGGATCCAGGGTGGACAGCAGGGATGGGGCAGCTGTGGGTTAAATCAGAGCTTTCCATGAAGGAAGATGGACTTGGAGGAGGGGCCACCCTCCCAGCCCTGCCCTCGGACTTACCTGAAGTCAGGGATGCCCGAGGCCGTGCTGATCCCTGCCCCCGTGTGGAACACCACATGGGAGGAGCTCCGGATCAGCTCTGCCAGCTCCTGCACCTTCCGCTCCAGCTCCTCCGGAGGGTCAAAAATCTGGGAAAAGACACAAACCAGCGTGGGATGGAGAGATGTGGGCATGGATTGCATGGGGAAGGAATCCTTCCCTGTGCGGGTGGGCAGGCTCTGGAATGGATTTCCCAGAGCAGCTGTGGCTGCCCCTGGATCCCTGGAATGTCCAAGGCCAGGCTGGACAGGGCTTGGGGCAACCTGGGATAGTGGAAGGTGTCCCTGGCATGGCAGGGCTGGCACTGGATGATCCTTCAGGTCCTTTCAACCCAAACTATTCTGGGATTCCATGATTCCAGACGCCCACTAACCCACAATTCTTATCCATGAATGATTTTGTGTTCCTTAAGGACAGAAACATTTAATAGCAGAGACTCCACATCGTCTGGAGCATCTCCGTGCAGGGCCAGGGCTGGGAACATCCAACATCAACAGGGAGTTTGTTGCTCTGACAGGCAGCTGGCCCAGGCTGGGCTCCAGGCGCGACTCGGGGCTGCCCCACATGTGCTCAGCCCCAGCTGTCACCAGCAGTGCCACCAGCTCTGGGGACAGGGCAGGGCCGAGGGACAGCGAGGGACATGGGAGCAGTGGAGGTGGGGACACGAGAAGCTGGTTTGGGCACGGGATTGAATTCCTGAGATGCTTCTCCAGCCCCATCTCCTGGGGACAGGGACCAGGACAGGACCCTGTGTGTCCCTGTCCCCTCACCATCCCCTTGGCTCGGGACAGGCTCCAGAGTGTCCCTGTGGCTCCCCCCAAACCCCGTTTTAGGCTTCCCAAGAACTGCTGGGGCTCGGGGGGGGACACGGAGGGAGCCATGGGGGGCTGTGGGGGGAGAAGGAAGGAGCCGGCGGGTGGGGTCAGGGAGGCCATGGAAGGGGACACTGAGGGGGCACGAGAAGGGAGCTGGGGGCGGCCTGGGGGGGACACGAGGGGGACGAGGGAGCCATGGGGTGTCTGGGGACAGGCACCCACGGAAGGGGGACAGGGAGGGAGCCGCGGGATGTGCTGGGGACACACAAAGGCCTCGGTCCCTCCCCGGTGCGGGGCCGAGGCCGCGGTTGCCATGGGAACGCGGCGGGGCCCGCGGGAGGCCCGGGCGGGCGGGGGGCGCCGCGGGCGGGCGGAGGCTCCCCCCGGGCGGGCGGGGGTTCACCCGGCGGTGCCGCGCTCACCTCGGGGAGGCCGCACTTGCCCTTGTCCGAGTACGGGGACAGCCCGGCCGCGTAATTCACCGCCATCGGCGCGGCCGCGGCGCGGCCGGAAGAGCCGGGCGGGGCCGGGGCCGCGGGACACGCCCCGAGGCCGCCGCCGCCATCTTGGAGCCGGGCAAGGCGGGGCTGCCCTCAGCTGGTCCCGACAGCGCCTCGGGACTGCCCGGGACTGCCCGACACTGCTCCGGGACTGCCCGACACTGTCCCGGGACTGCCCCGGGACTGCCCGGGACTGCCCAGACACTGCCCCGGGACTGCCCAGACACTGCCCGGGACTGCCCGGGACTGCCCCGGGACTGCCCGGGACTGCTCCGGGACTGCCCCGGGACTGCCCGGACACTGCCCGGGACTGCTCCGGGACTGCCCCGGGACTGCCCGGACACTGCCCCGGGACTGCCCAGACACTGCCCCGGGACTGCCCGGGACTGCTCCGGGACTGCCCCGGGACTGCCCGGACACTGCCCCGGGACTGCCCAGACACTGCCCCGGGACTGCCCGGGACTGCCCGACACTGCCCTGAGCCTGACAGTATCCCGACATTGCCCCGACATTGCCCTGACACTGCCCGGGACTGCCCCGGGACTGCTCGGCACTGCCCCACCTGCACTAAACCCCCGGCCCGGGGGGGAGATAGGGATGGGCAGAGGGTGCCAGAGATGGGCAGGGGGTGCTGGCAAGGGCAGGGGTGCCAGGCATGGACAAGAGGTGCCACCAAGGGCAGGGGATGCCGAGGAAGGAAGGAGGGACAGGGGGTGCTGGCAAGGACAGGGGTGCCAGGGCAGAGCGGCGGCTACCAGGGAAGGACAGGGCGTGCTGACAAAGGCAGGGGATGCCAGGGAAGGACAGGGGTGCCAGGGAGGAGCAGGGGATGCTGACAAGAACAGGAGGTGCTGGCAGAACCAGGGGCTGCCAGGGTGGGGAAGGGGATGTCATGTCAGGACAAGAGGTGCCACCAAGGGCGGGGGGCGTTTGGGATGGGCAAGGGGTGCCAACCATCAGGGCCCGGCCCTCCCCAGGCACCCCCAGCACCCCGGGCCGTGTCCCCTGTCCCCAAACACAGCCCGGCCCGGCCCCCCCGGCTGCCCGGGGCTGTAACCGCAGCCGCGGCCGTAACACAATCCCCGGCTCCGGTTCCTGGCTGCGGGCGCTGCGCTGGGAACGCCAGGACGGGCTGGGAGCAGCGGGATCGGGGGCGCTGAGCTGTCCCCAGGCAGGGACAGACCCTCCTGGAGCGTGGCCATCCCTCCCGAGCAGGTGCCACAGGGCTGAGGCTGAGCCACCATGAAGAGCCTGAAGGCCAAGTTCAAGAAGGCAGATGTGAGTGCCATCCCTGGGGACACGGGGACACGGTGACCTGCTCCAGCATGTCCGTGGGGACACGGGAATCTGCTCCAGGGTGTCCGTGGGGACACAGGGACTTGCCCTGGGATGTTTGCTGGGACGTGAGGACCTGGGGATTTCCCCCAGGATACCTCCAGTGTCAACAGGATCACGGGGACCTGCCCTGGGACACGGGGTGGTCACTCACAATGGGGACAGCAGCCCCACAGAGGCTGGCACTGCCACTCTGGCCGGTGGGATCGAGCCCCCAGTGCACCCCCAGTGCTCCCAGAGCCATTGCTGGGAGTGGGGCAGAGCAAAGGAGAGGGAAGCGGGTCCCAGGTCCCCTCCTTGTCCCCTTCCTGGGGACAAGTGCCGCTCTGCCAGCTGCCACAGCCCCTGGAACCAGGCTGTCGATGCTCCTCAATTATTCAGCAGCAGCCTGGCACGAGGCTGCAGAGGGCAGAGGGGGACAGCGCTGTCCCAGTGCACTGGGAGGGACGCAGCTGGGGACATGGGGACACAGCTGGAAGCCCCTCACCTTGAGTCTGGGGGACAATCCTGCTCGGGGTGCTCCATGCCTCAGTTTCCCCACACTGCCCTGGACACGTCCCTGAGAGGCTCCCGATGTCCTGCTGCCACCGGGACTGCCCGGACAGCACCTGGGGACCCTCTGCGTTTTGGGGTTCCTCCCTGAGGGGTGTTTGGGGGGGGCGTGAGGTACCGGTGGGGGGGCTCTACCCCTCCCTTGGCCCCAGGGCAGGGCGGGGGGTCCCAGGTCCCCCTCCTCGGGGGCCAGGAGGATGCTCAGCCCTGTTTTGGGGGTGCTTTTGAGCAGGACGTGGGACAGCCCCCCACAACCTCTCCCGTTTTAACGGGGACCAGTCTGGGTGCCGGTCCCCGCCTGGCTCGGTGGCGGGATGCAGGGATGCAGGGATGCGCTGAGGAGGGAGGGAAGGAGGGAGGGCCGGGGGTGGAGGAGGCGGGTCCGGCTCCCACTGCCGCAGCCCCGGCCCCCGCCCGGGCGGCGATGCCGGAGCGCTTCGGGCTCGGGGGTGCCCGTGCTGGCCGGGGCGGGGGGCGGGGGGCGCATGGCGTCCTCCCGCCGCCTCCTGCTCAGCACCATGAAGCAGATCTGCCTTTGTGCCGCCGCCTCCTTCGCGGTACGTCCCGGTCACCCCCCCCGGCTCCCCTCCGGTCGCGTCCTGCGGGCTGAGCCGTGTCCCCCCCCGCCCCACCTGCACCCCCCATCCCCATCCCCACCCCGGGGCTCCCCCGTGTCCTCCCCATCCTGCTTTGTCCTTGCCTGACCACGGAGTGGGGGGAGCGGGCACCACCCTCTCAATTTGCCCAGGAACCCTGGGAGACTGGTTTGTTCCCTGTCCCTGGTCCCACTGGGCTGGAGGGGCTCGGGGGGGCACCCTGCGGGCACAGGCGGGTTTGGGACAGGTGCCAGCGGCTCCCGAAAGGTGACATCCATTTCCTGCCGCCGCGAGCGCAGCCAGCGCCGCTTTGGCGTCACGGGCTGCGGGGTGAACCCAGGACTTGCAGTCCCTGTCCCGGTCCTGTCCCGCTGAGGCTCGCTCCTTCGGGACAGGGAGCACCGGGAGAGCAAATCCCAACCAGCCGCGGTCCTGTTTTGGGGGGGACAGCGCTGTGCCCCGTTATCCCGGGAGGCTGGAGCATCCCTGGGGATCTGCTCTCGCTGCCAGCTGTGCTCGCCCTGGTTTGATCCCTTCCTCCTCCGGGAGCAAAGCAGGGCTGGGAATGGGATCAGTGGGGAGAATGGGCAGGGCTCCCAGGGTGCTGGCTGGGTTTAGTACTGGGATTTCAGGGTGGCAGGGGCAAACCCCAAATCCCAGCCTGGCACAGCTAAATTGGGCTGTGTCTGTAAATCCCCTGCTCTGTGAGCTGCAAGCTGGTGGGGCTGGAGGGGATTTTCATCCCAATCCCTGCTGAACTCTCCGTACCTGGGGCTGAGCTCCCAGGAGAGGGGCACGGACACGGCCACCCCCAGGGACAGGGCTGGATGGAGCACAGCAGGGCTGGGGACAAGGACAGCCAGCCCAGCCCAGCCCTGCCCTCCCTGGGGACAGCACTGTCACAGCTGACACTGTCACAGCCTCCTCTGGGCCCTGTTGCAGAGCCAGGACTGGACCAAGAACGACGAGAAGCTGCTGCAGGCCGTGGACTACAACGATGCCGGGCGGGTCACGTCGCTCCTGCTCCGCAAGGGCCTGGTGCCCACCAAGCTGGACTCGGAGGGCAAATCCGCGTGAGTGCCAGGCCCTGCCCTGGGGACACGGCTGGGGACAGGGGACACGAGTCCCACAGCCCCTGGTCTCGCTGTAGGTTCCACCTGGCTGCCACGCGGGGCAACGTGGACTGCCTGGAAGCAATGCTGGCCCACGGCGTGGATGCCATGACCAAGGACAGCTCGGGTGAGGGCATGGCCACCACGTGCCCCTGCCTAATGCCATGGGCCACACAGGGCCACTGGTCATCCCCAGGTGTTGAGGCTGAGGGGGACAGAGGTGGTGGCCACACCTGGGGGGCTGTAAATTGTCCCAGTTTCCTAAAGGAGCTCTAGCAGTGCCTGATGAGCTCCTGGGGTTGTTCCCTTCCTGTTCAGCCCCGTTCCAGCAGATCCTGCTTTGTCCCCAAGCTGTCCCCTCTGGCACAGCCCTGCTGGCCATGCTCTGACCTGTTTGTCCCTTCCCAGGTTACACTGCCCTGCACTTGGCCTCCAAGCACGGCCACCCTCAGTGTGTCAGCAAACTTCTGCAGGTACAGGGAGAGGGAGGAGGGACAGAGGGAGGGAAGGAGGTGCTGTGCCAGCGTGGTGTCCTCCCTGTCCTTGAACCCCCTTCCCTCACCAGTGCCTTGGCATGGTGGTTCCCAGCTCTGTGTGCTGCTGCCTGGCACCAGGGAGCCACAGGGGTCTGTCCCTTGTCCTTCACCACAGCGTGGAGCCAGAGGGGGTTGGTCTGTCTGTCCCTCTCCTTCACCACACCACGGAGTCTGTTAGTCCCCCGTCCTTCACCGTGTCACTCGAGCAGTCTGTCCCTCTGTCCCCCTCCTCCCGTGACCCAGGCTCTCCCCCCAGGCCTCCTGCCCCGTGGACGTGGCCGATGGCAGTGGCCGGACCGCGCTGCACCTGGCGGGTGAGTAGGGACAGTGCCAGCCCTGTCCTGCTCATGTCCCCGTGGGGGCAGTGCTCAGCCTCTGTCCTTGTCCGCAGCTGCCAGCGGCTGCATCTCCTGCTCCGAGATCCTCTGTGACTTCAAGGCTCCCTTGAACAGCAAGGACAAGGTGGGGTCCCTCTGCTCCTGGTCCTGCTGTGCCACGCCGGGGCTGTCCCGATACACAGCACAGCTTGGGGACATGGAAATTGGGGACATGGAAATTGGGGTGGGACGTGGAAATTGGGGTGATATCGGGAGGATCTGAGCCTCCTCTGCTCATCCTCCCCGCTGCCGTGCCCAGGACGGCTCCACGCCGCTGATCCTGGCTGCCAAGATGAGCCACTCGGAGCTGTGCCGGTACCTGCTGCACCGCGGGGCCGCCGTCAACTGCCGGGACCTGCAGGGCAGGTGGGGCCGCAGCGCTGGGGGCCGGGAGCGGCCGCAGGGATTGTCCCCCCTCACCCGCGCTCTCCCCGTGCCCAGGACAGCCCTGATGCTGGCCTGCGAGAGCGGCAGCGTGGACACCGTGGAGGTGCTGGTCAGCGCCGGTGCCCGCGTGGCCGTGGTGGACGCCACCGGCCACGACGCCGCTCACTACGGGCTGGCCACGGGCAACGCCCTCATCCAGCACCTCCTGCAGGAGGCGGCCCAGCGCCGCTCCTGGGCCAGCGGTGAGGCTGCCGGGGCACCCCGGGCTCCCTGTCACCATCACTGGGGGATTGTCACCGGCCGGACGGGGCTGGCAGAGGCTGCGGGGTTGCGTCCCCATTTCCTGGGTGCTTGGGGCTGTCCCCAGCCGAGATGCCTCTGCTCTGAGCTCTGAGCCTCTAAATCTCCCCAATTTCTCTTCCCTCCCGCTCTGCCCCACAGAAGAGGAGTCAGCTGAGCAGACGTCGCAGGTGAGGGGCTGGTGCCCATCCCTGGAGAGTCCCCTGGCTCAGGAAGGAGGGAGGGCACTGTGGGTGTGACATCCCCTTTGCCCTGGGGTGTCCGCAGACGTCTTCGCCCAGCCAGTCATCTGTCAGGGAGAAGAGCAGCACCCCGAGGAAGAGGAAGGCCCCTCTGCCTCCCCTGGGCACCCCCAGCCAGGTGAGAAATGGGTCCCCAGGTCCTCACCTGGCCTGGTAGGTGCAGAGCAGCTCAAAAAAATCCTCGATGAGGGATCCCCTCATTGGGGGGTCGGTGCCAAAAAGCCCCCTAGGGCACACAGTGGGATTTTTGGGATTTCCTGAGGAGTTGGACTCAATGTTTTCCATGATTCCCTGCAGGAGGACCGGGATGCCTACGAGGAGATCGTGCGGCTGCGGCAGGAGAGGGCCCAGTTCCTGCAGAAGATTCGGGGCTTGGAGCAACAGGAGAAGCAGAGACGGGAGGTACCGGCTGCAGGGTCCTGGGGACATGCCACCGTGTCCCTGGGGAGCAGAGGGGACAGGGGAGATGGGGACAGCACTCATCCCTCCCTGTTTTCTCCCTGGGCCCTGCCAGCGGGCGGAGCTGGATGAGGCCTCCCTGCGCTCCATGGAGAAGCAGGTGAGTCCAGAGAAGAGCCTGGAGGTGACCTCAGCTCTTTGAGGGGTCCTGGTGCTGGGAATGCCACCAGGACTCTGCCAGGAGCCAAGGGGACCCTATTCCCATATCCTGCCCTGCAGATCCGGGAGCTGGAGGAGCGGCTGGTGGCACGGGACGGGGAGAAGGAGAAGCTGGGCAAGGAGGTGGAGGCTCTGCGGAGCCGCCTATCCTCGATGGAGGTGGGTGTGGGCAGGACACAGCTGGCAGTGCCCAGGGCTGGGGACAGGGGCGTCACCTCCACCCTGCACCCCCAGAATGAGAAGGAGAACACGAGCTATGACATCGAGACACTGCAGGACGAGGAGGGAGACCCGCTTGAGTTCCCAGGTAGGTCTTACCAGCCTCCCAGTGACACCTCGGGGAGGTGACACTGGGCAGTCGGGGCACAGGTGGGCACAGCCCCAGGTCCCTGTGCCCTGCAGGAGCGGAGATGCTGCTCTCCAAGAAGACACTGAGCCCCTCGGCCGAGGAGCTGGTGGCCACCCTCCAGGGGCAGGTGCAGTCCCTGACCGTGCAGAACAAGGAGCTGAGAGAGAAAATCCAGGCACGTCCCCCTCTGTCTGTCCATCTGTCCCTCTGTTCCTTGTCCCCTGGCCCACGGTGGCCTCACGGTCTCTCGGCAGGTGCTGGAGAACTACGAGCGGGACGAGAGCAGCCCCCCTGCCCCGGGGGACGTGGTGCCCGCCAGTCTGTACCAGGCCCTGCAGCGGGAGCTGGAGCGGCTGCGGGCACAGGGCAGGGAGGCCACAGCACGGGCCGGAGGGGACGGGCAGCGCGCGGCCTCGGAGCCCATCCCGGAGGGAACCGCGGGGCCACGTCCTGCCGAGGAGCCGGCCTGGGCCTGGGGCGAGTGCAAGGCGGCGCTGGGCGAGCTGGGGGTGCAGACATCCTCCTCCTCCTCACCCTCGGGGGAGCGGGAGCCGGGCGCGGAGCTGGCAGAGGCGCGGGAGGCCCTGAAGCGGGCACAGACCGAGCTGGAGGAGCGGGAGCGGCGGCTGAAGGAGCTGCAGGCCCGGCTGGAGGCTGCGGAGGCCGCGGCCTCGCCGGGAGCCTCTGTGGAAGAGGCGTCGCGGGAGAAGGAATCGCTGCTGGAGCGCTGCGGGCGCGCCGAGGCCGAGGCCGAGGCGCTGCGGCGGGAGCTGGAGGCGAGGCCGAGAGCTCCGGAACCGGCGCGGCAGCAGGCGGAGGCCGAGGCGCAGCTGGCAGAGCTCCGGGCCGCGCTGGCGCGCAGGGAGGCCGAGCTGGGCGCGCTGCGGGAGCGGCTGCGGGAGCACGAGAAGGAGGCCCCGGCGTGGCTGCAGCGGGCGCAGGCCGAGGGCTGGGTGCCCCGGGACGAGCACGCCCGCGCCACGGCGGCGCTGCAGGAGCAGGCGCGGGGCCTGCGGGAGCGCCTGGCGCAGCTGGAGGCCGCGGCCGACGCCAAGGCCCGCGAGGCCGCCCGGCTGCAGGCAGAGCTGGCGGCGGCCGTGCCGCGGGCGCAGCACGAGGCGGCCGAGGCCGGGCTGCGGGCGGAGGCGGCGGCGCTGGCGCAGCGGCTGCAGGAGCTGGAGCGGCGGCACGAGAAGACGTGCGAGGAGGTGTTCCGCGTGCAGCGGCAGGCGCTGTTCATGAAGAGCGAGCGGCAGGCGGCCGAGGACAGGCTGGGCGCCGCGCAGAAGCAGCTGGAGCAGGCCCAGGACGAGGCGCGGCGGCTGCGGGAGCTCCACGGGCACGCCGAGGACGCGGCACGGCTGGTCAGGGACAGGGACAGGAAGGTAGGGGACAGGGAATCATGAGGGGCTGCTCGGAGGGGAATGGTGGCCTTGGAGCCGCACACGTGGAGTCACTGAATTTGGGTTGGGAGGGACCTTAAAGGTCATCCCATTGCACCCCCTGCCATGGGCAAGGACGCCTGCCACCATCCCAGGGTGCTCCAAGGCCTGTCCAGCCTGGCCTCAGACACTGCCAGGGATGGGGAAGCCACAGCTGCTCTGGGTAACCTGTAACCCCTGTGCCCTGTGCAGATCACGGAGCTCTCCAAGGAGGTTTTCAGGCTGAAGGAAGCTCTGAACGCCCTCCCCGAGTCAGGAGGGCCCCCACAATCCCCACCCAACACGTCCGCGCTCCAGGCGCGGATCCGGGCGCTGGAGGAGAAGCTGGAGGTGGGTCGGTCACCTGCTGGGTTTGGGGCTCCCCCGAGCCCCCAGCCCTGTGGCCAAACCCCCTCCCTGTGCTGCAGGAGACAGAGACGAGGCACAGCAAGGTGGTGACGCTGTACCGGAGCCACCTGCTCTACGCCGTGCAGGTCAGCTGGGGACAGCGCTGGGGACAGCTGGGGACACCGGGGGGGGGGCTGGGCCATCCACAGGAGGCAACGGAGGGGCCGAGCCAGGTGCCAGCCCAGGGACACGCTCAGAGCCTCCACGATGTCCCCACTCCAGTGTGCCCACCAATGTCCCCTCCACCCCAGGGCCACATGGACGAGGACGTGCAGAGACTCCTGTGCCAGATCCTGAGGATGCAGCGGCTGCAGGAGCAGGGCAGATGAGCCCCTGCCAGCACGGGTGGCACGGGGATGGGGGGGACAGGTCTGTCACAGCACCCTGTGTGTCACTTTGCTTGTCCAGGCACCCAGCCCACCCCCAGCACAGCAGCAATAAAGTTATTTATAGTCACACTAATGGGGTGGCTCCTCTCTGGGGGCACCGGGGTGGGCACGGGGGGCTGTGGGGACCTGGGGGGACAGCAGGGGATCGGTGCCACCATCTCCAGCCCTGATCTTTCCCTTGAGGGGAAAGGTGACCGTGAAGGAAGGGAGTGGTGGCAGGGGAGAGGTGGGAACCTTTTGGCCAGGGCTGGAATCCCTTTCCCAAGGGCGCGGGTCCGGCAGCACGCTGGGAAGCGGCTCCGTCCCCACGGGAATGGCACTTCCTGCGAGGAAATGGGCTGGGAAGCGCCGGGATCCGGCGGGGACACTGCGGTCCCAGCTGGCCCTGCTGCGGTGAGCGTTTGGGGGCACTGGGATCCCCACGGGCAGTGCAGGGGGTGTTGGAGGTCTGGGGTGACCCCACAGCGCCGGGTTTGGGGCAGCCCCAAATCCAGGGAAAGTGGAGAGTGTCCCCTCTGGGGCTGAGCCAGCCCATGGCTGTGGAGGGAGGTGACAAGGGCAGGACCTGTCCCTGTGGTGCTGGGCTTGGGGACAACAGAGAGCTCAGCTCGGCCCCCAGGCCAGGCTTTGGGGGTCTCTGTGAGGGACAGTCCTGCCCTGGACGGAGGTGGGGACCCACCCGAGGGATACAAAGTCCTGATTCCAGGTGTGGGACTGCAGGGGTGGCTGCAGGTCCCCCTGGGAAACCATAGGAACAGTGGGATTTTTCACCCCCTCTCTTTCCTGGCTGACCCCTTAGGGACTGACCCATCCCTCTGCAGACTGTGTGGCAGGGCCAGGGGGGGAAACTGAGGCACAGCAGTGTGGGGTGGCTCCAGGGTGATGTCCCTGGGGACATGTGTCTGTGCTGTCCCCAGTGCTGGGGTTTGACCGTCCTGCCCATCCCCGCAGGTGCCTGGGTTAGCCCCACTGAGTCTCCTGGCATGAGGTGGCTTTGGGTCGTGGCTTTGGTGGCACCCGCCTGCACTGTCCCCTACAACGGCACGGCAGGGAGCACTGGGGATGGGGACAACGGGGACAGAGGTATGGGGGACTGGGGGGACTGGGATGGAGGGTGGCGGGATCTGGGGATCCTGGATACAGCAGGACTGGGCAGACTGGGAGTACTGAGGCTGGAGATGGAGGGAGCAGGGATGGAGGGGATTGGGGACAGTGAGGGGACAGGGGACAATGACAGGGATAGAAGTGTGGGGACACTGGAGGGACTGGGGACATTGGGGTACAGAAGATGGGCACGGAGGGATTGATGATCCCTGGGGGTCTGGGGCAGACCAGGGGCAGAGGTGGGGGTCTGGGAACACTGGGAATGGCATTGAGGGACCCAGGGAGGCCAAGACCCTTCCTGATGCAGCGTCCCTGCCCCTCCGTGTCCCCATGTGTCCCCAGGTCCCTGCACCCCTCAGCACGGCTCCCTGGGCACCGAGGTGCTGCTGCCGTGCCCGGGGGGCGCGGCCGAGTGGCGCCGGGGGGGCACCGTCCTGGGCACGTTCCCGGCCCCGGGGCTGGCCCTGCCCAACGCCAGCCTGGCCCACGAGGGCCACTACAGCTGCCACCACCCCGTCACCGGCGAGACCTGGGCCACCATCTGCCTGCGGCTGGGCTGTGAGTGTCCCCCAGCTCTGCCGTGACCCCGCTGGTCAGGGGTCCCTGGGGGTGCTGGCAGTGGCGTGACCCCTGTCCCCTGTCCCCTGTCCCAGACCCGCCCCCGCCACCGGCCATCGAGTGCTGGGCCACCAGCTACCCCCAGGCTGTGAACTGCTCCTGGGGGCTGAGCCCCGACCCCCGGCTGGACACCGACTTTGTGGCCACCTACAGGTCAGTGGGGGTCCCCAAAGGCTCTCCCCGTGTCCCCCAGCCCTTGGCAGCTGTCCCTGTGTCCCCAGGCACGGCACAGACACAGGTGAGTGCGCCCTCACGGGCCCGCGGAGCTGCTCCTTCGGGGACCTGCAGGTGTTCTCCCTCACTCCCTACGAGCTCAACGTGACAGCCCGGAACGCCCTGGGAGCTGCCTCCGGAGCCCTGCCCTTCCTCCTGGAGAACATCAGTGAGTGCTGCGGGATGGGGGACACCGGGGGTCCCCTGCAGGACCCTCGTGTCTCACCCTGCTTGGGATGTGGGATCATCCGTGCAATGCTGGGGCTCAGACCGTCCCTGCAACAGCTCACAGGGGGACATGAGGGCCCTGTCCCCAACAATCCCGTGCTGGATCCCGCAGCCACGACATCCCCCCTTCCTCTAAAAATGAAGGAAAGTGGCTTTTTCCATGCAGTGGTGGGACAAGAGGGTTGGTTTTAATCTAGAGGAGGATTTAGATGGGATATTGGAAAAAATTCTTCCCTGTGAGGCTGGTGAGGCCCTGGAATGGATTCCCAGAGAAGCTGTGGCTGCCCCTGGATCCCTGGAAGTGTCCAAGGCCAGGCTGGACGGGACTTGGAGCAGCCTGGGACAGCGGAAGGTGTTCCCGGTGGGATGAGATGATCCTCAAGGTCCCTTCCCACCCAAACCATCCTGGAATTCTCTCATTCCTTGTCTCCCCAGTAAAGCCGGACCCCCCCGAGGCCCTGCGGGTCTCCCCCATCCCTGGGGAGCCCCAGAAGCTGCTGCTGGAGTGGAGCCCTCCATCATCCTGGCCATTCCCGGAGTATTTCCCGCTCCAGTACCGCATCCGCTACTCCCGGGACAACGACTCCGTCCCCACCACGGTACTGCCACCCGCCCCGGGTAAACTGAGGCGCAGCTGTGGCTGTGCCCGGTGCGTTCCTGTCCCTGACCCCGCTGTGCCCAGGTGGGGCCGTACGAGCTGACATCCCACACGCTGACGGACCTGGAGCCCGGCAGCCTCCACCACATCCAGGTGGCCGCCAAGGACGTCACGGATTGCGGGGAATTCAGCGCCTGGAGCCCGCCGGCCTCGGGGACACCCTGGGTGGGGCTGTGACAGCCAGGCAGGGCCGCTGTCCCCACCCCAGGCCGGATTCTGTCCCTTGTCCCACCCCAGCAGCGCGGAGCCACCAGTGCTGCCAGGAAAGGGCAATAAAAGGCCTTGAGGCTTCGTCCCTGTTCTAATTGGGGTGTTTGTGATGGCTGAGCTGCCCGGGGGTCGGTCCCTTCACTGCGCTCAGGGCCAGTCCCTTTGCTGTTCCAGAACAATCTCTTTATTTTCCTGCTTTTGACCCTTTTTTGCCCTTGGGGTCGGTCCTTTTTCTGCCCCAGCGCCGTCCCTTCGCCCTCCGCCCCACCCCGGCCCTCAGCGCCCACCGGGGCGGGGCTGTCACGGACACGGCGGGTCTGAGGGGTGGGCGGCCATGTCGGACGTGGGCTGGGGCGGGAGGGGGGGAGCGCCGTGATTAACGACGGGCGCCTGTTCCCTGCGCGGCGTTCCGCGGGCTGAGGCGGCCGCAGACCGGAGCTCCGGAACTCACAGGCCTCACACCGGAGCCCCGGAGAGTTCCACACCTCACACCGGAGCCCCGTGGCCATTACAGACACCCTCCCCCCCCCCGCCGTGCCACCTGATGGTCTCGTCCATCGCTGCCTTCCCGCGCTCCGGCCGGGGGGGCGGGGGGGAGCGCGCATGCGCAGCGAGGCTCGCGGGCGGTGGCGCCCCCGCCTGGTTGCGGCGCGTCCCGCCGCTCGCAGCCCCTGCGCGCGGGGCCGGGAGACCCCGGGGCTGAGTCCCTGAGGGGTGCGCTGATGGCGGGAAACGGGGGCAGATATGGAGGGGTTTGGGTGCGAAAGGGACCCTAAAGATCGTCCTGGGCCGCTCCTGCCATGGGCAGGGACACCTTCCACTATCCCAGGCTGCTCCAAGCTCCGTCCAGCCTGGCCTTGGACAATGCCAGGCATGCAGGGGCAGCCACAGCTGCTCTGGGCACCCTGTGCCAGGGCCTGCCCACCCTCCCAGCCAGGAATTCCTTCCCAATATCCCGTCTCTGGGATTTGATGGGGACTTAGGCTGAGATCTGCCACCTTCCAGAGAGCACCGAGGCCTTTCCCAAGCTTTGCCAGGCTTTGTGCCCTCCAGATTTTCTTCCCTGAGCTCTCCTGGGCTCTGGAAGCACTTTGTCCTCACAGAGGAAAAAGGGAAAAGGGCTGGTTCGTCCCATCCTGTGAAGTTCCACCTCGCTCCAGCTGATGGCACGATTGGGAGCGTGTGGAGCCGAGCTTTTTCCCAGGAAGACAGACAGCCTGTTGGACAAAATCCCAGTTTTCCATCTCGGGTATCCGAGACGGAGCAGCCTCACACCCAGCCTGTGCTCATTCCCACCAGGAATGAGAGCAGGGAAGAACCTGGTTCTTATAAAATGAGTAAATAAATACGAGTCACCAGGTCAGGGATGGGACCCGAGTTATCTGCGGGATGAGCAGCCAGCAGCTGGAGCTTCCAAAGGATTCCCAGCCCCAGGAATAGGCTCCCACCAGCAGGAATTAATGGGATGTCAGTCCACAGGAGAGCTTCCTTCCATGGGACATGTGGGATGGAGGCAATGATCCCTGCAGGCTTCCAGCTCCTCCTGTGTCTGCCTTACAGCTGTGTAACCTTCCAAACACAGAGCAAAGGGAAAATCCCTGGGAAAGTGGCGGCTGCCTTCGGCCTCTCGCTGGCAGTGGGCTCTGGTGTGTCCATTCCGTGGTCCCAAACCAGCTGGCCGGCACACCTGGGCTGTCCTGCGGTGATCCTATAACCCAAACAGCCTCGGGGGTGGCTGGACTGAAATGGGGGGTCTGGGATCGGCCCTTTGGAGCAGCTGCTGGCTCGGGAATGCAGCTTTACAAGGCAAAAATGGATTTACATGAGGGGACAAATTTCCCCTCCTGGTTGTCTCGGTAGTTTGTGGATTTTGCTGTGTGAGCAAGAAAAAAACAATAAATTAAACTGCTTATTTCAGGGAGGCAGAATTGCTTAACACTTAAAACCAGGACCAATTATTTTTTCTTCCTGGCTCCATCTCATCACATCTGACCTTAGGAAGGACGTCAGCTCTCCTGCAAAATTCCCATATTTTAGGGTGACAATAATCACTAGACCCTCCAAAGGAGTGGGACTGGTTAATATTAAAAAAGGTGTTTAAGCTCTTTGTTGGTTCAGATTTTCCTAAAGCCGCTGCTGCAACACCAGGTTTGCGCTGTAAAATCAGCTTAAGGCAGCAGAAATTCCGTATTCTTTCTAAAACATGATGGCAGATTCCTGAGAGCTTTTCCAGGATGGTTCCTGTGTCATTTGTGTTTGTT